>NW_024412404.1:12044676-12106186 GCF_014898765.1 Herpailurus yagouaroundi | reverse complement strand
GGTGGAGTACGGTGCCTGCGAGCTCTGCGCCCGCTGGCCGCTCGCGGGCTCGGAGAGCCGGGGTCTCCGCCCCGCGGCCGCCCGCACCCCTGGTAGTATCCCAGGGTGAGCCGAGACCGGGAGAGGGGCGGTGGCGGGTCCGTGTGACAGCGAGGCGGGAGCCCAGGCCTGGTCCTGCTCCCAGGCCCGTATAACCCGGCCCCCTCGCTGCCGCGGGCGGGGCTTGGGCGGTGGGCCCAGGGCGGTCAGTGGGGAGTGGGGAGAGGCATCTAGTGAGCCCGCAGACCTCTTCCCCCTCGGTCGCCAGTCCTCTTCCGTATTGAGGGAAGGGGGGCGTCTGAGTATCTGAGCGTGAGAAGGAGGGAGGCTGGTTCTGTGTTCTGCGCGCCTGTTTACCGCCTTTCTCTCGTGCACTTTTGGCACAGGGTCCGGCCAAGCCCTCTGTGCACCCTGTGCTGCCCCCTGGCCTCAGAGCCAGCCCCTGGTGCCTAGCTCCAGGACTGTGCTCAGCAATAGGGACCTGATTGCTCGGGATCAGCCCTCCTCCAGGCTGGGTTTCCCCCCAGGAGGGCCCTGGCCCTGTGCTCAGCTCTGCGTCAACACCTCCACCCTTGGGCAGGTGAAGGTGGGCCCTGGCAGGGGAGGAGAGCCTAGCCTGGGGAAGCTTTACTAAACAGCCCCTTTGTGGTCCCAAAGCCTCCGGAGCAGGGGGGACTGTGGTAAGAGCTGAGAGGGCATTTGGAAAGCTGTGGCTTGGAGGGAGGGGCGGTGGGGAGTGAGGCTGATTGTGTGGTGCACTGAGGCCCCAAAGATGCAGGGCAGGGCGGGTAATCAGTAACCCGACAGCACACTCCCCCACAAGGCAGAGGCCAGGCCTGACCTGTGATTTACCGAGCAAACACTGCCCCTTCCCCCCACCCCATCCCAGATCTGGGAGGAGCTTGTCATTTCAGCCCCAGGCTGTGAAACTTGGGGGTCCCCAGAAGACTCTCGAGGAAGGGGTGCCTCCCAGGGGACAAGGGTACCCATCCACTTATTTCTGGGCCAAAGAACTAAGCAGTGGGTTCTGATGCCTGAGCTGACATCAGTTAATCCAGTTGCCTGGATACGTGGACCAGGCTTATCAGCCACTGAGAAAGGGCCAGCTCTGGGAAGGGAGCAGGGGTGGGGCGCTGGATGCAGATCTCTCAGAGCTGAGGAAAGGAGCCTGACGAAGCCAGGTCAGTCCAGAGAAAACAAGTGTTTTCAGGAGGCAGAGACAGATGGACCTCGAGGAGGCTGCAATCCTTTTCCGGATCTACCCCCACACCGGAGAGGCCCATCAGGCCTGCCAGCCCCAGGAGCCTCCTTTTATAAATGCAGGTGCCGTGCCCTTGGTAACAGTGGAGTCTACTAAAAGTGTCCCACTGGCTCCTCTTGCTGATCTGACAGTGGAAGTTCTTGGCCCCTTCTGCCCTTGAAGCCAAGGGAGGTGAGGGCCACAGGGTCGCCTGGCTGGAGGATGGCAGGACCGGGGCTTGAACCGGCCCTGCCAACTCGGCCCACGCCTACCGGCTGCCGGCTGCCGGCTGCCTCAGGAAAGCTACACTAACCTCCCTCACGTTCTCTCCCCTGATCTCATTGATTCACTTCTCCTTCAGCACTCTGTATTCTGTCCTGGGGGAGTGCTTTTCAGAAGTCTCGATTCTGGGATCCCTGGTGCCAGGCCTGGATCCTCCTAGGGAGTGGAACTGACCTTGGCTTCCTTCTGTCTCTGAGGGTTCCACCCATGGCTGTGCCAGTTTGGGCTGCCTTGAGGGCACTTTGCACAATAGGTAAATAGGATGAGGCCCAAGGTTTGCCAGTCGCCCTTGGCCAAGTTACTTCCACTTTGGGACTGAGCTCTGTTGGCTCGGGCTCCCCAAGCTGACAGAATAGAAAAGAAGGTGGGAGTCTGAAACCCCTAGGCCCGGCAGCCGGTACTCAGAGGCTTACATGGGACCATGATGAATACCCACTGGGAGGTAGGGCCAGTGGATGTCAACTGTGCTGTGGCCAAGAGTCATCTGGAAGGTGTTTTAGGTGCTGGCTCCTCTGCCCAGCCCCAGGAGGCAGACTCAGAACCCCTTTGAGAACAATGCCTGTGTTCTCTTGGACTGAGGGGAAAGTAGGGGGGAGGAGCACAGTGGTCATTTTGCCTTTCTAGGCCTCAGTTTCCTTGAGTAACAACAGCACTGGCATAGGGTGAACTGGATGAAGCCCAGAACAGAAAAAGGTTGGAGAATCCTGGCTACTCTTTTTCTGAAAGGTGGTGTACATTCGAATCTGGGCTTGATCTGTCTCATTAACTTAAGAGACCTATTTGGTGTGTGTGCGGGGCGGGGCGGGGCGGGGCGGGGGAGGGGGGAATCTGTCAGGCTTTGGGGTGGGGTGAGGGGGACTATTGCTCAACCCCAGGGACTTGCATCACACCTCAGGATTTTCTGTTCTTAGAGAGAAGTGTCCAAATCTAAGAAACGATTAGTGCCTGAGCCAGGGCCCCACCTCCAGGGCAGGGCACCACCCTCAACACCTCCCTGTCAATTGCTTTAGAACAGTCCTCCCAGGCTGGCTACATTTATTTCCCCAGGGATGGGGCACTCTCCTGGATCGCAGAAAGAAACGCCCTTGGGCCTCTGTTGATTTTCTCTCCTAGGCTGGCAAAGCACACAGGCTAAGTGCTGAGGAGAGGGACCAGCTGCTGCCAAACCTGAGGGCCGTGGGGTGGAATGAGCTGGAAGGCCGCGATGCCATCTTCAAGCAGTTCCATTTCAAAGACTTCAATCGGGTATGGCACCGGGTGGGACACAGCGTCTGAGACTGGGGAGATGGGGTCCCATTCCAGGACTTGTTCTCTCCCTTAAAGCCCTCCTACCCGAGACCCTCAGACACTACCCCGGTCCGGATGACTTGGGAGTGTCATCCTTGGGGACTGGAGAGTGGGGAGATGGGCCCTCCATACCTGGAACTTTTAGAAACAATCCTTAGAGGAAACGGGTCAAGTAGGAAACAAGACATCTCAGTAGATAACCAAAAGACTGGCCAGGACTCAACGTCTCTGTGGTGTTTCCACCTAGTTAGGTAGGGGCCCTAGGAACCAGACTTTCTTCCCACTTCGGAAGGACCGCCTCAAACGCCAGCGCAGAACCAGCCGCAGGGTGCCAGGGGGGTGACTAAAGCTGGACGGGTCTCCTTGTGGGGAGCGGGTCCATCCTGCACCTAGGTCTCGCCCCAGCTCGAAAAGGGGCCTAGCAGCCCTCTGTCTCTCAGAGCACTAACTCGGGTCTCACTTCACTGCACAGGCTTTTGGCTTCATGACGAGGGTGGCCCTACAGGCGGAGAAACTGGACCACCACCCCGAATGGTTTAACGTGTACAACAAGGTGAGCGATGCCTGCCTGCTGGGTCCAGCCCCGCCTGTTCTGAAGGCCCTTCCCTGGGCTTCCCTAGGGGCCTCACCACCCAGAGGCTGCCTGTCCGCTCCTCCTGGTCCTTTCAGCTCGTTCCTGGAATCAACGTGAACACCCCTGCAAAACAGGCAGTGTCACTGCAAATTAAAGAAGGTGCAGATTAAAACACTCATGAGAGAACTTGCGGTTGAGGTAGACAGTAAGGAGACATTAAGGCGGCAAGACCCACAAAAGGCAAGACTGTGGGAATTGGGCGTATTCATTGCGAATAGCTCCAAATGACTTAAATCCTCCTCGGAGGTGTGGAGGAATGAAAAAGTAGTAACTCGAGCTAAGAATACCCACGCACAGCAAACAGATCGGCCTGCCTGCCGAACAAACGCTGTCATTCAATGCCCTCCTTGTGCGAGTGGCGGGTTTACACTGTTGCTAGAGACTCTCAGGCAGGCAAGGCAGCCCCCAGGAGAGTTTGTAGTGCCTGGCCGCTGTTCTGGAATCCTTGGTGTGGCTGAGCCCCGTAGCCGTGACCCTCTCCTGCTCTTGGCGAAGGCAGCGGATGAGCTGGGCCCTAATCACTGGTTTTGTTTCAGGTCCACATCACCCTGAGCACCCATGAGTGTGCAGGCCTTTCAGAACGGGACATAAACCTGGCCAGCTTCATCGAACAAGTAGCAGTGTCCATGACATAGGCCCTGCCCTTCCTCTTTGAAATCTTTGGGGGAAGTGGAGGGACTGATTTGGGAATCCAGGGAGGGAACTGGGGAGCCCTGAGATGTTCTACAGCCAGAATTGCCAAGTGGACTCCGCTGCCTCCGTTTAGGGGAGAGTCCTTGCTGTGGTAAGAGGAGATGTCAGCCTCACTGCCGACCACTCTTTATCCCCAGCACTCTGGCACACGTATGCTAATCGAGTACGATCTTCCCCTTCTGTGGGACTTCCCAACAACAGTAATGGTCTTCTTGCCAGGCTGTGTCTTGCTTCTTTTCTGATTCATTTCCCAAGAAGCTGTGTCTAAGATGCACAGTCTTAACTTAGAAGCCGGGACCCTAAAGTCAACCCCATCATATGTGACAGAAACACGTGTGCTTTTATGCCTCAAATAAAACTACTGTTTCACTCGGCCTCAGCTCTGGAACATGGTTTTCCACAGGTCAGTCCAAACTGGAGTCAAGAGGCATTTAGAGCACTTACTCAATGAAGGCACTGGAGGAAAAGTAGGACCAAGCCACCCTGTCTGCATGGAGTTCACGGTCATGTAGGGGAATTAAGCAGGAAGCAGTTAACGATCACTAGGCAGGATGAATGAAGTCAGCGCTACAGGCGAGGATAAGAAATGAGCTAAGGAAACACGAGGCGATTGACAAGGGTGACTCTGGAGGCTTCATTTAAATTATGCCTGAATGGAATTCTTGAGGCAGAGATGGCTGAGGGGCACCATGAATAAAAGTAAAGGTGTGTAGGACACTGTGTTTATCCGTGGTGGGACCTGTGACTAGGAAGGCAGTCTGCGTGGGGCGCCTGGGTGGTTCAGTTGGTTAAGTGTCCAACTCTTGATCCTGGCTCAGGTCGTGCTCTCACCATTTATGGGATCAAGCCCCATGTCGGGCTCTGTGCTGACTTGAGGCTGCTTGGGATTCTCTCTTTCTCTCTCTCTCTGCCCCTCCCCCACTCACACTTGCACTAAAATTAAAAAAAAAAAAAAGGCAGTCTTAGGCTGTATGATCTGTCTGGTCTACATCCCATGGGGAGATTTGTTTTTAATGTTTATTTTTGAGAGCAAGCATGAGTGGGGCGGTGGGGGAGAGGGAGGGAGACAGAGAGAGAGAGAGAGAAACAGAATCTGAAGCAGGTTCCAGGCTCTGAGCTGTCAGCACAGAGCCCGACACGGGGCTCAAACTCACGAACCGCTAGATCATGACTTGAGCCAAAGTCGGACGCTTAATGAAGCCACCCAGGTGCCTCATCCCATGGGGAGATTTCTAATCCTCAAGGATTACTTGCTTTTACTACATAAGGGAGAGGACAAAAATCCTAGCTTAAGGAGGTGATGGGCTATTTTACCACCTGAGCAGCGAAGGAGCCAATTCCTACAGACCAGTCCTCCAACCTAGAGACTCTAGGGTAGAATATTCCCATAATGTGCTGTGTCTGGGAGAAGTGGGAGCCACAGAGCACAGTAACCTCTCTCCCCAGCGCATGCCACATGGATGTCCTTTTGCGGATGCCATTATGCAAGATTTGGGGAAGCCCTTCTCCCTCACCTATGACCCCCTAGCCTGAAGGTGCCGGCATACTAAGCTGACTTGCAAATGCCACAGTCCCTTGGAACAGGGTGTCACAACCCAGTTACCCTGGATGAGTTGGTCCTGCAACAAGGGCCAGAAAAGAGACAGAGGTTGGTGGCTGAGAAGTCAGCATACTGTCGGTAAGAGGTACTAGCAGGATCTAAAGATAACAATACCTAGGTCAACAGCAAGTTCTTAGCAAAGCTTAATATCAAAACCAATGAGATTCAGATGCTCCCCCGTCTGCCCCACTTCTGACTTAACTTTTCCTAAGTGGGCTCTGATCTGATGACTGCGGATTAGGGGACAGAAGCCACCAGACATGGAAGTATGGAGCACACGTTACGTCACCTTCCTGCCTCTGCTTACTCAGGGGTCAGGGGTTGAAAACACCATCCTGGAGGACACTACAGTCATATGAAGGACTTTTCTGTGGGACAAAGACCTATAAGCAATACTTTTTCCGAAATAAATGTTTGTTCTAAAATTCATGCAAATAACTGAAGTTATATGGGAAGATGTTAAGGAGAGATTATGAAAAAGCAAGGCCAAGAAAAAGGCAATTAAGACTCACAACTCAAGAAAGGTTTCAAACAGCTGACTCTTGCTTACCCAGGCTGTAGCTGGTGGCTATCAAATCCGGCCTCCATCATCACTTCTGTCACTGCCAGGTCTAGTGAAAAGTGGCTCGTTGCTACCAAGAACCCACAGGGAAGGCAAAAGGGTTCAGAGTAAGTAGCAGGAGTAAGCATTCAAACAGCAACTCTTGGATGGGCCAGGTCCCCTAACCAAGCATATCCTGGCCTCTTATTCTCTAGGGTTTACCCAGAGCAACCAGGTGCTCAGGAAACCAAGTCATTTGGCAGAAAACTGTAGCAAAGACAACATTCCTTGGCTTGATTCTGACAGAGTCCAAATGGAATTGAGAAACTGGGTTACCTGAAGGACAGCCTCCAAGACCCGAATAACCCTTTGGAAAGACTGCTCACTTCTTATTCATAACGGAACAAGGTGTCCAGTGGTTACATGTGCAGAGCTATTCTGAGGGGTTCCACCAACTCCCAAATCAAATGCGGGCCTCGAAGCCAGTGCCCAGCTGGCTGGGGCCCACCTCAGAGGGCTCAATCCATCATTAAGGTATCAGCAGAAGTAATGATGAAGATGACAGAAAACACAAGGCAGGGCCCAGGTCCTGGGGAGCTAAAGACCTAAGTTTTAGAACTCCTTAAAACCGGTATGACCACCACTCTTGGAGAAGCCACCTGCAAAGGTGCTCTCGCCCAGGGCTACGGCCCTGAGTATCAGCGGCCACACACAACCGTTTCACCACAAGGGGGCGATGTCCCACCAGCAGCCCGTTCTAGAACTGCCCCAGCCCGACCCCCTCCCCCTGGATCAACCACCTGCATCCAAATCATTGAATACAACCATCCACATTAGTTAAGATTTGGGACATTTAATTAATTGCTTTTTAAGATATTATTGCTGCAGTTAGGAAGGGAGCACTGAGATGGGAAGAAGGAGGTTAAATACAGAAAAGATTTAGAAGAGGCAAGTACCATTTTCCAAGTATAAAACTGGTAATATTAAAAGTGACACGGCAGTATATTCACGCGAGTACTTAATGTAGAAACAAGACAGTACGGTTTCTGCAGAGGCCAATGTGACATCTGCTAGCAACATGACATCGTGAAGACTTCTGCCCACCTCTGCCAGACTAGGTGTTACTATGTGCACAGATACACAGAGAATGGAAAGCCCACAAGTGTTGAGTCAAACTAAGGCTCATGATCATAAAGTGGCTACAGTAGGTCCCTTTAAAAAATGCCACTGCCCCCGGGGCAGCAGTGCTGTCACGGAAGAGGGGGGCCTGCAGACACTGGAAGCAACAGCTTGCTCTGTAGGGCATGTGCTTCTCCAGTTTAGCAGCTAACAGACCACAGTGGTGCCTGCTGGGTGGTTTGTCCAGCGCCACGAATGCACCGGAGACCCAAGAGACAGTTCACACAGAGCTCCTCTCTTGGGGGGGTGCCCACCAGTTCGGTAAATGGAGGGAACGTGACCCCCGGGTCCAAAGGATCCTAGCCTCTCCCTCTAACACACACACACACACACACACACACACACACACACACACACACGCGCCCCAACCTCTCCTGGAACCCACAATGGACAGGAGGAACACATACCACACCAGCCCTGCAGTGACACAGCCAGCTAATCACAGTTATTGTGGAGGGAGTACAGTGCTAAAGGCCTGGGGGCGGGGGAAGTCTGGTCGTCTTGGCTCTCCTGGCCAGCATTCCCAGTGAGGGAGGCCAGAGGATACCAGCCTCAAGAGGCTGAATGGTTCAGGAATCCCTGAGAAGGGTAATGGAACAGAGGAGATTTTCTCCTGACTCATCCTAAAGTACTCCCCTACCCAAACAAAAATCTCAAAGACTGCTGCACCTCCCCCAGGGCCTGGGTCAGGAATAGCCCACCACTGCTCACTGTGAGGAAAAAGGCACACAATATGTCGTCTTCAGAGGAAGACAGTGGCTCCACCTAGATCAGGGCCCCATGCAAGGGAGAAGGGGGTAGGAAGTGGGTGCAGGGTTTGGTCCTGTCCCTGCACCGCCCTGAGCAACTAGTCTTAGGAAGGAATCCCAGGCCCTAGGCCGCAACTGACGGTTGCTGTCATGCTTTCCTATCCTAACAAGTTTGTCTCATTCTAGCCAGGGCTGAGAAGTGTCCAGTACCTGAGGCTAAACTGCCATAGTACCTTTGCGAGATGAATATAGGGAAAGAGGCAGGACGAACACACTAATGGGGAGAAAATTTTCCTTGCCATGGGGGCTCTCTCTCACACCCTACTGGCACCCACCTAGGGTAAGTCAAGGCAACTCGTGAAGGTGCTCTGAGCTGTTCCTTCAAGTGAACATACTCCTACATGATGGCTTACAACGGTGGGGGGGTGGGGAGGGGAGGACCACCAACTCTGGCGACAGAGATGTGACTCTGGGCACTCATCCTGCTCTGACACTCAGAGACGCAGGGAAAGGGCCCTGGTTCCCAATCATCACCAGCCTGGGAAGAGGGTACAGGTGTGCTCCGAACACTGCCAATTCAGACAGGCAGCACGAGGGCCGGAAAGCCCTGGGTTCTCTAGAAACCACGTTCTCTTCTTAATCCAGGGGAACAATAGCAAACCAAGGAGAGCATGACTTCAAACACGTATCTCCAAAGACGGCAGCAACCAAGTATCAGACCAGGGACTGGAGCACGAAAGAGGGCCGTTCCAGAGCCTGCCTTGATAGACTGAGCAGATCTGCTTGGCCACTCCAATCCTGCAAACCAGGAACAGCGGCCTGTCCAGCTGTGTCCTGGAAAAATAAAGTGAGGTGTGCTAAAAGCGACTCTAAGAGGGACGACTCACCTACTCAAAGAGGAGGGCCGAGAAGGCCGCGTGCTTAGAGTACACCTAACACCACCCAGGGAGATGCGTGTCACACGGATGCTTCCGAGCTGCCTCGCCCATCTGCCTGAGAGAACAAAGAAAACCCTCTCGTATCGCATAAACCATACCCCAGCCTCCCTAAGGAATCAGGACAGGTCGGAGCTGTCACACAATGATGAAGTGAAGTGGAAAGCTAGAAGGTTAGAGAAGGAAATGGCTAAAACGATTCCTAGGGTAACATTTGAGAGCAAGGGCAAAATAATTAGGTAATGGACTCCTTTGGGATCTCCACATTCAAAACCACAAAAGGATGATAGGAGGAACAAGAATCCTGAGGATCAAGCCGTCTCGTGGTCCATCTCGTCGTGATCTGCGGAGCAAGACCAGATGTTCGAACTGTGTGCGACCTGTTCCACACCCCCAGAACCTTCTGAAGGCCAGGAGCCCCTCGGGGCAACGAAGGGTCCAGACTCAGCGGGGTTTCGAAGAACCGTTCATCTGGCTGCTCGGAGTTACAGCGTCAGTGCTGAAAAGGCTGTCCAAGAAGACTGAGGTCAATTCTGCCACCAGGTTCCTGTCGACGGTCGTCTGGGCCATGCCGTAGATCGCACCCTACAAACCCAGACAGAGATCATTACTGGCAATGAGGGGGACAGGGATGGAGATGAAGCTGTGGCTCTGATCTCCCCCTCCTCCCATCCCTGACTGCCATGTCCCTCTTCTCCCCACTCCATGCCCACCCAGACAGTTTTTCACAGGTACTTGCCAGTGTGCCTTTCTGCCCAAAGGAACCAGCCTATGGGATTTGCTGTAGAAAATTCCAGAAAAGTCAGGCTATTGCCTTTCCTGTGTCAAAACTTTCTTTTCAAAGGGACAGGACCACCACCTGCCTTTGTATGGCACTTTTAAATTTATAAGGTGCTTTCTACATATCATACTTCATTTGAGAACAAACACCTTGGACACGGGTGAGGCAGAGATTATCAGCTTGGAGTAATAAGGTTTGTGGAGACATAACAGAGGCAGGAACAGACTCGAGGTCACTTGGTTCTTCCAACCCCCCAGGATACCTAAACTTCCACAGGAAGAAAAAAATCCCAAGTGTCCCTACCATTCCTGTGGTCTTTGCTTTAGGATTCTTCATGATCTGAGTGACAGACTCCCGGATGTCCTTTAGGAACTGTATGGCTACTCGCTTCCGAGTGTGTACCAGCGTGATGCAGAAATGAATACTACAGGAGAAGACAGACACAGACAGAGATGAACCTCGGGGGAAAAAAGTTCTAAAATAAAGCAGCCCCCCACACAGGAATTTATCACTTGCTTCTTCATGTGATTTGTGACGAGTGTTCCCAGTCCTGGGAATCAGGGAGATCAAATACATGGGCTGTCGAGCATGGGCTGACACGAGGGCCTCATGCCTCAGCATGATCGAGAACATCCTGACAGAATGAATACAGCTGCCAGCTCTGTCCCACCCCTCCCCTCCAAAACGGTCAACTGCTAGGCCTTGAGCCACGTGACCACCAAGGGGATGCTTTCATCTTAGATGATACACCTTCATGGGGACAGGGCCACAGGGCTGGGGTCTTGAAGGACTTCAAGGCACAGAAACAACTCTAACTCCCCCTGGAGGGAGACTGAGAAACAGAGGGATAGTGAAGAGGAATAAACTGAGTCCACACAGGACTGGCAATGGCACCACGAAGTCAAAGGGATCGGGGTACATAGAAGACACAGGAGAGACCTCTGCCGTTGGGGTGAAGGGTTTATTTATTTATAAGCATCATGGAAGGTTAGATTACAAAGGCATATTAAAGAAGAGAGCAGCGGACCTGAACAATTAGAGGCCCTAAGGGAGGTTTTGAGGGAAGCAGTCAGTTTGTAGGCACCATGTGATGGCGGTGCACAAGACGGGTAGAGAGAGCACAGCCTAGAAAGACAGCAGGGGCGGTGGGGAGGCGTCTCATGACCGGCCACTGGTCTCAAGAGGCTGCCACCTAATTTTGCTAGTTTTAAAACTAATCGTCTTGTTCTGGATACAGAGTAATTCCAGATGGCAAGACGCAATCCTACAGCTACTACAGTTGCCACTGCGGTGCCCGGCCTCATAGCCGATCTCTACGCTTCGGGTCACCTTGCCACCCGAGTTCTTTGGGAGCCACGGGGCGCAGGAAGGGAAGAGGCTCCTCCAGCTTACCTGGGTGGGAACTGCAGGTGGTTCAGGTTCCATCCCTTGGCAGTCATCAGGTTAAACAGTCGGTAGATGTCAAAATCTCGGGAGCCCAGAGCTATGACTGACAACTGAGGATTCCCAAAAACAAAGATGCCTTTGATATTTTCCAGCCTGAAAACAAAAAAAGGAACAGAAAGGAAGTTCAGCCACATACACTCCTCGGGCCATCACCTCTCTAATCATTCAATGTCTCCCCTATAACACAATCTAATCTTTTAGGGCCTCAGCTCTCTCACCTTCTAAAATCAGGTGGCTAGACTGAGAGCAGTGGTCCCCAAACATTATAAGTATTCAAAGGCCCAAATCCCACCAAGCTCCAATGAGTCAGAATCATCGGCTCTTACCCTATCTGCCCAACGCCCAAATTCTGATATGCCTGAGAGGCATCTGAGGCATAAAAGATGCACGTTAAGGGGAGCCTGGGTGGTTCAGTCAGTTGAGTGTCCGATAGCTCAGGTGATGATCTCGGGCCTCGTGGGTTCGAGCCCCACGTCAGGCTCTGTGCTGATAGCTCGGAGCCTGGAGCCTACTTTGGATTCTGTCTCCCTCTCTCTGCCCCTCCCCCACTCGCATTTTTTTTCTCTCTCTCAACAATAAGTAAACATTTAAAAAATTAAAAAAAAAAAATGCACAGTAAAAAAAAAAAAAATCCTGGCAAAATCATCTATCTCCACAGTTTAAAGTCCTACATGTCATGCCTAATGCATGAAATGGTACACCAGCTCTCAACACACAGGTCTACCAGCTGGGTATATGCAGGCTTCTTTCAAATGAGACAGGCCTAACTGGCCACTTTCATTCACCTTTAGGACTCTGCAAAAGCCTCCCCGGCCCGGGTGAGCCACAGAGACAGGCGGGTAATATGTGCACAGAGAAGTCAGCCAGCACGCAGCCTAGTTCCAGCCTTAGCTCAGCCCTGGATTTCCTCACTTGCCCCGCCCCCATTCATTCCGCCTCATCCCGAATTCTTTTCCTACACTAGCGATTCTCCACGTGTGATTCCTAGACTGGCAGCTTCAGTTCCCACTGGGAACTTCCTAGAGACGCACACCCTCAGACTCCCTTTCCAGATCTACTGAATGAGAATTCTGCATTTTAAACACATCCTCCGGATGGTTAGGACACATGCTCAAGTTCGCACTGAACTATCAGCCCTTGGTAAGAGCTGCCGGTTGCTGACACGTCCTTTGAGACACGATGGCTCAAGACGAAGCCTGGATCTGACCCTCCAAGTCACAGCAGAGCAAGGGAACTTATCCTCTCGGGCCAGCACCACACTCCTGAGCTGCTGTCCTAAAGCCCCGGTCTCCAGAGGACGGTAAACGGGCTGGGAGTACGGGTGCTTGGCCAGGCAGACGCCTCGAACCTACGAGCAGACAAAGCAAGAGACGAGGCAGAATCCCGATCTTGCACACATACTCTGACTTGAGGAAGCGAGTGGTTTTGATGATCTGTTTGGTAGCTTCAACATAGCCACTCTCACCGAAGTACATCAAGGCAGCCCAACAGGCCGCGCTAATGCCTCCAGGCCGTGAGCCCGCGATGGTCGGGGACGCGTAGATACCACCCTGCCAATCGGTAGCAACGAAGAACTGATGGCTCCTGTACTTCTTGTCACTGTACAACACCACGGACGAGCCTTTGGGGGCATAGCCATACTGAGGGGGAGAAGCACAGGTGAGTCCACGGTTCTGCCGGGCACGCCTGCCCCACAAACTCAGCCCGCAAACCTCTCTCTCACGCGCCCGCTTCTCTCTGCTTCCCGCCCACGTGAAACATTCAAAGTCAGGGGGCGCCCGGGTGGCTCAGTCGGGTGAGCGTCCGACTGCAGCTCAGGCCACGATCTCACGGTCTGGGAGTCCAAGCCCCGCCGTGGGCTCGCCGCTGTCAGCGCAGAGCCCACGTCGCAGCCTCTGTCTCCCTCTCTCTCTGCTCTCACCCTCTCTCTCAAAAATAAATAAACAATTAAAAAAAAGAATTCAAAGTCAGGAGGTTAAAGGCTGGAGGGAACTCTCTTTTAGGGAAGAAGGGTGGAATTCGTGTCACTCGGAACAACTCAAATCACGAGCTGACTCCCTTCCCGTTATTTTCATTAGTACTATACTTCCTTTTAAAAAAATCACAGTGCTCAGAATCCAGAAGCTACTTGATGCAGCTGAAAAATAAACTGTGTGCTTGGTTTCCTTATAGAAAATGTGCCCTCCTAACGAACTGTCCCTGCAGCTCACGTGGAGCTAAGTTCACTCCCTGACAGACACCGGGAGAGATGGTAAGGAAGGGGGCACAGGGGTTGCTGGGGGCCGAGGTGAAATCGGATCAGATCCTGACGGAAGATCCGTACACGTTATTTAGAGTCTGAGAACCAGGTCCCCACTACACTGGAAATTAAAAAGAACTCTGCCAGTGCAGCCAAGACAGAGCACGCATCCCGAGGCCGCTATTCCGTCTCCACATCTGGATGCCGTTTAAAAGCGTTCCTGACCAACCTACACTTGGTCTCGGTCCCCCAGGGGCAGCAGCATCCGAACATTCCCAAGCACCTAAGCTCTTCCCTTTTTCCACAGGACTCTCCCGTTAGCCCGCACCGGTTGCTCAGGGCAGGAGCCCCAGCAGCGCGGAGCTACAGCACTAACATACACCCTCTTAGGAGTTCTACCATCGACCTCACCCCAAAGGATCCGAAAGCTTCAGGGAACTTTGTTCTGTGGGCCACATGCCTAGGTACCAGCATGTCCCAGTCACATGCCGTCAGCGGGCACAGAAATTCTCTTAGCCACATGCCGCCAAGATAATGGGTCTCTTTTCGCTATTACTTGTCACCTGAACCAGCTACCCTGGTGAGAGCAAAGAGCCGGATTTAATTTTACATTTCTGGCAGACGCTAACGCTCTAACCAATTTATTTTGTTGATAGTAGTCGAAATAATCAAATGGCTACTTTAACATTCGGTCCTTCCCCGCCTCACCTTGTGGGTATCAGCTGAAATGCTGGTCACGCCTTTCACCCGGAAATCAAACGGCTGCTCCAGCGGGTATCCTGCTTTCTCCATAAAGACGATGAGGAAGCCCCCCAGACAAGCGTCTACATGAAGAGGTATTTTGTATCTGACAGCCAGCTAGTTCCAAAAGAGACCGCAAGAGAATTTCATTTATAGCCATCTAACAAAAACTTTGTAAGACACAGGTGGAAAGGTGTGCTGTAATCCCAAGGCCGTTATGCACAATGGCTTTCATGTTTTAAAAAACTGGCTAGTTTTGACATTCCTAATAAAGCTCATCTTCCAAATGTATTTAGCCTTCAAAATAATTCATCTGAAATGTAGCATTTTATATCTAAATACTGCAGGGTCCCAAACGCAATGCAAAGCCGAACAGGACACAAGCAGCGCTCTGATTTAGGGGGAAAGGTGCTGCTTTAGTAACGGCGGGGTGGGGAGCCTGTGGGACACCGCCCCCTGCGAGGCACACCCTTAACAAGCAGCCCATCTCCCGGCTGAATGGAAACAGCGGCGCTCTTTCAGAGTATCCAGAGTATCCAGCTTCAACAAAGGCTCTACCTTGTGTCATCCCTCCCCCACAGCAGAGGCCCCGAAGGGAGCTGGAAGGCTTCCTCTGGGGCTCCTGGGATTTGTGCACAAATCTGAACTCGCACTTGCTTCTCCTTGCCGAGTCCCGCACCATTAGATTCTATCATAAAATCTCAACCTGACCACCTAGCTGGCTGCCCATTTCTCCCGCGTACCTTGGCCACTTCAGGGACAGGATCTAGGATACCGTGAGGAAACTGGGGGGCAGAACAGACGAGCATGGCAGTGTTCCTGGAGATGGCTCTCCTCATCGCCTAGGGGTTAAAGTCAAAAGGAAAATGAGAAGCCACGTCAACATTACTCTCCTCTGTCGCTATTGGCTCAGGGTCTGCGCTCCTCCAGTGCCGCTGCCTCCACCTCTCCAACCCGAGAGAAGACCGCCCCTGCCATGGGGGCAGCACAGAAAACCAGGCCAGAGGGGTCCATCTGGGAAAAACAGTCTGAGGCCACAATACAGCAAATCACTGTGGGAGGAAACAGCATCGGGCGAAGATGCCGCGGAGCATGTCCCGGCCCCACTTACTAGCGCTGAAACCGGAGGTAAACTACTTAACCGCCCCGGTCTGTTTCCTCACCTGTGCACTGCAAAAATACTAACAGCTTCTACAACTTCCCTGGGCTGTCATAAAGCTCAGATGCAATTTGTATAGCACTCTAGAAACTAGAAAGTTCTCCACAAAGGCAAGGCATAAAAATAAAGGACTACAATTCAGTCTTAAAAAAAGAAAGCCTGCCATTTATGACAACAGGGATGAATCTGGAAGGCATACTGCTAAGCAGGCCAGGAACAGAAAGATAAATACTGCATGATCTCACATACACGGCAGGTACAGCAGTCAATCTCAGAAGCAGAGAGTGGAATGCTGCTTGCTGGGGGTTGGGGGATGAGGGGCACCGAGTTTCAGTGATGTCTAACAGTTCTGGACGGCTGGTGGATGGCCATGTGACCACGAAACAACAATACTGCACTGTATGCTTGAAATCAGCTGGAGGTCAAAGAGGGAGTCTTAAGTATGCCAACCAAGGAGGAAAAAAAAAAAAAAGAAAGAAAACAGTAACTATTTGAGGAGATGGGTATGTTCAATAGTATGACTGTGGGGATTATTTTGCAGTGTATACACATCTCAAAACATCAAGCTGGCACCTTCAATATATTTTTTATTTGTCAACTCATTAATTTGTCAGTTCATAAATCAGTAAAGATGGCAGGCAGAAATAACGCCAGTGCTAATAACTTGGGTAGTTTGGTTCTGAATAAATATCGTTACTATTCTGTTGGCAAGGATACCGATTCAGGCCAATAAAAACCACAAGAAGAGTCTGGGGGCAGGTGAGTCCGTGCTCATGGTACAAAGACAAAGGGGAAAGTGATGTTGCTGAAGCAAAATCAAGGTCTGCGAAGTCTCAAGTCAGGGACTAGATAGATCATCTTGCTATCAGACCTCTGAATTTATGAAAACACTCAATCACCACTGCCAGCAGCAGCTCGTCGGCTCTGGCCGCTACAGTCCAAGGCCTCTGGAGCCCATGTGTGCACGGCGTTGGAAAAAGTCAGCCGGTCGGGTACATTCCTGCACCTCACGGTCCCCAGCAGGAAATGGCCCTTCAGGGGAACTCACCCGAACATCCACCTCCATCATTTTGTTCAGTGGAACCCGTATAATCTTCATCCCAAAATAATTGGCTGCTTTGTCAAATGCAGCATGGGCACTCTGGGGGGCCACACTAAATGATAGAGAAGAGGCAAATAATGAAATTCAGATAAAAGCAGGGTTCAAGAGAGAGCCTCATTAGCAGCTCATCTAAATCCCCAAGAGCAAACTTCTAATTATTTTTCCTCACCTTTTTTACAAGTGTTTATGTTGTTTTTCTTTTTAACCACAAATAAAAAGAGGTCAAGTGATTTTCTATAGAAAATTTCTCCCTATGATTTAGCAAATCCTAAGCATAAATGAGGGCTGACAGGTAAAAGACGAGGGATTGGGAATTTGGATCAGACCAGCATCAGGCAGAGCCTTTTTGTGTTGGCCATCCAAAGCCGGGAGACCCTGGTGGGAACATGCTGCCTGACACAATACACAGCCAAGCAGGAACCCAAGACCGCTTGGCTGGGGTGTTCTACCAAGTCAGTGGTTCCTTCCACCTCTGAAAGCCCACAGCCTGTGAGAAATGAAAATTCCCATTGTTCCTGTAAACTTGGAAGCAGCATTTCAAATAGCACTGAAATGGGGGGCGCCTGGCTGGCTCCATTGGTAGAGTATGTGACTCTTGATCTCAGGGTCATGAGTTCAAGCCCCACGCTGGGCACAGAGCTCACTTAAAAAAAAAAAAAAAAAAAAGACAAATAGCACTGAAAAGGAGACTGAGCCATGGTTATGTATTTGCTTTCAGACTTCTCTCAATTACTACACTCTCAAAATCAATCTGTTCCCCTTAAGGAAGGAAAGTCTCGATTACTGAGTAAGTACCAGGCACTAAGATTTATGTGTGAGAAAGATGGCACCGTGATTTATTCTCTCAGGCATGACATCACCTGCAACAAAACCCTTAGTGACATTTGCAGGAAAACAGTAACCCAGAGGATGCAGTATAAACACACTGGATAAGGAGAGGGTCTAGAGAAAAAAATGCAGCCAAATATCAAAAGTATGCCCATGGGGTGCCATTATGGATGAGTCTCAAAAAATTTTTTTAAAGTTTTCCTCCCAAAAAACAGCCCTCAGGCTGAAATCTTCTCAGGAAGCACCCCGAGGCAGCCTATTATATTTAAGTAACTTTCACTGAACTAGGTAATTAGAGTTTTCCTTGGGCTCCAGATTACTTATAATAAAATCACAGAATTCAAAGATGTAGTCCCGTCACTCTGTCACTTTTAGAAAAAGGATCTCATTCTTGCTATCAGTATATGCCGTGTACAAACTTGCGAGCTGGGAAAGGGAATGACCTTTAAAATTAACTGGCTGATCCACCCAGGACGTTGCAGAATTTGAAGGGATGAGGGTCAAGGGCAAAGGAAAGGAAGAATGAGGACTGGAACTGCCAGAGGAAGAGGGAAGAGAAGAAGCAGAAAATAGATGGTCAGGCTGTTTGCAACAGCGGTACTCCAAACAGATAATCTAAAGGCCACACATACATACATTTCTGGAGTTCTGATGCCGTTCGCAAAGGCCAGGTCCCGATAAGCTTTGCAGGCCATCAGTATGCTTTCTGTCCCCCCAGAGGTCACCTGTAATAAAGAAGAGACGACATCCATGGAGTGGAGTGAGGGACAACGATCAGCAAGCACATCGATGCCACCTTGATCTTGATGGTGGTCTGATGCAGAAGCAGATAAGGTCTCGAATGCATTCTGCAGAGCAGACACTGCTATGTCTTCCGGAAGGAAATCTGGCTTTATCAGCTAAGCCCAATCTTGGTTCCCAACACTCAGAGGGCCTGTCATGAGCCCGATCTCCCTCACTGGACTACAAACTCATGAAGGTGGGGACCGATCTGCTCATGACAATATTCTGAGCACTTAGCCTAACAGCTGACACCTAATACAACCTCAACTAACACTTTTCAAAGCCTGATGTGACTCTCATAAACCATGACCAACACAGGCATGTCATACCCATCAGGCTATCTTCTTAGATAGCATCTAAGAATGAATCATTTCAAAACAAACAAACAAACAAATAAAAATCAAACAAAAAGCCACAGCACTGAGCTAGGTGGTTATTTTCTTAGACTTCTCATCTCCGAAGATTCATACAAGCTGAGATAACTTCCTCATTGTACAGCTGAGAAGCCCCGAAGACTAAAATAATTCACCCAATGCCATCCATTAGCATCTGTTGCTGAGAAGTCAAACTTTCTACATTTGTTCATTTAGTACAGCTTAACAGGAGATGGAATAAGAGACGGCGATTTCTGAAATTTCCTAAAGTAACCACATATAGGACAAAAATACCATTGGCTACAAAATCCCAGTGGTCAGCAGTTACATGGAAGATTAGCTGAGAGAAGTCAGTCACATTTTGATTTAGGAAGTCTTCGTGAAACATGTGACCATCACCCACAAGTTAATGCACTGAACTTGGGCAAGGGAGACCGGTTTACAAATCCCGGCACTTCTGTGCTGGAGACCATGAAAATGCTTACAGAGGAGGTCAGCTCTGCAAACCAGCAGCACGTCCTGTGGTCTAGCATAAGACCTCAGAATGTCACATGAGGAGCCAAACCAGCTGTGAAGAAAGTCAAGAAAGGACCAGCAACGTCCAAGTCTCCAGTGCGTCAGTCTCTTACTAAGGTCCCGTGATGACCTAAGCAAAAGTATTTCCAAACCCCTAGTCACCCAGCGCACACACCCTATTTTTAGTCCAATAACGAATCAAATCAACATCATTATTTGTTGGGCAAACAACAGTGCACTTTGACTGTAAAGGCAGGAATATCTACATTCTACTTCTGATTTTTATTGCTGATCCCCCAATTTCTATGTTTGTTTATTTTTGTTTAATTTTTATTCGGTAGGCTCCATGCCCAACATGGGGCTTGAACTCACAACCCTGAGATCAAGAGTAGCATGCTCTTCCAACTGAGCCAGTCAGGCACTCCAATTCTGCGTTTAACTATGCTGCTAATCTCCCACTGCCCTGTGTGCCCAAAGAAAAAAATGGAAATTTAATCGTGAAGTGAGAAAAGCCTCAATAACTACTTGTAATGTTAGTCAACTTCTTCCGTTATAAAAACTCTCGCTGTTAATATGTAAGTACGCCAGAGAACAAGAGTAGAACATGGCCTACTGGGAGAATTTTCTTTCAGATGCTGTTTGTAGCCAAAGGCATTTGCACAAGCCAAGACTGTTCTCCGTGGCAACAGAATTTCTTTTAGTATACGAGATAACCTCTCATCCATTCTGAGGCAAATGAAGTTAATAAAAGGAAAAACAGCTTAAGTTGAAGAACAAAGAACAAAAAGAGCTAAGATCTTAGTTGGGAGCATGCTACAGACAGCCCAGCCATGAGGCTCTGTCGTCTTCTTTCCCATCTCTGAACCCCGAACTGTTTTCACCAAAAGCAGCAGAGACAGAGACATGTGAGAGAGAGAGAGACAGAGAGATATGAGAGACAGAGAGATGTGAGAGAGAGACAGAGAGATATAAGAGAGAGACAGAAATAGAGAAGGGTGAGAAAAACAGAGGAACTGAAATAATCCCAGAGGTAATTAGTTCTCTTATAAAATTTTATGTAATAGAAAAGACTGGAGATCTCAGACTCCATCCTTCTCCTGATCCCTGACACAGCCACTAAAAAAGATCAAAATGGAAGAGGCATGGTTTAACTGTAGCAATGCAAAAACAAAACACAAAACAAAAACAAAAACCAGGGCTGGACTTCTGGATTAAGATGGAAGGCTGAAACCACTCCACAACTACCTTCTCTCCCCCAGGACCTAGAAGAAGGAAGAAAAGAAGCAGCAGAAACCTGCAGTAACAATCACCAAACAAAGAAACAGATACTCGGAAGCAATATACTTCAAATAGTGGCAAGGAAAAAGGAGAAGTTTCTAAAGTATAGCAGACAGCAGAATACAGTTCCTAATCCCCCCTCCAGGCCCTGAAAATTGTCCTGTGGGCCAGCAAAATCCTGAGAATTCTCATTAAAGCCCCCAAATCTTCAGAGAAACAATGGAGGGGGTGTCCTGATCTTCAGATCAGTGAGTGGTAGCCCTGGCGGCTAAGGAGAAACCAGCAAAATGAGAAGAGAATGTGGGGACCGACCCCTGAAGTCAGGGCTTCAGGGATATAGAACAGGTTAAAGAAACAATCAAAGCCCAAGGGTGTTATTCTCTTCCAACTAGGCAGAGTGAACTCTAAGAGATAACTCTTAACAAAATCTCAGAAGAGACCCACCGAACCCAACAGAGGTGCAACAAAGCGGCTCTTAACCAAATGCTCTCACATGAGAGATCGGCCACCATGCAGCAGAACAAACTCGAATGTTCTGAGGAGCATGAGCCATGATGAAAGAAAATGGCACGGTAACCATGCAAATATTCAAAAAGAAAAAAAAAAAAAAAAAAAAAAGCAGCACGCAAAAAAAAAGCCAAAAAAAAAAAAAAGGAAAACCCCAAAAGGGGGGGGAAAACCACACCCCTTTTTGGCGCTATTGGAAAATACGATAAAAACGTGGTTTAAAAAAAAAAAAAAAAAGAACGTGGGTTCAAGAGAACAAGCGCTGAATGACTGGACACCAAAAACAAGATCATGAGACCACAGACCCCAAAGCACAAAGTACCAAACGATCCCAACACAGAATTAAGGCATAGGAAACAGAATAAGCCCTGCCGAGAACAAAAACAATGACTTGGAGTTTGAAAGGTTGAGGCAAGTGTAGCGAACCAGATTAGCAAAAGACAGACTGAAAGACGGACGCCGCTCCGCACATGGAGAGCTGCGTCCTCCTGGCTAGACGCGGGGAACCAAACGGGGTTCCAACAAGAAACACAGGGACGGTCGCAAATCTGGGAAATCCTATTCTCCAAGGAAGAGCTGAGCAGCCTAGGGCAAAGCGGGGAAGAGCAAATCCAGAGGGAAAGAGGCTGCGAGGTGCGCACGGTCACGTGGGAAAACAACCACCCCGGAACCCCATCTCCGGCAACACTGACCGTATAGCTGGGCCTCCCGCGAGAGACGACCAAAAGCCTGAGGAAACAGTAACAGTTTTTTACACCCGCCACTGAGCTAACACGAAGGAGTAAACTGAACCTGGACAAAGCGACATCGAGAATCCTACAGATACGGGAGGGCCAGAGCCGGCCTCGGCCGTGAGGGCTGCTGCCACCCCCGGACACCAAACTCCCGTTGGGACAACTGACAGGAGATCAACTCAGGGCCTGCCCCCGGTAAGGACTCTGACAGCACACGGCTGAAGACCTGGGACCCGCACCCACATTCTCAGGGGAACAAGAAATACCCCAGTGGTGCAGAAGAGGGTAGCAAGAAAACTGCTTTCTCGGCTCTGACGGGCAGGTGAAGAAAAACAAAGAACTCTCAGGAACGGATAACAAGACTGCTTTCACATGAGTCTGTGTTGTGAACTCACGCCACCGCCGTAGCACGAAACTGCAAGCTGAGCATCGGACGCAGATCGCTTCCCAGCGACTCCCCGGCATCTGGCAGGAGCTGCTGCACATCTTCTCTGCCAGACCTTCATTTCCATCTAGGCCTCAAAGATAGGTTCCCGGGAAGACGAGTGGCTCACAGTTGAAACAACAACAAAGTCACAAATAAGACAACACAAGACAACATGAGTGAAACCGGCAGAGACAGGTTGAGGCTCAGAAGTGGTGGAATTAGACTCAGAATAGAAAATAATCACGTGCAATATATTTAAAGAAACAAAATATACGCCAAGCAAAGGAACGATAAAGAACTGCCACGCAGGGGTGCCTAGCTGGCTCAGTGCGTAGAGCATGTGACGCTTGACCTCAGGGTTGGGAGTTCAAGACCCACATCGGGCACAGAGCTTACTTTAAAAATTAATTCATTGATCAATTACTTGAATCAATGAAAGCTCTGTAATTATCTCCTGGCTCCGACGATTATCACCTCACAGCCCATCTTCCCTCTACCCACAACACCCCAGCCACTGCTGCTACGGACAACATCGCTGCTCTAACGGCTACGCCTGTCCAAGTTCCCCATGTCTCCTGGCTAATTAACCACCTGTCGGATGTGTGTCAGCCCTTCCCACTCTAGCCTCATGGCTCTCAACCTCTTCTGTGCCTTCTATTTGTCTCTCTGGATTTTATTCTGGCTGAGTTTTTATCTGTCTTGTTCCGTAAGTTTGACTCACGAACCACGTGAGTATTTTACAGAGTTCTAAATGAGACCGGGCTCTTTGGACAAGTGGCTGAATCAGGGTCTGGAAGCATGCAAGGTAAACCTGGAATATTTCATCAAATAAAAGTATTTTCTCAAAAAAAGGGAAAAAGAAAGGAAGCTTTCAAAGACTACATGAGTCACACAAAAGGACCCAAGAGCCAAAACTAAGAGGCTCCCACTGGTCAAAATGGGCCAATTTGAGCATTAATCGGAGCAGCAGCTCCAATGGACTGAAGCAAATTACTCTACAACGTTCCACCGCACTATTGACAGCCACTGGTTACTGCCAGTTTGCAGCTACCATGGACAGTGCTGCTGTGAGTATACATCCATCCCGACACACACATGTGCCAGTTTTCCTAGGGTACGCCCTGAGTAGTGACATTTCAGGGTCATGAGATACATGTATCCTTGACTTGACCAGACAAAGCCAAACTATGTTCTGGTTGCTTCACTGGTGGCCTCTTAGAAGTCCACAGAGTCTGTGGCACAGGAGAATACCCACATACTCTAAGTATACTGGCCTCTCCCACCATGCCACCTGTTCATATAAATGCCATAAAGGAACCCATTGCTGGATTATGGTTGGCTCAGTTTTTAACAGCTTTGGAATTCTGGGGGGGAATGAATGCCAGGAATACCATTCTGTTAGATACAGAATATACGAATGTGTTGATTTTTCATGGTGCCAACATAAAGTAAAACAACTACTGCTTATTGGAAAAAACAAAAAACTATAAAATGTTCTTGCCTTTGGACAGGCCCTTCAATAGTTAAATTTGCAGAGGGGTGCCTGGGTGGCTCAGTCGGTTAAGCGACCGACTTCGGCTCAGGTCATGATCTCACGGTCCGTGAGTTCGAGCCCCGTGTCAGGCTCTGTGCTGACAGCTCAGAGCCTGGAGCCCGTTTCGGATTCTGTGTCTCCCTCTCTCTCTGCCCCTCCCCTGTTCACGCTCTGTCTCTGTCTCAAAAATAAATAAATGTTAAAAAAAAAAATTTTTTTTAATAAAAAAGAATAGTTAAATTTGCAGATATTATAATGATGATAAAAGTATCTGATAGGCTTAGTGCCTCTAGGTTACCACTACAGCATGCTGAGTTAAATCTAACTACCCTGCATAAGCAGAGATTGAGAGACCCGAGTTTCTTCTAGAGAAAGCAAGTATCAGTCTGTAGTAACAAATCTAAACAGAAGTTTATCAATCACAGTTTAGGAAAATTAACAAACAGCTACTAGAAAGAACAGCTGAAACAAAAAATCCTTACATGTGTCTTTAAATAGAATAACTTCCCCTTCCTTTATTCCTAAACCAACTAAAAGAGATTTGATTTACAGCAAAATAATAAACTTCCAGCTCGAGTAAAATGAGAAGTATATCAAAAACACTATGATGGCTTGACAAAATTATAGAGACCAATGGGTAGGCAGTGGGTGTGTCAGTGGATGGAGGGAAGAGGGAGGGAGAGAAAGAAAAGAACAGAGCAGACGTGCAAGACATTTACATTTAGTGAATCCACGGTGTTCTCTAAACTGTTATAGGAACTCATATAAAGTTTAAAATTTTTCACAAGAAAAACCTGAAAAGAAAAAAAAAAACTTTAAAAATGTACAATAAGGGGTGCCTGGGTGGCTCGGTCGGTTAACTGTCTGACTTTGGCTCAGGTCATGATCTCACAGTTTGTGAGTTCAATCCCCTCATCGGGCTCCGGGTTGCCAGCTCGGAGCCTGGAGCCTGCTTTGGATTCTGTGTCTCCCTCTCTCTCTGCCCCTTCCCTGCTCGCACTCTGTCTCTCTCTCTCTCTCTCTCAAAAATAAACATGAAAAAAAAATTTTTTTAAATGTACAATAAAATGTCGATGCTCTAAAAACTGTAAACGTTGGGGCACCTGGGTGTCTCGGTGAGTTAAGCTCCTGACTCTTGGTTTCGGCTCAGGTCACGATCTCACAGATTGTGAGATCGAGCCCCACGTGGGGCTCTGTGCGGACAGTGTGAAGCCAGCTTGGGAATTCTCTCCCTCCCTCTCTCTCTCTGCCCCTCCCCTGCTCCTGCTCTCTTTCTCTCTCAAAATAAATAAACTGAAAAACAAAGTTTTTTTTAATTGCAAAAGTTAACATTTTTACATTGCTGTTAATCTGGATCTTCCTACAATAATCACATATTATCTGTATAATAAAATGTTTTCAACAAACTCTTCTATTTTAAGCTAACAATATAAGATAGTTGGAGGCCCCTGCATATACTTACACATCCACAGGAATCCGGTCCCCCGTTGAACAGGGAACAAGCTATTCTTACAATCTCTGCCTCGATCTTTCGCAGTCCTGGGAAGATATCTGGATGCAATGGATTACTCCACGCAAAATTTCCGTAAGCCTGCAAAGAAATGCAAGCAGATATGAAGTATGATAAATACACCGCATGGGACAAAGAACCATGCACTACACAAAAGTTTCTAAGTATCAGGCACAACACTAGAAACCGGAAAAACGTAAGATAGTGTTCTCCAACATAAAGAAGATCAACATATAGTGGAGGAAACAGACATGCAATAAATTATTTTACAGCATGGTGAGAAAGAAGTGTAGATGTGGTTAAAAGCACATACTAAAACACCAAACAGGGGCGCCAGGGTGGCTCAGTCAGTTAAGCGGCCGACTTCGGCTCAGGTCATGATCTCACGATCCGTGAGTTCGAGCCCCACGTCGGGCTCTGTGCTGACAGCTCAGAGCCTGGAGCCTGTTTCAGATTCTGTGTCTCTCTCTCTCTGCCCCTGCCCTATTCACGCTCTGTCTCTCTCTGTCTCAAAAATAAATAAACGTTAAAAAAAAAATTAATTAAAAAAAATAAATAAAAAATTAAATAAAACACCAAACAGACCCATTTTGCAATCTTAGCTTTGCCTGTTACCTCTAGTTGTGTAATCTTAGGTCAAATAACCTCTCTGAGGCTGTTTCCTCATATGCTCAAGGGGATAATTATGGTCCCTACCTGCTAGGGTTCTAGCGATGAGTAAATAACATAACACGCATGCAAAGCACTTAGTAGGGCATCCAGCACAAACCAGCTATTGTGGTCAGTGCAGTACCAGAAGCATGAAAGCGATGGAAGGGGCCCTAAGGAGGGAATAACAAACATCCCCAGGGGTCTGAGGTGTCTGTAGAGTGGAATCACTAGGAATGTGACAGATCAATAGGAATTCATCATTTAGAACAGGCGGAGTGAAGGGGAGGAAAACATGGTATGAGTGAGCTATGTGCCGCGAAGAGAAAAGGTGAAAGTGTAAGTTTACGTGGGAAAGTAACAAAGTGGTTAAAAATACAGGTAGGAAGCTGGCTCCTGACGGGGTTTACATCTTCTGCTACAAAAGCAGCTTGGGTTTTATCCTGTAGGTAGTGGGAAGCCACTGAAAGGTTTTTTTTTTTTTTCCTGGTTTTGTTTTTGTTTTGTTTCTTTTGGGGAGAGGGAGGAAGGGAGAGAAAGAGAGAGAGAGAGAGAAAATCCCAAGTAGGCTCCACACTCAGCGTGGAGCCCAAAGTAGGGCTTGGTCTCATGGTGGTGAGATCATGACCTGAGCCAAAACCAAGAGTCAGACACTTAATTGACTGAGCCGCGCAGGCACCTCGCCACTGAAAGATTTTTAAGCAGAGAATGAGATCAGAGCACTATGTCAAGACATAGCAGAGCAAAACCTGTAATATTTAGTAAGGTATGAGCAGTTTCATAGTTATTATAATCAAACACAAAGACCTTAGAGACTATAAGGCCCATGCCAATTTTACATGACAAAGTAGGGTTTGAGAAATAAACTTGATTAGAAAAGGAAGAAGCTATAGGCAACTCTAAAGTCAACAGAAAACAAGAATTATCTGAATTATGAGTGAGCCTACTGCTCATTCTCAGATCATCTGATTTGAGATGTGGGTAGTATAGGAAACGATGACCAAATTTCTGTTCCTCATCCCTTCTTAGCAAACAAAATATGTCTGGTCATTAATAACCTCAAATGATGGGGGACTACCTTCCCTAGTAATCTGCCTTCTACACAGGGCATGTATAAAGCCTAAAAACATAGGTCATATTGTACTTTTTTACAGACTGAAGAGATCTCTAACAGTACGATTCATATTCACCTATGTGTGGGTAAAGAGAGACTCTCTGAAGTTATTTTTAACAATACGCTTTCCTTAAGTAATTTTTTTAATGTTTATTTATTTTTCAGAGAGAGAGAGAGAGAGAGAGAGAGAGAGAGAGAGAAAGTGCACGAGCAGGGGAGGGGCAGAGAGGCAGACACAGAATCTGAAGCAGGCTCCAGGCTCTGAGCTGTCAGCACAGAGCCCCAACGCAAGGCTCAAACCCACAAACCATGAGATCATAACCCGAGTGGAAGTCGGATGCTTAGCCAACTGAGCCACCCAGGCGCCCCTACGTAATATTTTATTTTAATTACCCAGCTAAGGAGAAAAACTGACTGGCACTCACCTTCACGAGGAGTTCGGTGAGCTCTTCCTCCCCACTGTACACAGCTCCGGACGCCTTCCCTTCTTGCCAGAAGACATCTGTAGAGAAAGTTAAGACCAGTGAGTCAGTAAACAGGAACTTTTGGGAAGACACTTAGGTTCTTTTTTTTTTTTTTTTAATTTTTTTAAATATTTATTTATTTTTGAGAGAGAGAGACAGAGCACAAGCGGGATAGGGGAAGAGAGAGAGGGAGACACAGAATCTGAAGCAGCCTCCAGGCTCTGAACAAGAGGTCAGCACAGAGCCCGACATGGGGCTTGAACTCACAGACGGCTCATGACCTGAGCCGAAGTCCGATGCTCAACCGACTGAGACACCCAGGCGCCCCTACACTCAGGTTCTAATAAGGAAGAAAGAAGAAGTTAACCCCACTGGTACAAAAGAAACCCCAAAGTCTGAGTGGAAACTCAAAGGTGTTCTTATAAATCAAGAAAAAGCATTCCAATAAAGAGCTATCGCAGCAAAATAAAGATGAAAGATCTTCCGTTACCATCAACAACAGTGTGAAAAGATATTCACAGCACCCAGGTATAATACAGATAGTCGAGGGGCGCCTGGGTGGCTCGGTCGGTTGAGCATCTGACTATGGCCCAGGTCATGATATCAGTTTGTGGGTTCGAGTCCCGCATCCAGCTCTGTGCTGACAGCTCAGTGTGGAACCTGCTTCGAGTTCTGTGTCTCCCTTCTCTTTGCTCCTCCCCTCGTGCATGCTCTCTCTCAAAAATAAGCAAACATTAAAAAAATATATAGTGCAACGAAGACGCTGTCATCATCCCCAACTATCTTCTACAGGAGAAAAATTTTCCTTTACTTCTACTCATTTTCTGGTCTCTGTATGACTAACTTGACTTTTTTCTGCAAGAGGTTCCTTCTTCTCTCCCTTCCTACCCAGTCAAAGAAGTGTGAGGAGCGTTACGAGCAGAGTTGGCAGAAAGTATGAACTGGCAGTACACTCTCATCAGAGTTGGAGTCCGGGAACTGAATCCCTGACCAGACAAACCATGATGATGCATGTACCATCGGCCCCTGGTCTCAGTGTCCCCTCCTTCGCACGAGCCTGGAACCCACTCCGACAATTAGCCACATCCTTCTAGCAACACATGTAGTAGCACTCAGCATCAGGAACGCGGTCAACACTGGGATCAAGCTCAGAAGAAAGGTTCCTGACCAGAACGTGAGGCCTAACTTTCCACTTCCTGTCTGACGTGCTTCTCCAAAGGCAGTCTACCTTGTTATCAACAAATCTGCCGGCGTGGCAATCCCAGGTCCTTTCACTACAGGACGGCTGTGCCCTACTGAAAGTGCACAGTGAGAGGGCCATTACAGAGACGCACGGACTGAAAACTGTAGCCACGGGCTCTATCAAGCCAAGATCTTCAGCTCCAACAAGAGAGAAGACTGAGCAGTGAACGTCCTCACTCTCAGCTCATCTGCCAAACTCTGGCTTGCTGCCAGTGTGACTTTCCCTCTTCCTTAAAGGACACTGGACTGACTGTATCATGCATGTCTTCAGATTGGAGGCCACCAGCCTTTCGAAAATAGGATACATGGTTTCATTTCCTGTCATTTTACCTGTGCTACAGAATATGGCAATGGACAATGAGTTAAAAATGGAAAGGAAGGAAATATAGTGGCAGCAATCTGCCCTCATAATCATGGAAACTTTTAATACAAAGGTCTCAGAGTGCCGATCCCTGCTTTCCATCACCTATAAATCCTGGACTGCATCTAATTTTATACAATCTGATGTCAAAAACTCAACATGTCAAGTAGAAAATTTTAAGTGTGTTTGTTGAAATGCAATGTGGTATCCTGGACACTAGAGGAAAAGCTGGTGAAACAGGAACAGAATTTGCAGTTTAGTTAACTACTGTTTTAACCAGTGTTAACGTGGTTAGTTTAGGCGTTAACATCAGGAGAAGCAGGGTGAGGGGCGTATGGGAAATCTCTGTATGTATGACATTTGCAAGTTCTCTTTAAATCTAAAATGATGACAAACCAGAAAGCTTATTTTTTAAAATATTTGTAATATGATCTTAATCTGCAACAAACATGTATTTGTATCCATAAGTTAACATTTATTGAGTACTTACTATATGCCAGTTATTATACATTTACCTGTATCATCCTGTTTGATCTCTATGATTATTCAAGTAAGTTCTATTATCATGATCCCTACTGTAGAAAGACAGAGACTGAGACACAGGTCAAGTAACTCACCCAAGATCATATTTAAGTGGCCTAACCAGAGTGGGAATCCAGGCTGACTCCGTGGGCTACACTCTTAAACATTGAGCTACTCGGTATATTCATCCTTCCCTTATACACTCATGCATGTACCTGTATGTGTACGTGTGTTTGTGTTACACAAAAACACTGACACCTCTGACTTATATGTGGATCTCATCTGTGTTTATCTTGGATGATAGAATTAGAGTCACTTTTTATTTTCTTTTGTGCCTTTGTGCAGATTTCACAATTTCTATAATGAATCCGTATTTCATTTTCATTGTTTTTTTAAAAGACAAATGTACCTATTTTATTCAGGCTTACCAAAGGAAATGGGACTAAGTTCCACTGTCTCAGGAGACTGTTTTGCTTTATGGATGAAGGATGAATTTACATATAATTTTTTAAAAAAAGAAATTCAGGGGCACCTGGGTGGCTCAGTCAGTTGAGTGTCTGACTCCGGCTCAGGTCATGATCTCACGGTCCGTGAGTTCGAGCCCCGCATCGGGCTCTGCGCTGACAGCTCAGAGCCTGGAGCCTGCTTTGGATTCTGTGTCTCCCTCTCTCTCTGCCCCTCCCCCACTCATGCTCGCTCGCTCTCTCTCTCTCTCTCTCTCTCTCTCTGTCAAAAAAAAATAATAAACTTTAAAAAAAAAAAGAAAGAAAGAAATTCAGCCTCTGAGACGGGACGGGCTCTCACAAGCATCTAAGTTCCAAGGGTGAACTGTTCTTAACCTGTACAATCATGAAACGATGACCAGACCAGCCACGTTAAGGAAGTCAACAGCTTGCATTTGCCGAGAATCATACCCATAGAGCTGTATTCCTTGAGTTTCTCCAGAACCGCCGACGAGCTCAGACCTTGAACGGGCAGGGCTTTCACGTATTCTTTGTCCACTTTCAGGAATGACATATTCTTGCTAATATCATCCTTGGTCTTGTTCAAGTTATCTTGGATCTCCAAAGGTAAGAGAGAAAGTTAACACGGAGATGGAAGCATACAGTGTGGTGAGCAGAGACCAAGTCAGCCGCTCAAGGCCGGGCATGACATGAGCGTGCAAAACGGGGACGATGGCATCTTGTTCTTAACAAGATGTGGTGACACTCTGACTACCTGCTGTTTTCTGGAATGTCTCTTAGAAGACTAAACGTCGTCTTTCTGAAACTCAAAGATGCATCCAATTCCCCACACCTTTCCTCTGCCGTGCTCACCTCACCACTGCTTTACGTGGTGAGCGCGTAAACGTGAACGCTTCGCGTTTGCCAGGGTCAGCACCTCTCTGAGAGCAGTACTTGGACCTTATTCCTGTCCTGGCAACAGCTACAATGTGTGTGCTAAAGAAACAGAGGTAGAGTCACAAACAGCCACCAGAAAATAAGCCAAGCGGTAAGAGGGATCCTAGTACTCGAGGGGGTGATGAGCTCCTTGAACAGACAGACACACGCGGGGCACACCCAGAACCCGGGGGCCCTCCACAGCTTCTCACGTGCGTGCACAAGACATCCCTGGTAGAATGCCAGGGGGACTGCGCTCTACCTCCTCAGGTTGTCCACCGCCTGTCCTGTTTGGCCCTCAAGGGCTAGGAGGGGCTGGGGTCCTTTCTGCTACAGTTCATCAACTATGGCTATTTTCTCTTCATCCTCACCGCAACAGCCTGTGAACTACTTTGTTGAACTACTACTATGGGCCAGGGATACGCAGTGGACAAAATAAGGGAGGCAGTACAAGTGAAAATAACTCCTGTTCTCATGAGGCTTATCTTTAGCAGCAGAGACCGAAAATGAAGGTCAGGTAGTGAAAAGTGCTGGGGGAGTGCTGAGGGGTGGGGAGGAGAAATAGGGTTTAAAAAAACAAAACAAAACAGAGCAGGGGCCGCTATCTGTGCTAAGAGACTGTCGGGTGCTAGATCTGGAAAAAGGGCTACATGTCACAATTTGTGTGTGTGAGAAGGTTTCAGCAACACACTGGTGAAAGTGTCAGGCCCACAATCTGACTGCAAACATTTAGATTTTCCCATCTGTAGCCTCGGATGATTCCAACACAAGAGCACCTCCTTAGACATGGCCCCCAGTGAAACCACAGGGAAAGCCGCACCTCTGAAACACGACTGCGACCGCCTCGCGAGCAAGCGCCGGCAGACAGCAGAGGCCACGCTCTCGGGCACGTGATGGACGCAAGGCGTGTGATGGAAGCAAAAATATTTTTAAAGATATACATGAAGAATTATGCCGCATAAATGGAGAGCGTGCAACAGGAGCAAACTATGAAAGCTGGGCGTTGGGGGCGCTTGGGCGGCTCAGTCGGTTCCGTGTCTGACTCTTGATTTCAGCTCAGGTCATGATCTCACAGCTCGTGAGTTCGAGCCCTGAGTCGGGCTCTTGTGCTGACAGCGTGGAGCCTGCCTGGGATTCTGTCTCCCTCTCTCTCTGCCACTCCCCCACTTGTGTTTTCTCTCTCTAAATAAATAAATAAACATTAAAAAAAAAAAGCTGAGTTTCCACGCACAGACTATGCTGTTGTAATAAGAGAGACAAAAAATGATAATGAGTTATATTAGAAAGCACCCCCCCCACCAATTACTGCCTCAGAACCTCTATTACATTTTAATTTCTTCACAACATTTATTTCAAAATGAAATTCTTGGGGTGCCTAGCTGGCTCAGTTGGTTAAGCATCTGACTCTTGGTGTCGGCTCAGGTCGTAATGTCGAGGTTTCGTGAGCTCAAGTCCTGTGTTGGGCTCTGTGCTGACAGCATCAAGCCTGCCTGGGATCCTCTGTCTGTCTGTCTGTCTGTCTCTCTCTCTCTGCGCCTCCCCCACTTGCACTGTCTCTTTCAAAATAAATAAACTTTTTAAAAAAATGAAATTCTTATGTGTTTACCTATTTTCTGATTTTCCTACAAAAATATAAGCTCCACAGAGCAAGGACTTGGTCTTGTTCCCCTCTATATCCCCAGCATCCAGAGTAGTATCTGACAGAGCATGTGCTCACTAATTGTATGTTCAGTAAGTGAATTTACGGGAATGAATGACACAAGGATACACACGTCACTCAAAACAAAGAACTTTTGCCTCTGAGCCTCAAAATCTGGTTCTAAAAAACGAAAGGTGATTATATGGGTTTTAAGTGCCTTCCAATTGTTATTTTATGAATTTAATAATAGTGTCTGGAATTTATTTGTCTCAAAATCTGAAACTGAAGGAGAAATGTGTGAAGAAAAAGAGCAGAAAAATCCAGGGAGTGAGAAGGGAAAATGCTAGTATCCTTCGAGATCCAGTCCACCCTCTCCCTATCCCTTAACTCTAGCAAGACTCAAGGAGATTTCTGGGGCGCCTGGGTGGCGCAGTCAGTTAAGCGTCCGACTTCAGCCAGGTCACGATCTCACGGTCCGTGAGTTCGAGCCCCGCGTCAGGCTCTGGGCTGATGGCTCCGAGCCTGGAGCCTGCTTCCGATTCTGTGTCTCCCTCTCTCTCTGCCCCTCCCCCGTTCGTGCTCTGTCTCTCTCTGTCCCAAAAATAAATAAAAACGTTGAAAAAAAAAAAATTAAAAAAAAAAAAAAAAAGACTCAAGGAGATTTCCTTTTAGGGCTTACGGCGATTTGGAGTCAAATAAAAGCCCATCCACTCCCATTCCCCTTTTCTACCTCCAATAACTACTTCTACTTCCCCTATAGGAAATGCACCTGAAAATAAATACACAGTTATGGGAGAGTTAGCACAGGGGTCTGAATGAATTTTGGTCAAACGTTAAAGATGCCTGACATCTTTTCTGGTTTGGTCAGGAGAGGGGAAAAGGGAAAGGGAACTGAGAGCCAAAAGTGAAAGGAAGCTTGAAGGAAAGCTGAGGGGCAGGCAGGACCCTGGGAGAGATGACGACATTAGGGACTCATGTGCCTTCTTCCGAGCATGCCCAGGGCCTGCACTGTTATCTTCTTCTGTGATAAGGAGCCTGAGGGAAGGGTACAGAGGTGACAGTCTTTATCCTCAGCGTGGGTGAGGGGAGAGAGGACACAGTGAAGGGAACATACTATATCGCAGACAGGTACAAAGAGCAAGAGAACAGTGCTAACTTTCTAACCCTGTCAGCAAATTACAGCCCAAATCTGACCCCGGCCTGTTTCGTCAAGATAGTTTCACTGGAACACAGCCAAGCTCATCCCTTTACCCATCACCGTGTGCTGCTTTCCCGCTGCAGGGGCGGACTTGAAGAGTTCGGAAAGACACGGGATGGCCTGCGAAGTCTAGACCTCTCCTATCTATCTAGTCCTTTACGGAGAAAGTCCGCCAACCCTGGTCTAAACCAAGTAAGCACCCAACCCCAGATACATACCTAAAGTCAGCACGGCCAGATATTGCTCTAAAGCCACTTCTGCCAGGTTTTCTAATTTCAAGTTCTTCCTTAACAGACATGGCCTTTCTCCTTTGGTCAAATATGCTCGAGAAAGGGTTAAGTCGGATTTCTGAACCTTGGCACTTCTGACATTTGGAGCAGATAATTTTCTGTGGGGGACCGTAGGATATTTAGCAGCACCCCCGGCCACTATCCACTACATGCCAATAGCACTCCCCTCCAGCTGTGATAACCAGAAAGGTCTTCAAACATTGTCAGATGTTCCTTGGAGGTGGGGAACGAAATCACCCTCACCCTTGGGAATTCACACTAGGTTCGGTAAATAGAAGAAAGAGGAAATGATTACGGGGGTGGCGGTAGGGGAGAAGATCTGTACAGATTCCACTTACCTTGCGACCAATAATAGGCATCTTCCTGATGAGCTTAAAACATCTCTTTTTAAACCTTGACCATAAACCTAAAAGATACAATTGGCTCCGTTACCCACCTAAGTTTGCATGGATACGACCCGCTAGCCATAATATATGAACTGTTCCGCGTGCCTTCTGCGATCTCACCTGCCTTCCGATTGTAAACGTAGTTTCTTTCCTTTGTAAAAAAAAAAAAAAGCTCTGACATTTAAATTTTCAAATAAGTAATGCATTTACATGGTTCAAAAAGTTATTTAAATTAACACACACACACAGAGTTAAAAGTTTCCCTCTTATCGGTTCCCTAGACTTTCATCCTACCCTCAGGGAAACACTATTACTATTCATTTCTACAATACCTACCTAGAGTTTTTTTCTTTTTTTTCTTTCTTTATGCTTCTACAAGCAATAATAAAAATAAAATCTTATTTGCCTCATCTTTTAAACAGAAGGTAGCACACTCTAGTAACTGTATTAGACCTTGTTTTTCTACTTAGGAATATTCTCTTAAAGCTCAGAGCTTCCTCGCTCATTTTTGTAGCTCTAAAATATTCCACCATATGGATGCACCATAACTGATTCAACCTGCTCCTTCATAGTGGACAGTTAGGTTATTTCTGGTGTTTCCTATTACCAACAACAGTGAAACAAGAACTTTGCAACAGGTACTGCGCACGTCAGCGCGTGCCTAGAGCATAAATTCCCAGAAGCAGAATGGTGGGTCGAATAACATCATTTCAGAGCTGGTGACCTTCCCGAGGTTTCAGATGCCCAAAAGCTCTCTTCCCTTCCCCAAAACAAATGACCAAGCCACGCTTTTTCTTCAGGATCTATGCTCCAGTCTCTCATTCAACATACACCCTGACAGCATTTCAACATCTTTTGGACCTAAAAAGGGCTTCAGTATCACGGACACCAATCGGACTCCCTGTCAGGCAGAGTACAGGACAAATAGGGAATTCTGATAATAATTGTAAGTGCATGGCATCTAAACAGACCATCATAACTTTTAATGAATTCAGATTCAATACAGAAAGCATTACTTACCATCCAAAGGCAACTAAGGATCAAGCATTAATAACTTGCTCAAGGCCACAGATCACATCAGTGATGGAGCACGGACTTCAACTGAAGCAAGGGGCACGTGGGTGGCTTAGTCGATTAAGTGTCCAACTTTGGCTCAGGTCATGATCTCACGTTTCGTGAGTTCGAGCCCCACATCGGGCTCTGTGCTGACAGCTCAGAGCCTGGAGCCTGCTTCAGATTCTGGGTCTCCCTCTCTCTCTGCCCGTCCCCTGCTCACACTCTGCCTCTGTCTCTCTCTCAAAAATAAACATTAAAAAATAAATAAATACACCGAAGCCTCAATTTTCCTAGCCCTAGACACCCAGGACTCTATGCACAGCAGGAATTCTCAGTTATCCCAAATGAGTCTATAAGGAACCTAGACCTAGCTTCTGTGCAGGCAGGAAATGAATATGAACTTCTCCTACATTTCTAGATGTGGGCATTCCAACTTCCCCGGCCAGTGGAACTCTCTCCGACAAGCATAGACTACATCTGTGCCTTCTGTTAGCACTGATGACAGGACACCTTGCATCTTTACTAGTTGTTTTGCTTGGGTTGCAGGCCTGTCTTTCCACCTTGCCCTCTGTGGCCCAGCACTGGAGCCAATACTCTGTCAATGCCTGGAGCAAAGCAGGTAACTGAGTCTGAGACTGAATAAGAAGACAAAGGGATTGAAATCACTTGTTTGTAGTTGCTATTTTGTTTACACTTTGGAAGACAGTAAAACCTTGGATTGCAAGTAATTTGTTCTGCGCGTGTTCCACAAACGAGCAAACATTTCTAATCAATTTTAACTTGATAAACAAGCGATGTCTTGCAATACGAGCAGTACATGACGCCCAATGTCACATGATCACAACTGAACCAATGGTTCTTTCCTCTCTCTTTCTCTCTCTGCAGGATTGTGGGTAATCATCTCCCATGCTCGGATGCACGGTCTCAGGCCGCAGTGTTTGGCAGAAATCGGTGATTTTTCAGACCATTCAAAGGTGCCCACAACTGGCACTAGTGTATTTTTTGTCATTTCAAAGCACCTATGGACGGCCCTTTGCTTTTCCCTCCAAGAGTGAGCTGAGGAATGCTCTGCTTTATTCTAGGTCATTGGATAGGTTCCTTGTTAAAATTGCACAAAAAGAAAGATTCCATTGAGTCAACAGATAGCAGTGATTCTGTTAGTGATAGTGAAAGCTGTCCTACACAATAACCCTCCTCTCTCTTGTCTCCCGCACACCAGTCACGAAGGTTTTCTAACGTGCAGGCTGCTTATTTTTCTATTTTGTATTATATTACAGTACTATACTCATTTTTATATGAATGTTTTTGGATTGTGGAACGAATCATCTGAGCTTCCATTATTTCTTATGGGGAAATTCACTTCGATATACAAGTGCTTTGGATTACAAGCATGCTTCTGGAACAAATTATGCTCGCACACCAAGGTTTTACTGTACTTCCTTCCACTCTTAAGTTCTACACACTGAAGTACACAGCTGTGATCCTAGAGCATGTACAACGCCGTGCCCTCTTCTCGATTACAGAATTTTCTACGTGAAGAACGCTTCCTAAACATAGTTTTAAATACTACCATAACAGTCCATCGAATGCATGTAATTTAGCGTTGGACGTTTAAGCTGCTTGTTATTTGATATTCCTAACTGTATTAAAGCTGTAAAAATTCAGAACAATTCCCTTATTTAACAGATGAAATAAATAACTAATGGGACAGAAAGAGGTCTAAAACTCAGCAAAAAGGAGTCCCTTGAGAAGTACAGCAATGTGGCTGGGTCGGGGAGGACAGACTCAACTCTGCGTGCGATTTAACAGTACAGGTAGAAAGAACAGAAATGTAAGATCGGAGATGCAGAAATTAGAAATGAAAAGATCATGTGGTCATGACCCGAAAAGATAATCTCAAAAGTAAAAGTCCCCAGAGGTACCATAAAGAAAAGTAATTATAGTGTCTTAAGGTAATAAAATAGTAAGTGCCAATGCAAGGACAACAACGTATAGCTCCTTGCAGCTTACAGATTCCTTTCAAATTATGCCTCTCGATACTCATATTACCCTATGACTAAGTAAGGCGGGTAGTACTTCTGCTCATTTTACTGTGAGGAAACAGGCTGAGAGAGCTTATGGGTGTTAGTTAAGGTGCCAAGGCTAGAAACTGGGAGTGTTATGACCTCCTCCCACCACATAACTCTGATTCCTATTCATGAACTATGGACAACCCCACAGTTAAATCAACATCAAGTTATAGCGATATGAGCTGATAATCACAGAGCAGAATTAGGGAAGAGATAACACCGTAGAGGGCTGCTGACCCCTGGCCACACTCCCACCCCCATCTTCCTACAGCCTCTTGTTCTTATCTGTAGCAGCATCCATCCTGTGTTGCAGAATTATCCTCTCCTCTCAGAAGTGTATTCAGAGTTTGAAGATCAGCAGAATTTATCACTAGTCCAGACTTTAGACTCCTCTGGGGCAATATGCTAAAAATAACTCGACTGTTCAGTGGTAAGCACAATTCCCCTATGTGAGCAAGGTACTGAAAACACGGCAATTTTATCAAGACTATCTCCAACCTCTAGAGAGAAGACATTTTGATCTGTGTCTAAAATTCAAGTTATAAGTTACAAAATAAAAAGTGCTGTGTATGAAACTATATGAAATTGTTGACATTCAAAACTTTTGACCTACAAAAGATATTTTGTACGGTTCAACTGGATTTAAATGTAGAAAAAGACATATGTAAATAGTGGTTAGCTCTAGGTAGCAAGATTTTCATTTTGTTCTCATGGCTTATCGGTATTGCCTACTTTTTTGCAGTGGACATGTACTACTTTCGTAATAAGAAAAACATGTTATTAAAAACGACTCATGGGGTGCCTGAGTGGCTCAGTCGGGTAAGTGTCTGACTTCAGCTCAGGTCACAATCTCATGGTCCGTGAGCTCGAGCCCCACGTCGGGCTCTGTGCTGACAGCTCAGAGCCTGGAGCCTGCTTCCATTGTGTCTCCCTCTCTCTCTGCCCCTCCCCCACTCATGCTCGCTCCCTCTCTCTCTCTCTGTCAAAAATAAACATTAAAAAAAATTCAAATAAATAAATAAACATTAAAAAATATATAAATAAAGTTAAAAAAAATGACTTCAGGGGTACCTGGGTATCTTGGTCAGTGGAGCATGTGACTCTTGATCTCAGGGTCGTGAGTTCAAGCCCCACATTGGGCATGGAGCCTACTTAAATTTTTTTAAAAATAAATAATGTGGAGTTGGGCTTACAAAGATTTACATGGCACATACCACAAACACGCCGCTACTAGTAGTTTTCTCACAGAGTGCACAGAAGCCAGCATATTCTGTTTGCGACATTAAAGGCAGGTAAGTACCAGGACCTAAGACGGCCATGCTTCTACCACCAGGTAAGCAAAATGCAAGCAGGCACCGTGGCCAGCAGAAGTAAAGCTGGGAGTCAATGCCTGAAGCTCATACTCATCAGAGCAAAGAAATATAAATCTCAAAGAAATATAAATCTCAAGACTTCTAACCTTATGTTGCTTTATACAAATGCACCACCTTAAAAGGAGAAGTACTTAGAGTGGCGGCTGGCACGAGCTGGGGGGAAATATGCTAATGGGGGCTTATCATTTAATGGGGCCAGGGTTTCAGTTCAGGGTACTGAGAAAGTTTTGGAGACGGATGGTAGGAGCGGTTGCACCACAAACTGAATGTACTTGAAAATGCACAGAATAGTAAATTTTACGTTACATACATTTTAATCACAATAAAAAAGAAAGAAAGGGAAGTGTATTTATTGCTACTCCTTAGAGTCCTCTGCAACAGACTGCTTCACCTGGAAAGACAAGATGGTGGGCACCACTGAACAGAATGCTTCCCTGGACAGGCTAAGCCTGAGCAGAAAGACACAGGGCCTTGTGTCTCTGTGTGTCCCCTTCCAAACCATGGAGCAGATGTGGCAGAAGGGTTAGCCAGTCCCATACATCAGAGTTTAAGGGAAAATCTTACAAGGACCAGGAGCCGAAACTGAGGGCAGGGTTTTTAAAGCTGGAGTGAACTACGATTGAGACAGGGCATCAACTCTCGCTTCCACTTTAAGTGCAATGTTTACTACGCCATAACCCTTCACTGTTACTAGAACAGCTCAGTGGCTCTCTGCAGGGCAAGCGGGTAAAACAGAATGTGGCTTCTACATTAACTCTCCTGGGGAAAGAAGAGGAAAGCAGAAACAGTACAGTGAAGGAGCCCCTTGAAACAGATGTTATCAGGGAAGCAAAGGGTCCTGGAAATTTTAAACAAGTGAGAAATGACAAGCAGTCCTCTTCAATGTTACTGGGTTTTTTAATCCCATTAATTCAGGCACCCGCTGCTACGGGTGGGGACGGGGTGCAGAGGAGTGTTACAGAAACACCCACCACTCCTACTTCACTCACCAAGCACAACCTGCAGGAGGAAACAATCCACAAGGAGGGAACGCGCAACCAGGTTTGGCAGGGGAGGAAGGGTGGGTGCGACCCTAGGAAGGATGGCAGATCTGCAAACACATCACTTCTCACCTTTCCTGCACTCCCAGAGAAGGGACCTCCTCTTCACTATGTCCCTTAGGCTCCCTGAGTCACTACCCAGGAAGCTCAAAGTGTGCTGTCTGTCCCCTGACATCAGAAGTTCAACTCCAAGAGGACAGGGACCCTGTATAACCTGCGTCGCTATCCCCGGACTCTAGCACGGTGCCTGGCACACAGCAGACATTCAAATGGTCACTGCAACAGTGCTGTCCCAATTTCACACAATCTGTAGTGAAAGGATGGCCTAAAATGAAAGTAATAAATTCCTGCTTGGGGAACTCTGGGCAATACAATTATGTTCCAGGCAAGAAACTAAACATGAGAAAGGCTTAAGCCATACTTTGAGATACCTGTGGATCCTTACAACAACTAATTTCTCAGGACTTTTTATGTAAGCTGCAGATCCAGAAAAATCAACAAAACTAGTAATAGTTACAGTCGAGTAGCTATTATAACTTTATGTAGACAACCTTATTATAATTTTACAGTCAGAAGACAATGCCCCACTTCCTATCTAAACGGATTTTAAAAATCAGAACCTGGGGCGCCTGGGTGGCGCAGTCGGTTAAGCGTCCGACTTCAGCCAGGTCACGATCTCGCGGTCCGTGAGTTCGAGCCCCGCGTCAGGCTCTGGGCTGATGGCTCAGAGCCTGGAGCCTGTTTCCGATTCTGTGTCTCCCTCTCTCTCTGCCCCTCCCCCGTTCATGCTCTGTCTCTCTCTGTCCCAAAATAAATAAAAAACGTTGAGAAAAAAAAAATTTTTTAAAAAATAAAAATCAGAACCAAACCAAAGGCAAGAAATTAGTCCAATCCATCAGCCATGAGTTCTAAAGCTGGTGAAACTCCACTCGACCTTTCCAGACGGGAGGGGGCGGTATACTTACTCTCTGGCTGGAAGACGAAGCCATATACCCAGACTATCAGCAGGGTGCTCACGACACTGCAGGCAATCAGCTGCCAGGGCTCATACTTAGTACAATGTCCATTTACATAGTTCTTGGCCTTTGTGGAATATACTTCCAAGATCTCAAGGTAGGGCTCAAAAGCCTTCTAGAAATACAAGGGAAAAAAAAAGGAACATTACATTCAGAGAGAGAAGGGACTTCTGTTCTGCGGCCCTCCTTTTTCAAGGGCAAAGCCGTTCGTGACCTGGCCCCACCCCGGCAATACTCTTATCATGCTCTACAGTCCTCAAAGCTCTGCTTCCGAGTCAGGTGGACTTTGACAAGGGTTTTGATCTTCTGCCTTGTCTATAAAATAAATGGTTCAGCTGCATCATTTCAGCTCTAAAGCTTCACTCTGACTGCAGTGCTCATTGTCCCACTCTTGACTCAAACGAATCCGCTGGATACGAAGGGCTCTCTCTTCCTCTCTACTTTATTGGAATCTCTCCCATCTGCTAACGCAGGGGGTGGGCAGACCGTTCTGTAAAAGGCCAGAGAGGAAACAGTTCGGGCGTCACAGGTCAGCCAGTCTCTGTTACAACTACTCCATTCTGCCGTTGGTGGCACAGACACCACCACGGAGGGCGGGAAATGAGTGACCACGGCTGTTCCAGCAAGAGTTCGTTACAGATGCTAAAACTGGAATTGCATATCCTTTCACAGATCACAAAGTATTCTTTTTGTAAAAACAATTTTTAAAATGTAAGATGCCATTCTTAGCTCACGGACTGTACCAAAACAGGCGGCAGGCCCGATTTGGCCCACAGGCCACAGTCTGCCAATCTCTGCTCTCAAGCCCAACTTGATTGCAAAAGTCTCTTTTCATAACTTTTTAAAAAAAATTTTTAAAGGTTTAGTTACTTCGAGAAAGAGATAGAGAAGGGGGGGGTGGGGAGGGAGAATCTCAAGCAGGCTCTGTGCTATCAGCATGGAGCCCAACGTGGGACTCCATCCGACAAACCATGAGATCGTGACCTGAGCTGAAATGAAGAGTCAGACATTTAACTGACAGAGCCACCCAGGTGCCCCTTGACTACGAAACTCTTAAATTCTTATCATTATGTGTATCCCTCACAATATCTGGCACAAGCAAGAATAAAGTCCTCTCATCTGGACTCCTGAAAATTTCATGACCCGCTCATGAAAATTCATCTCTCCCATTAAATTCTCCTCAGGTAGTCACTTGCGACTCCACACAGAGCTTATCACAATGTGCCCTGCAGTCAGTCTACTCATCTGTTTTTTATCTCCCTGACTACGTGGTTGGGTCCTTGAAGGCTGATCAGATCTTAATCATATTTATAAGCCCCCACAGTGCCCTGTACAAAACAAGTTCATCTGATAGTTTGTTATTCATTCACTTATTCAACATTTGCAAAGGATCATCAGTATTTAAGGCATTAAGCTGGGGAAGCATTATGGTAACCATCACAAGGTCTTGCCCTCACTAAGCTTACAATCTAATGGGAAAGAGGTGTGTGTGCGTGTGTGTGTGTGTGTGCATATATATGTACACACATGCAAACATACACAGGCTGACAAATGTTCATTCAAATCATTCAAACTCATTAGGATCAATACTACAGAAAGGATGTAAGTAAAGTGCTAAGAGAGACCACTAAGGAAGGCCTATCGAACTCACCTAAGAGGAGGTGGGGAAAATGTGGTTCAAAGGGTTTAAAAGATCTATCAAAGAAAATTCTCTTGGCAAAGTTAAAAGGAAAAAAAAAAAAAAAGAAGTCATACCAGGAAGAGAGAGCGACAGCTGCAAAAGCATTAAAAAAAAAAAGTCTAGGGATGGCAAAAAACAGTCAGCATGGTCTAAGAGCAGAGAGGAGGACAGGGACCCATCTGTCTCAGCACGTCTAGGTCCGCAACACAGAGCAGAGTGCCGAGCACACAGGCCACACCAGACAGCACTTGGATAGTGGCTGACCGGGACCAAGTGCATGAGTGAACATGTCAGTTGGAGAACAGAGACTGGGAGAAGTACACTAGGTCCAGATTAGAAAGATTAGAAATGGTCTTAAAAACAAAAGACAAACAAACCAAAAAAACCATGTACAGTGGGTATATAAATTGACAGGCAGTTTTTGTAAAGTGATTTGTCACTGCCTATTAACATTTTAAACATACTTACTTTGACCCAGATACTCCCCTTTTTGATATCTACATATCAAAGAGACAGGTTCAAGGACATTCACTTCAGTATTCTTTATAACAATGAAATTTAATATCCCAAATGTCCATTCATGGAGGAATGTTTAAATAATCTATAATACACACACTTTATGTATTCATACTATGCAGTATTTAAAAAAAAGATCTGAATAAACCACATTAACAATTTTCCAGAACATAATGCTGAGTGTAAAAAAAAGGCAAATTGCAGAACAGCAGCAAACAAAAGGCATGGGTTGATAATCAGGAGAGCAATTTTTTTTTTTTTTTTTTTTTAAACAACCTGATGGGAGACGAGGAGAAGGAAGCCAGAGGTCAGAGACACAAATTTTCGTTAAGAGGAGCTGAAGCAGTCTAGGGGAGAAATAAACTGGGTTTGCAGTCATGACATTGGGGCTAAAAAGCAGCACAGATTTAAAAATGCTTTTTGGAGGTAGTAACAAACAGGGTTTTCTAATTTCACAGATACAGGAAGTAAGTAGGGCATATAGAAGTAAGGAGTGGGAAGAATATAGGTAATTCCAATTTTTCAAGTTCATGTTTGAGAGACTGGGCAAGTGGTGTCACCATTAAACCATGGTAGACTAGAAGAGAAAGGGAAGCTGAAGAAGGTAAAGGAGATTTTGAGATAAAGATAATGATACTAGTTTGAGTTATGCGCCTGTTAGAGATCTACATGCAATGTTCTAGTAGGAGTGTGAAAGCTTAGGAGGAGGACAGGTGCTCGACAAATGTTTACTGAAAACACTTCTATCCTTGGCAATTAGATTCCGGTATAAGGTCATTAACATCAGGCAAGTGCTGGCTTCCCTAGAGGGCTATCCATGGAAACACAGCTTATCTGCAACTCCTTCATAGCTCCTGGCCATTCCCCAGAGCCCGCCGTTGCTATCAACAACCTCAATCCTGCACAGCAGTGACAGTGCTGGTCAGGACCTGAGGAAGACCGGAGGACTCTACCATCATCAAAGATGTATTGTGATTTCCATCATCATAAAGAATCTTCTGCTGTTAAGGCTATGATCTAACCAGATGGCTAAATAGTTATATGGGACACCTGACTGGCTTATGCGGAAGTGCCTGCAACTGTTTTAGGGTCAGGAGTTCAAGCCCCACATTGGGCATGGGTCCTACTCAAAAAATCATAAATAAATAGAGTGATAGATAGATAGTGTGTATGAATGGGATGATGGAAGAAATAATCATGCAGATCAGCTTTTCCTCTGGTGGTACTAGTTCCTAATTAACCCAGAAAATCGAGGTTACCCATGTCAAAAGATGCCCGTAGATATTCTCAGCTTTTCTTAGCACTGAACAAAGAGTAATATAATTAGCATTAGGGAGAGAGCAAAGAATCAGCAAATGCAAACTATGTCAATTTTTAAAAAGCCTATTAAGATATGAAGGCATTCCTCGCTAATATTTATAAAATTACTTCCAGCAAGAATATATGTTCTTGCCAACTGCTATAAGAAGATAATGGGAGTCCTTAGATTCCAAGTCCTTAACCACATCTCCTTAAGGAGAGAGATATTTCTATATTCTCCTACTCCAAAGACAGAATGATACTGTATTTGGATAGGTCCTAGTGAGCTTTTTGAGTAGGCAACTAGTTGGTCACGGAAATTACATCTCCTGGCCTCGGTCCCAGGTCCTTCTAGGTTACTACAAACAACCTAGGCTCAGTCCCCAACGAATAAGCACCTCACAGCACTAATGGCTCACTGCTTTATAGGGCTCTGTGGGCTAAGGTGTGCTAACTCCTTGGAAAAAAGGATGAGGCAGTCCCTTGGGGCCTTGCAAACAGCACAAACCCCAGGCTGGATCCTGATGCAATACTCCAGCCCTAGGGAAGAATACAATCTAAATGCTGAAGGGAACTTTAGAGATAAAGCCTACAATTGCACTTTATAAAACAGAAGCCCCCAAGTGAAACAGCATGCCCAGGCCCATCCAGACAGGCTTGTCAGAACCCAAGCCTCCTGACTCAGTGTTCAGTATTCCTTCAATTCCTCATTCTAAGTGTTCACGGACAGAGGATCTCTTAACACATTACCCTCCAGTGCTATCCCTAGGGTTTCCTTCTCCTAATTTATGTTCTTGGCAGAATCTACCTTGGATGTACTGCACAGATCATAACAAACTAAAATTGTATGCATGGGTCATGACTACAGGTAAACAGGTCTACATAGAAACAGCACAGAAACTTAATATAGTTATAATTACTATTTCCCACCGTGTCTTTTTGCTTACAGAAGTACATTTTTTGTCTATATACACCTGCATATATATTAATGATTACAATACTCAAGCTTTTGTTTATGTCAACTTAACCTACATACTGTCTCTGTAAACACAAGAACTCTGAATGGTCATCCACAAAGGCCACTAGCTTGCTGTGCAACGCCAGGCAAATTATTTCACCAAGCTGTGCCTCTACTCTTTATCTAGAAAAAGGGACACAGAATAACAGTCACAGAATAAATAAATTGTGTTTGTGTCTGTGCGTATCTGTGGGGGTGTGTGGGCATTTATCTCCGACCCCTAAGAGAACGGTGGTTTTGGTAAAAACTCCCCAAGTACGGTACTCCTTCTTTCCAGTCTGTCATCAAATTGGGAACGTATTCCTCTGATAAAAACAAACAGAACACTTTGCCCACCGAATATATGTAAAATGGTGACAAAGAATACCGTAAATTTTTGTAAAGCATAATATTAAAGAAGAAAAGACAAACCTTCGTGGTAGGAGGATTCAAAATATTAACTCTTTTAAGAAGCTACTGTCAAATAAGGACGAGTACACTACACAGACTTTCTCTTCTTACTCATTCCATGTCTAATCAAATGGTTTAGGTTTTAGCTGATGCCTGGAAGACATCGAAATAGTACTCAATCATCCTAATCATTGTTAGACAAAAGGCAGCTGCAAGAATTCATGGGAGCTTGGTGGCGTGCTATTCCCAATCATGTGTGAACTCTTTCAACCCCCAGATCACTTCAAGGGAGCAAGACACTTTCCTAAAAGTAACACAGCAATGGAAGTCTACAAATTCTGAAAATCTGAGACATGTTATTTGTTAGACCACGGGATTTCAAACCTTTCCAATACAGGCACACAGAAACCATTTTACAACCATCTACACACATAGCAATAGAAAGATACGGAACCAAAACAAAAGTTTCCAGAATACTGTACCTAACACCTTATTACTTGTGATGCACTTTTTTTTTTCCTATGTCTACTTTCTTTTTTTTAGATGTTGGACCCATTGAATTGATCCCTCTAAATGGATCCTGACATTCAGGTTTAAAAGCAGTGCCTCAGCGATGGTATTCCCGGCTTCTTTAATTAGAGAAGGTGGTTGTGTAATGCAGTGAAGGCTGTTAACACAGAGGTATTGTGCAGCGTACAAGGTCTCAGCACTTTTTACACTTATGATTTATTCTCTTCACATTTCTGTGAGGCCAGGATTATGATGTGATGAAACAAGTCAGTCAAAGAGATGCAGAAGTTTCTTCCTTACTGGTACCAGCCCAAGGCGATTCCCAACAACTGCTAACTCTTCCCGTCCCTAAATGACTTCAAGAGCACAAGATTCCACAAGCAAGTTCCCACCGTGGCACTACCCACACCTCTTCCCCCAAAAAACTCCTTCGAGAACTAGCACCGCACTTGATCAACTGCCAATGAGGCAGGGGTATTTTTTCCATGTCGAATTTCTTCATTGCCAATTTATACCAGAAGAAACACTGAATAGCACCAAGAGAGAAAAACCATCTGGCAGACATTTCCAGGCCCACAGCGGACGGTGCTTCCCTCCTCGGAGCTAACACAAATAACAACAATCCTCTCTCCAGCACCTCCCAGGGCACACCGTCTGTAGTCGTTTTATTCACGAGCAATGGCATCTGGGCGGATGCGGCGGCCCCAGGGCTGCCTCCCACACCCCCACCCGTAAGAGGAGGTCTCTCGGCAGCACATGCCCACGGCTACTGAAGCTCCCCACCACTCGACAATGATTTTCCGAGCACCTACTGTACACGTGGTGCTATTTTATAAGGATCAGAGATCACTTGTTTGCTTCACTTAGAACTTTCTCTCCCCTGCCAAACTCAAAGATTACGTGACCACCTGATCACAGAGGGACTAAATTGAGAGAAGGCTAGAGGGGCCATGACAAACATGCAGAAGAAAGAGCGAAGCACTCAGGAGCACTAATTTACTTGTAGAGAATACTTAGTAATATTTATGTAACTTAAAGTTTTCAATGGCTTTCATATTATTTTATTCATACTTTATAATCTCACATGGTCCTCAGGTTAAGAATGAACAGTTTCGGGGCTCCTGGGCGGCTCAGTCCGTGAAATGCCCGACTCTTGATTTCGGCTCAGGTCACGATCTCACAGGTCCATGAGACCAAACCCCGCACAGGGCTCTGCGCTGACAGCGTGTAGCCTGCTTGGGATTCTCTCTCTCCCTGCCCCTCCCCAACTCACGCGCGTGTGTGTGTGAGTGCATGCTTTCTCACTCTCTCAAAAGTAAACATTCAAAAAAATAATAAATGTAAAATAAAATAGCAATAAAAACTTTAAAAACAATAGAATAAACAGTTTCACTTCCTAGGTGGTGCAAAGTGAAATCAGAAAGGTTAAGTTTGCTCTACAGCAAAGTATTCAGTAGCAGAGTCAGAACTAAAACACAGGACTTCATGAGCAGAGTTGAATTCCAAGATGTCTGGAACCATCTCTCAGGGCTTCACAATATTACACACATCTAAACATTTGCTGGAGGAGTCGGACCTAAAAGAAGAGAACTCAAGAAAACCAAATGCTGTGAGGCCCAGCAGAGGAAGCAACAAGTTATTCCAACATAGGTTCCCCTTCCTGCCCCTCCCACCTCAAAGAAAAGCAGGTTAAAGATCAAAGAAAAACATTCCCACTGTCAGGCTGACGGACTCTACTAATAATTTCCGAACTGCCACAGCGACACAGATTCCTTGCCAAAGAAGATGTGGCAACCGTGTTCAGTCGATTATTACCCAGCACAGAGTCGGCTAAGGTTTTCTGGTCAAAATCAAAGCACCCGGGAGCTAGTTTCCCCAGCTTCCTTTGGGTCCAGTAACACCCTGCGCCGCTCGAAATGCTCGCTTGTGCAAATGAGGGCTGCTGGCCACACGCAGACCTGAGTCCAAGCGTGAGTCCGTCTCTCACGGGAGGAGAAAGGAGAAACTCACAACAGTGACGCCTCACGGTATCACCGTGGAGTCACTGTGAAATCAGGATTCTGGGAAAGCCACTTTTCTGCTAAAGGTTCACCTTCCTATCACAGCACAATGACTTCTTTGCATTTCTACTATGCCAGATATCCAGTATGCCTCCATTCGGGCTATTTCTCAAGTCAGTCAGGGCCAAACTGCACTGGCCAACTGCACTGTGAGTTCATCTGTCCCAGCAGCAAAGCATTCAACCCTGGTGGGGGAGAATAGCCAAGTAACTGTTTTCACACGTGACCTCTCTTATGGTACCAAGTGCGGATTAGAATACAAACAACACAATTTTTGTATGTCCTACACTACTTTTAATGTGGTAAGAACCCAACAATTACTCAACTGAAATGAAGTAATTAAAGTACCGCATCTACTCAGCACTGCTCTGTAAGACCCCAGGGAGGATTCGGGCTCCCCTCTCCCGCATCTCTCCCACTGACTTGAACCTGCGGAGCAGAATCGCTGGTATTTGTAACCAGACTGCACACACCAGCACCGTTCTGATGAGCTCACAAGATACATCATCTCACAGCCACCAGGGCCGACAGGTTAAAGACCAGTACATGACCACTCTCCATCCCTCACAGAGGAAGACGCTGAAACCCAAAGGTCACACAGCCTCCCCACCCCTTCTTTTGTAGAAGACTCGCTCAATAATTGACTTAACATATCACGAAGACTCAGTCACCAAACTCAGCGGCTATCCATCTTTTAGATGAGGGTAAAAAGACGTCCCCAAGCATCCCTGGAAGTGTGAGGGCCCAGCCACATCAATCCATAAGATCGCTTCACTGCTCCTGGCTAATAACTATTCTTAAGCCAAACACTAATGAAAATCAAAACTTGCCACCCTGCAATGCTGCAGAGAAAAAGGGACTTGTTTTTCCTCTTCCGTCCACTTTCTTTACGTCTAGTACAACTACACACTTCACCACTCAATAGTTCTTCCAGAAGAGCCAGAAATCCAAGCTTTAAAGCAGGAATGGGCTGCTAAGGAAAAGAAAAACCTGTTTTACCCAGTTCACCCACTGTCTTAATGTCTTGCGATCAGATGGTACTCTAAAGCCCGGGACTAAGGTTAAGGAGTGAAGTTCAAGGACAGGAGGCCCCGAAGAGTTAGTGTAGTCATTCTTACTTCCCTTCTGCCCTAAAAACACAGAAAACAAAGCTAATTAAATGGTTCTCTTTCATACCACATTCTGCAGAATTTCAAAGTGCAAACAGGTAAGAAAACACTATTGTTTTTAGAGCCTTCAAAGGCATTAATGTTTATCAGCAAAACCAGATCACAAGCCTCAAGGAAAAACTCCCTTGGGTCATTAAAGAAGTAAGAACCGAGCAATGAAACCAAATACAGAAATGTTTGAAGGGACTGAATCATCATTTCTTAGGAGGTAAAGAGCAAACCATATACTTCCTCCAAAACTCCACTATGTGAAACAAGAGATCCGGTATCTGAGAAGTTCACCTCAACAAGCTTAACAGTCCACGTTTTCCCTTCCAGCCATGCCTCAAGAGTCAGAGGTACACGCTTGGTACTATTCCACAAACATTTACCAAGTCTAACTGCCCTACGCTTAGCCCTAGATTATTCAGGCAAAGCACCTTACCATCACGGAGACAGAAAGGAGACTGACATGCCATGTTCTCAAGTCATTAGAAGCGTACTCATGGATGGGGCGCCTGGGTGGCTCAGTCGGTTGAGCATCCAACTTCAGCTCAGGTCATGATCTCACAGTCTGTGAATTCAAGCCCCGCATCGGGCTCTGTGCTGACAGCTCAGAGCCTGGAGCCTGCCTCAGACTCTGTGTCTCCCTCCCTCTCTGCCCCTCCCCTGCTCATGCTCTGTCTCTCTCTGTCTCAAAAATAAATAAAAACATTAAAAAAAAAAATTTTTTTTTAAAGTGTACTCATGGAAAATCAAAGCTTCTGAGCTCGTAAAAGCTGACAGCCCTAAACCTGCCAAACGGGTGGATCAGTTTTTGATTTATCTACTCATGGCCAGGACAAGGCATCAAGTGAAGACTGCTGTGGTTTCTGTCAACTAAGGATTCTGAGCCCCTGTCTTCTGTAATGCATCAAGAAAGGCACCATGGGGAGCTTAAACTAGGAGCGAATGCTAAATGCAGAAAACCAAGTTCAATAAGCAGAGGAACAGGCTGAGGGATGTTGAGGTAAGAGCAATTATGGGTTTCCTTGCTAAATAGATGGTCACCCAAAGGCAAGGCGGTAAGATGTGGGCAGAAGATACTACTCAAACTTGACGGCCTTAACTCCCAGTCTCTCATGGTAAGTAGCCCAGTGTGCACATACACAGAAGTCATCTTCAAATTACAAAAGTTCACTATCCTCTGAGCACTACAAATGGTAACTCCTTAGACTGCAAGCAAGGACCAGCAGAAATAATCCCGTACTCTACACACATAAAGGGGAAGTCTTGACTTCCCGGAGTATACCACAGTTGGGGAAGAAGTCAGAGGGCTTCTCCCTTCCCAGACTTAGTTTACTAAAAGGATTATCTACCTTTGTCCCTGAGTGAAGATACCTAGACTTTCCAGATTATATTTATAGAAATCTCCATTGTCAATAGTCCTGCTGCTGTCAGAGATAAGAAACACTGAGTGTATGCCCAGAAGTGGAACCTAAGTCAGTTGCAAAGTCTACCTCTCTGGAGATTTCGAACATGTAATCTTATTCAAAAGCACAAACCAGAGACCAATCCCTGGGTCTCTGACCGGCCCTCAATTGATGTAAAACACCCTTTGGCAAGTCGGCCTTTAAAATCCAGTCACAAAGGAGCTATTTTTTTAAACTGAGGTAAGACACTAAATTTAAATTAACATTTGAAAGAGTTTTAAACTTTTTTGATCATCAAAAATGCAGAAGACAATGTGTGATTTCGATGGAAAATTATACATTGTCTAGGACGTCCCTCTACGCTACCAGAGTCTGATTCTAAGGAAGCTATTTTACAACTCTGGAAGTTGGAAATGATTACAGCAATGCAAACCACTCTTCATCTATAAACACGTAAAACCTGCCACGCGGTAAAGGTTCAAGTGACTTCCCTCTCCACTATGGAAGAAAATAGTTTGGGTGGCATTTGTGTACTCATTTTAATGTTCTTAATCTATAAATGTGTCTGTTCTTCAGGCACATGAAAAGATGCTCAACGTCGCTCCTCATCAGGGAAATACAAATCAAAACCACACTCAGGTATCACCTCACGCCAGTCAGAGTGGCCAAAATGAACAAATCGGGAGACTATAGATGCTGGAGAGGATGTGGAGAAATGGGAACCCTCTTGCACTGTTGGTGGGAATGCAAACTGGTGCAGCCGCTCTGGAAAACAGTGTGGAGGTTCCTCAGAAAATTAAAAATAGACCTACCCTATGACCCAGCAATAGCACTGCTAGGAATTTACCCAAGGGATACAGGAGTACTGATGCATAGGGGCACTTGTACCCCAATGTATATAGTAGCACTCTCAACAATAGCCAAATTATGGAAAGAGCCTAAATGTCCATCAACTGATGAATGGATAAAAAAATTGGGTTTATATACACAATGGAGTACTACGTGGCAATGAGAAAGAATGAAATATGGCCCTTTGTAGCAACATGGATGGAACTGGAGAGTGTTAGGCTAAGTGAAATAAGCCATACAGAGAAAGGCAGATACCATATGGTTTCACTCTTATGTGGATCCTGAGAAACTTAACAGGAACCCATGGGGGAGGGGAAGGAAAAAAAAAAAAAAAAAAAGAGGTTAGAGTGGGAGAGAGCCAAAGCATAAGAGACTCTTAAAAACTGAGAACAAACGGAGGGTTGATGGGGGGTGGGAGGGAGGAGAGGGTGGGTGATGGGTATTGAGGAGGGCACCTTTTGGGATGAGCACTGGGTGTTGTATGGAAACCAATTTGACAATAAACTTCACATATTGAAAAAAATAAAAAATAAAAAAAATAAATAAATAATGTGTCTGTTCTTTGGACCTTTCTTTCAAACCGGTTAGAACATCTGCCTGGTTTCCTCTTTATAAGCAAAGTAAAATTTTAATGTGTGTTCATTTTATATTTGTTTCAGTGTCATGATTTTACCTTTTGTGAATTTTTTTTTTTTTTTAAGTAGGCTCACTGCTTAGCATAGGGTCCAACGTGGGGCTTGAACTCATGATCCTGAGATGAAGACCTGAGCTGAGGGGCGCCTGGGTGGCTCAGTCGGTTAAGCACCTGACTTCAGGTCAGGTCATGATCTCACAACTCGTGAGTTCGAGCCCTGCATCGGGTGCTGTGCTGACAGCTCGGAGCCTGGAGCCTGCTTCACATTCTGAGTCTCCCTCGCTGTCTGCCCCTCCCCAGCTCACACACACTTTCTCTCTCTCTCTCTCAAAATTAAATAAAACATTAAAAAAAAATTTTTTTAACAACAACAAAAAAAGGACCTAGGCTGAGATCAAGAGTCAAAGGCTTAGCCAGCTGAATCACCCAGGCACCCTTTGAAAATTATCTTTTAACAAAAGCTAAAAACTCTCAGTCCCCAAACTTCCCCACAAAAGAAATGCTGGGGAAAATGAAACCTGAAGATAATTACAAAGGGCTCAGGACATCCTAAAAGCCATCACTGGGGTCCATCTTCCCCAGGTTAATGACCCCCTCTCTAAAACGAATCATAGAAGTATTCTATTATATGTAAAGTAAACCCAAGACTCCTGTGTTCCCTGTAGGAGAACTAGCATCCATTACTTCAAATTCTCCAGGAAAAGCCTCAGCACTATAATAAAAAGGAACGACATTCTGATCCATGTTACAACAGGATGACCCCTCAAAACACCATGCTAAGGAAAACAGCTGATCACGAAAGACCAGACATTGTAGAATTCTGTGTGTATGCAGCACTTGGAATAAGGATATGTGCAGACAACAAGCAGGGTGGCGGCTTCCAGGCCCGGGGACTGCAGCCACATAAGGGAGTAAGTGCTACAACTAGGGGGTTTCTTCTGAAAATGTTCTGAGATTGTGGGGATGGCTGCACAACTATGAGAACACGATAAAAAATTGATGAACTGTACACTTTAAAAAAAAAAGGGGGGGGGGCATTATGACCCAGCAATTTCATCTCTGTCTACCAAACGTAGCTAAGACCAACCACCTAAGATTCACAGGCTTTCTTTAAAAACAAAAACAAAAAAGAACCACAAAAAACCCCCCAAAAACCCAAAAGCCTTTCTGAAAACAAGTTCCCATATGGGCCAAAAAACCAGCAGAAACTCTGCAATTCCAGAAACACAGAATAAAGCTTTGGACTCCAAATGAAATCAACCCTAGGTATCTAAAACTAACTTAGAAATTGTATACAAACTAGACAAAGTGGATCACTATTGTCTTATGGTATGTATTTTTAAGAGTTTATAAACAGAATTATTAACTGCTGCATTTTTAGATGAGGTTTTTATTTTTTTTTTTTTAATTTTTTTTTTTCAACGTTTATTTATTTTTGGGACAGAGAGAGACAGAGCATGAACGGGGGAGGGGCAGAGAGAGAGGGAGACACAGAATGTGAAACAGGCTCCAGGCTCTGAGCCATCAGCCCAGAGCCTGACGCGGGGCTCGAACTCACGGACCGCGAGATCGTGACCTGGCTGAAGTCGGACGCTTAACCGACTGCGCCACCCAGGCGCCCCTTTAGATGACGTTTTTAAAAAACACTTTCTCCTTTGGCAGCTCATAAACACACACTCCAGCCACTACCCAGGGTATGTGAAAGGGACAGCCACCTCTGAGTGCCGTGCTGAACTGACACTCGTCCCGACTTCTGTAGGATCACCGAGTGGCCTGTTACTAGTGTTCTATAGGCAGCCGTGGTGCCCTGGAAAGTCTGGAATGGTAATCAAAAGCTTCTACTCTAATTTTAGCTCTGTGTGGCCTCTGGCACATTACTAAGTCTCGATGCAGCAGGATTTTGCTCATCTGCAAAAACAGATGCCATTGCTATAATTCAACAAAAAGTTCACCGGACAAAAAGATACCCCCATCTATCTACTCTCAGGGCTGCTGTGAGTATTCAGTGCAGTAAGGTAATAAGAAAGCAACCGCAGATAATAAACACTAAGTATTTGAGGAATCGGAATCTCTGTGAGGAAACATTCCCCTTTCCTTTTCAGTAAGCAGCAAGGACAAGTAACCTTTGCAAGGTCTCAAGCAAAGTCCCACAGATAGAGCTGGGAGAGGCTGTACGTGGTTTGATTCCCATGCCTACATCGTGTCTTCTTGTTTTATTTTTTAAATTTCTTTAAGGTTTATTCATTTTTCAGAGACAGAGTGTGAGTGGGGAAGGGGCAGAGACAGAGGGAGACACAGAATCTGAAACAGGCTCCAGGCTCTGAGCTGTCAGCACAGAGCCGGACGCAGGGCCCCGAACTCACGGACGGTGAGACCATGACCCAAGCAGAAGTAGGACGCTTAACCGATTGAGCCACCCGGGCACCCCTACACTGTGTTTTCTTACAGAGGATGGTAGTAAGACGCCGGCGACTAGTGAGCTGCTCCTCCATTTAATAAGACACATGTTACATCAACTCTCGGCCTTCCACTATTTAATTCGATCAGAAGATTACAAGTGTCCTCTTACTTACAAAACAAGACTAAACTGGTTACCCACTTATGTTTACAGATCATAAGGCTGATTTCAGGCATCTGGACAGATTGCTGTTGACTGCTATAGTTACGAGTCTTGGGAAAGCATCTGAAATCACAAGCTTATCAAAAAGGGCTGGGCAATATAACCTTAGGCCTTCGTCTGCCCTGGCTGCAATGCAGCTAGCCAAGGAGCAGGTCTCCCATGGCATTCTTGTTTTTGTCCTCTGGTCCTTCCTGTTAGAGTTTGCAAACAGAATCTTCTATTTGCCTCACCTGTCCCAGCACCAGTAAGACTGGAACTCAAGACAGAACTGATGTATCCCTTTTTAGATCCATCAGCCAAAATGCATTTCAAAGGAGTGCATTTAAATGCCTTCACAAAAAGCCTCCAGAAAAAAAGGTCTCCCCAATATGGAGCACAAAGTATAAACCTACTATAACAGCTCCTTAGACTCCAAAGAGTTCCAGAGCACTATGATTTTACCTTCAAATTATCTGCTACAAATGGGGCTTTGCAAATCTAAACGTCTGCCCTTAAAAGAAAACTCTGCTCTCTTTACGTCAAATGTTTATTAATAGTGATGGACGAGGTAAATAAGAATGCAGTAGGCTTTTACCTTCCGGGGAAATGACAGAAACGGAAGGGTGTTTCACACTTTAGAAGTGCCTAACCTGCTTCAGGAAAGAGTTTTCCATGCTGTCTCCCACATGTAGTGTGCAGGTAACAGAAATTTAAGATTTGTTGCTGGAAAGCGAAATGCAAAAGTTACATATTAAGAAAACCTTGTGGGAGTGTAAATCAGACAACCACTCGGGAAACCCGTCTGGCAGTGTACGCCTCCTGACCTGGCAATTCTGTGCTTACCAAAAGACATGTTCAATCAAGAATGTAGAAGTGTCATTCAAAACAGCCAACACCAGAAACAGAAATGTTCGTCAACTGTAGAATGAATAAATGGTGGGATTTTATACATCGTGCAACTACCCAGCCATGAGTTTTAAAACTACTGCTACCCGGGGGCGCCTGGGTGGCTCAGTCGGTTAAGCGTCCAACTTCAGCTCAGATGATGATCTCGTGGCTCGTGAGTTCAAGCCCCGCGTCGGACTCTGCTGACAGCTCAGAGCCTGGAATCTGCTTCGGATTCTGTGACTCCCTCTCTCTCTCTGCCCCTCCCCTGCTCATGCTCTGTCTCGGCATCTCAAAAAATAAACGTTAAAAAATAAAAAAAAAAGAAAATACTGCTATATAAGGGCATGGCTGAATCTCACAGATTCAGCAAACAGGATACTCAGAAAATAACGTGAACTGTGTTTCCATTTATGCAAAGTTCAAAAATCAGCAAAACTAACCTACAGTGAGAAGAAAGATAACCTTTGGTGGGTACCAAATGCGAGGGAACTTGTTGGGACGCTGGCCATTCTTTGTACCTGGGCAGCGAGTACAGCATACATATGCAAACATAACTGACCTGTACCATTAAGATTTGTGCCCTTTACTGTAAGATATACCTCAAAAAAAAGAACCTTTTTTTATGTTTTTTTAAGTTGACTTATTTTGAGACAGAGAGGGAAAGAGAGAGTGCACGAATGGGGGAGGAGCAGAGACAGAGGGAGAAAGAAAATTCTAAGCAGGCTCCGTGCTGTCAGTGCATAGCCCAACACGGAGCTTGAACTCAAGAACCGAGAGATCACGACCTGAGGCGAGATCAAGAGTCGGGCGCTTAACCAACTGAGCCACCCAGGCACCCGAAAACTCTACTTCTTTTGTAATTATTTTTTTTAATGCTTCTTTATTTTTGAGAGAGAGAGAGAGACATCGCATGAGCCGAGGAGGGGCAGACATCGCATGAGCCGAGGAGGAGGAGCCGAGGAGCTGTCAGCACAGAGCCTGATGGGGGACTTGAACCCACGAACCGTGAGATCATGACCTGAGCCAAAGTTGGACGCTTAACTGACTGAGCTACTCAGGCACCCCTCTACTTCATTTTTAAATTCAAAAGTGATTTATGGGAAAGCAAGCTGGTGCACTCTGGAAAACAGTATGGAGGTTCCTCAAAAAACTAAAAATAGAACTACCCTATGACCCAGCAATTGCACTACTAGGCATTTATCCAAGGGACACAGGTGTGCTGTTTCGAAGGGACACATGCATCCCCACGTTCATAGCAGCACTATCAACAATAGCCAAAGTATGGAAAGAGCCCAAATGTCCATCGATGGATGAATGGATAAAGAAGATATGGTGTATATATATACAATGGAGTATTACTCGGCAATCAAAAAGAATGAAATCTTGCCATCTGCAACTACGTGGATGGAACTGGAGGGTATTATGCTAAGTGAAATTAGTCAGAGAAAGACAAGTATCATATGACTTCACTCATAGGAGGACTTTACAAGATACAACAGATGAACATAAGGGAAGGAAAGCAAAAATAATATAAAAAGAGGGAGGGGGACAAAACAGAAGAGACTCTTAAATATGGAGAACTGAGGGTTACTGGAGGGGGGATGGGGGGGATGGGCTAAACGGGTAAGGGGCATTAAGGAATCTACTCCTGAAATCATTGTTGCACCATATGCTAACTATTTGGATGTAAATAAAATAAAATAAAGGTGATTTATCCACTTCATGGGATAATAGGACACATAAATAACAATGTGCCCGAAGAATGGACTAAGAGGAAGACTGTTCCACAGTTTCTGCCTATACAACAGGCAAGCCATTCCTTCAAACATTTACAATCTGCCCATTTCATGACAAAAAGCTCACACAGCTGTATTATATGAACTCAAAAAAGCACTGTCAGATAAAAAGCACAACCTCCTGGGTAAGATAGAACAATTTTAAATCTGTATGCACCTGGTAACAAAATCTCAAAACACATACAGCAAAATCTAATAGAACTACAAGGAGAAACAAATAATTGATAAAGCATAAGGCTGGAAGAGGCCCGCACAAAACAGGAGCTCCAAAGAGTCAACAGACCTTGAAAAGGACACTCACCCTCACTAGTAATTAGGGGAATTCACCTGGAAATCAATTAGACTTCACCCCTACTGGACTGGCAAAAAGTAAAAAAGCCTTGTAAATACCAGTTTTGCCAAGCTGTGTAGGAACAAGAACTCTCATATACTGTTGCTAGAAGTATAAACTGTTGCAGCTTCTTCTGAAAAGTCTGCCATTATCTGGCGAAGTCATAATGCAGCAGTTCCACCAGGAGGACTAAATCCCAGAAAAACTTGCAATTCTGACCCCCTGTCACATACAAGAAAGTTCCTAACAGTAATGTTCAAAAAAGCCTCAAACTGGAAGCCACCCAAGTGCCCATCATGGAACGGATAATCTGTGACAGTCATACAATGAAATATTATGCAACAGTGAAAATCAAGGACCTAAAACCAATAAACTGCACAGACCAACATGGAGGAGTCTCACAAACACCGAGCAACATGGGAAAACCACAAAAAATACATATAAATCAATTTACAGCAAGTGAAAAAGCAAACAAAACTGAACTTAGGGAAAGTGTACATGGGGGTAACACTTTTTTTCTTTTTTTTTTTTCCTTTAACACAGCAAGAGAATAATTATTCCCAAAATCAGGGTAGTTCTCCCTAGAGGGAAGGAAAGGAGATGTCATCAGGGATTGGAGGTAAATGTTCTAAAGGGTTTTGTAAATGTTTATTTATTTTTGAGGGACAAAGAGAGTGAGCGTGAGTGGGGGAGGGTCAGAGAGAGAGGGGGACAGAGGATCGGAAGCGGGCTATGCACCGACAGCACAGAGCCCGGTGAAGGGCTCAAACTCACTAACCGTGAGATCATGACCTGGGCTGAAGTGGGACGCTTAACCGACTGAGCCACCCAGGCACCCCAAATGTTCTATTTTTTAGCCTGGGGGATAGGTGTTATGACTGTTTTATTAAAACGTTGCGATGTGCTTTATACAGTCTTGTGTATGTATGCTAAGTTCCACGTGAAAACACCTTCAACCCAAAAGCAGGGCAAGCCCTTCTTCCTGCCCTTCCTCTTCCTACCTGAGAAAACATGAACCTGACAGCTCAAGCTCAGCACGGCTATCCTGGACCAGGAGGGGACACACCGTGTGCGGGGGAACCTCCTCAAAGACCTAGGAATGGCCACATCAGCCACGAATTGTCTACTCTGGGTTCCTCTTACTTTAGAGAAGTCTTTTTCTACCTTTTAAAAATCGCCATGACTTTAGTTTTTCTCTCATAAGCAGCCAAACCTAACCCGAATGGATGTGTTCAGTGATCTGGAGAAATGAAAACCTTTCTGACAATTCAAGCTGTCCAACAATGGCAAGAGCTCCCTGAGAAAGCATCCCACACCCACCCCTGGCACGGCACTGGGGGAAGGATTTCCACAGAGCAAAGGGAAGCTGGACTGCAGGATTTCTAAAGGCCCTTGAGGCAATTAAGATTCTGAGGCTACCTCTGGAAAAAAGCAGCTCTGGCCTTGCCAAAGCCGTGGCGACACTTTGCCTCTGAATCTATCCTTCTGTTATCGGCGAGAACATTCCTTCTCTAGAACATTCCATCTCCTATCCATTTTACCAGACTCTGCTAACAAGCTGTCTTCTCACTTGTGCCTTTCAAAACTAACTTGACCTCAACTTTAGCACACTGGCTATCCTCCCTTGGTTCCTCCACGCCCTCAGCCCAACCTTCCACCTCTATGTGCCTCAACGGGCTACCCTCCATGAAGTAAATCACCCAGGCTCCCTTTCCGGTTGGGTTTGGCCAGCGAAAGTCTCCAGCATGAGTCAGAGGGTGGGAAAATTTTGACAGAGTCTGAGGTATTTATTCCCCTGGATTCCCTTCCTGCAGGGCTACCGGCTGGCAGTGGCAGAAATCCTATGGGTCACTCTCGCCTACAGCTAACCTCTCAAGGTTCCAGAAACTACTGCACCTTTGCCCCTTCAAGCCTAACAATGCTAACGGCTCTTGGCCTCGAGGTGTTTCGCCAACCCCTACTGGTCTTCCTCGACTCTGCCCAGTTTGTAAATAGTCCTCTCATCTCCTCAGTCCCACTACTGGAGGCTCCCAGGAGATAATCGATATATCCAACTGATGACTCAGCCTGTACTGCTCTATCTTCCCAGATGCCTCGTATTTCCTCTTACCCCACAGCATGGTTTTTCTCCCAGTAATTCTGTTCTGCATGTTTCCTGATTCACTATAAATCAATTCCCATAGAAAATTCTTAATCCCTTGGGGCGCCTGGGTGGCGCAGTCAGTTAAGCGTCCGACTTCAGCCAGGTCACGATCTCGCGCTCCGTGAGTTCGAGCCCCGCGTCGGGCTCTGGGCTGATGGCTCAGAGCCTGGAGCCTGTTTCCGATTCTGTGTCTCCCTCTCTCTCTGCCCCTCCCCCGTTCATGCTCTGTCTCTCTCTGTCCCAAAAATAAATAAAACGTTCAAAAAAAATTTTTTTTAAAAAAGAAAATTCTTAATCCCACGATGACGGCCAATTGTGCCACCAATGTATACAAACTATGCAACAGGACATTGGGCAAAGCCTAGTTAAGAAGGCAAACGTTACTAAAAGTTCCTGACACCCAGACAGCAAAGCCAAGCCAAAAACTGGGATCTGAGGTTTTTCTATTTATAACCCCTCCTTCCTTTAGACCAACAGCTGGAAAAATTATCAAACTTGCCGTTAAAGTTTTACTTTACTAATAAGGCTGGAACAATACTTATCTTATGAGGGCCATTCAAATTGTCAACAAAATTTTAAAGGTCCTACCAGTCCCAATGAATTTTCCCTTTCTTCTAGACAATCCTACAAATAAGACGCCAGATTCAAATACTACAAATGAGCTTTTGGTGTCGATTTTTTGGTTTATTGCTCAAATCCTATCAGACATTCAGAAAGAAAGCATGCCTGAAAAAGATTCAAGGCTCAAAGATAAAGCTCTAAGGTCTAGAAACATTCCATCTGAACCCAAAACACAAAACGGAGACAGGCTTACTGTTTCCAAATCAAGAGAGTGCTGCAGAAATGTTGCAAAGGAAAACATTTCTTACAATTTTACTGTGTTACGGAAGATTGTGCTGTATATTGTCCAATATACATATCCCAAAGCAGGACTTCATCCATGGGCAAAACAACCCTAAGTAACACTGTAACGGGCCCATTAAACTCTAAGACAAGACTCAGTCCCCTACCTGTATGAATTCAAGGGTTACCCAGATGCCATTACCTATGGTAAGGAACCCTAGACCAGGGTTTCTCAACCCAAGCACTACGGACATTTTAGGCCAGATGATTCTCGAGAGTGGACGACTGTGTGCATAGTAGGGCCTTTAGTTGCATCCCTGACCACTAGCACCCAAGTTTGACAACCAAGAATGTCTCCAGACATTGCCAAATGTTCCGAGGTTGGGGGGGGGGGGGGGGGGGGGATAAAAAAAAGAAGGACTTCAAACCCAGGCCCAAGAAAAAAAAAAAAAAAAAAA
>NW_024412404.1:11988370-12044576 GCF_014898765.1 Herpailurus yagouaroundi | reverse complement strand
CCCCCCCCCCCCCCCCCCCCCCCCCCCCCCCCCCCCCCCAAAATCACACTTATCTGAGAACCCTGGCCCTAGATAAACTATCTCAAACTCTACCCAGCACTGTCATGGTGCATACGATTCACCGCACCATTCACAAGAGAAAAGCCACCTAAGGAGAAGACTTGGCTTCATAAAGTATTCTTTTCTTAAAAACCAGAAGTATCTGACAACTTGCGAAGCGATACCATTCCCTAGCACTAGGAAGGAGGAGAACTTGGATGAAAAGAATGGTTGCCAACGTGGAGAAAAACTCCTAAAAAAATTTCTGGACTTGACATTCTTCTGAAAGCATCGCAAGTGTCCGATGGATACTCTCACCCCTCTTACTCTCTGTGAGAAACAGGTGGAAAGTATTACAGGCCGTGACATGCCGTAAGTAAGCAAGTGGAAGAAGGCAGGCAAACCACCTTATCAAAAGAGGACAAAATTAAGGGCAAGAAAGCGCTGAGGGCTGTTAGCCCAAGCTCTGTAGTCTGGAATACAAGGTCTGTCATGGACAGACCCCAGTTCATCTTCATGCTTTGGGCTCACAGTATCCTGTCCACACAATAGTTTCCAACCCTATCAAACCCAATGCCCTCTCTTTATAACAAATATGTGGTATGCCCCTTTATTATTCTGAAATGAAATTCAAAGACTGCAGCATTACACATATATATGAATATAACTCTTAAGTTTGCAATATAGTGCCCTAACTGCAAGGTGAGAGAAAATAAACAAGACCTGTACAAAAAAATATGTAGGGGTGCCTGGGTGGTTCAGCTGATTGAGCATCTGACTTCGGCTCAGGTCATGATCTCACAGTTCATGAGTTCGAGCCCTGTGTCAGGCTCTGTGCTGACAGCTCGGAACCTGGAGCCTGCTTCAGATTCTGTATCTCCCTCTCTCTCTGCCCCTCCCTCGCTCGCACTCTGTTTCTCTCTCTCTCAAAAATAAACATTTAAAAACACTTTTTTAAAAATATGGATTTTCAGACAAGATCGTACTAGAAAACAAAAACACCCCACACACTCGCTTCCAAAGTGCTCCCTTAGAGGGCACAGCCATCCTACTCAGCCTGCCCCAGTCCCGGTCCACACAAACCCCCTCGCATCAGTCACAAAGCTCACCAACCTCTTCTGTCCCTTATGGGGAACGTGGCCCAGAGACAGCACTGCAAAGCAGATAAGGAGGGATTCGAAGTAACACTTAAGTGTGGTTAAAACTTCATCACTGTGGTGCCCTCTCTAAGCCTAGTTTTCCATCTACAAAAGGAGGATGCCAGCATACTTTTCCACGGGTCATTGTGAAAATTAAATAAATATGTAGAGTATCTATTTCTGCACCTAACATGTAATACCTGTTCAATAAATACTAACTATCAGACTTCTATTATTCCTGGATCCACCGTGTACCATCTCCTAGCTTATGTCTATCTTATTCCCCCAGCAGAAAGGAGGATGACTAGACATCATTGATCAGAGATGCTCAAAAAAGGATTCATATACAACGTAAGTAAGAAGTTGCATCATACGGCCTCCAAGATTACTTCTAATTCTGAGGTTCTAAGGTTCTACAATACGCTGCCCTGCATGCAGGCTATTTTTTATTAACTAGGGTCCTTTCTTCCCAGTTAAAGGGCCCAGAACAAGTCTCCTGCTTCATACAAAGTAACTGAAGAACACAGATAATGATGGTTTAATGCCCCCACTGAACACCGGGCCCTGGCCATTGATTCTTTAGCACAGCACAGGCAAAGAATGAAAAAAGAAAAGAAAAAAGAAAAGAAAAGAAAAGAAAAGAAAAGAAAAGAAAAGAAAAGAAAGAAAAAGAAAGAAAGAAAGAAAGAAAGAAAGAGAGAGAGAGAGAGAAAGAAAGAAAGAAAAAGAGAAAGAAAGGAAGGAAGGAAGGAAGGAAGGAAGGAAGGAAGGAAGGAAGGAAGGAAGGAAAGTAGGAAGGGGCGCCTGCGTGGCTTGGTCGGTTAAGCGTCCGACTTCAGCTCAGGTCATGATCTCACGGTCCGTGAGTTCGGGCCCCGGGTCAGGCTCTGTGCTGACTGCTCAGAGCCTGGAGCCTGTTTCAGATTCTGTGTCTCCTTCTCTCTCTGCCCCTCCCCTGTTCATGCTCTGTCTCTCTCTCTGTCTCAAAAATAAATAAACGTTAAAAAAAAAATTTTTTTTTAAATAAAAAATTTAAAAAAAAAGAAAAGTAGAAATAACAACTTTTCCAGAGAAAGCACCTCAAGGAACAAGTGCCATATCTTTAGAGCATGAGGATTCTTGAGGGCCAGTCATTATCCCTGTGAATTAATTCTCTACACCAACAAGCAAATCAACACCCTAAATATTCTAGATCATCAAATGAGAAAATGAAAAGTAGTGGTGATTGCTACAGAAATGTTCCAAAACAAAACTGATTCCAAAGTTAACATTCTGAATAAAAACACCGCTACAGAGAGCCCATGGGCCCAAGAAGTAATAAGCACATCTCTGGGCACGAGGGTATATCCTACTCACACACAGAAATCCTAATTTACATAAAGATACCGATCTGTAAGCAAATTGTCAATAGTTACAAATCATTCTGCATTAACCCTGTAAGGTACTAACGGTAGTTATTTCCGACTAGTGGACTTATTGGGGGTTGCTTCCTTTTACTTATTTACAGCTCCCAATTTTCCTAACATGTGGCTCCTGTGATAAGAATTTAAAATCACATAAGGCTATTTATTATCCACTGACAATCCATGACAATTGAGGCAAGAAACTATTTTAGGGGAACTCTTCACCAGGATCTGTGGATAAACCAAGTATTTACCTGTCTTTAAAATCATCCTTGCTCTCTGCCTCACACCTGAACTAATCACAACTTAGTTTCCCTCTTTACCATTCCCACAGACCTTATACGTTTTGCCACTACAGAAAGTCAGCACCGGGTACAAAAAACACCCTCACTACTCACTTTTGCCAAATTCCCAGTGATGGCTACCAATTCTCTGCGATAGTGAGATTAAAAAAAAAAAAAAAGGGAAAGGAATGGTTTTTAAATCAATGCTTTTGCACAAAGAGACCTCAGACTCAGAGAAATAGCTTGTTAAAAAGAAAATGCTTGGGGCGCCTGGGTGGCTCAGGCGGTTGGCCGACCGACTTCAGCTCAGGTCATGATCTCATGGTCTGTGGGTTTGAGCCCCGCGTGGGCTCTGTGCTGACAGCTCGGAGCCTGGAGCCTGGAGCCTGCTTCAGATTCTGTGTCTCCCTCTCTCTCTGCCCCTTCCCCACTCATGCTCGCTCTCTCTCTCTCTCTCTCTCTCTCTCTCAAAAATGAATAAATGTAAAACAACTAAAAAAAAAAAACTTAAAAAAAAAATGAAACGCTCTTTTTCTATATAGCTACTGAAAAACCATAGGCTCCCTGCAATTCTCACAATAAAAAGCCTCTATGGAATCATAAAGGTCCCAAGAATAAAACTTCATTTTGGTAAACATGCATTTGGCAATGCTATTCTCCCTGCTCAGTTATTTAAAAACAAAAAACAAAACAAAACAAAACAAAAAAAAGGCACAGAAAATCTCAAGAGGGAAAAACGGCTTCTACCAAAGCAGGCATATTCCTCAGTCCAACAAAATAACTCAAATTCAAACCAGTTTAACTCACCAAGCATTTGTTAAGCACTTACTATACACAGAGCACCATGACAGCTGTTTATTCCTCTTTTATTTTTTTTTTAATTTTTTTTAACGTTTTTATTTATTTTTGAGACAGGGAGAGACAGAGCATGAACAGGGGAGGGTCAGAGAGAGGGAGACACAGAATCTGAAACAGGCTCCAGGCTCTGAGCTGTCAGCCCAGAGCCCGACGCGGGGCTCCAACTCACGGACCGTGAGATCATGACCTGAGCCGAAGTCGGCCGCTTAACCGACCGAGCCACCCAGGCGCCCCTGTTTATTCCTCTTTAAACAAGCAAGACAGGATATCTGCTTTCTGAGGAATCATAACTCTAGTCTGGGAGACCCACGCTTTTAAACGAATATACGGCAGACCCAAACAAAATTAAATACAAGTTTTAATACTGCTCCGGTAGTACGGGAAGGGAGAGATTAAAATAAGTTGCAAGAATTCTGTAAAAGATTCTTCACATTCATTAAATACGAATATATTCATATGTTTAATTCAGTCACTTACCCATCTCAAACATTAAACCCAAAATAAAGGTAGCAGGAAGGCTCAGCTACGAAAAGCAAGCATCAGAAGTGAGAGTTACACACTCAGATCCTTTGCACTAAAAATAAAACTTAAGGGACAAGCGCCTTATGACAAAGGGGATGTTTGGGAAAGCTCACCAACATCAGAAGGTCCGTACTCGGCATCTTCCTCTTCCAGCTGTCCTTACGGAGCCTCCCCTCTGCAAAAGGGAACCAGGTTTGTTTACTTCCAAAGCTTTAAACTGTCGCGTCTGCCCGCCCAGAGTCGCTAGAGCAGTCAAGAAATGGTTCTCTCCCTCCTTTGAGAGCTCAGATTTCACTCCCAGCTAGGACACTCCACCCCCAGCACCCGGGCCAGCGAATGAGAACCCTGCTGGCACCGGCCTTCCCTCCCACAGCTGAGCAAACGAATCCAGGCCCAGCCTCCCACGAAGCAAGCCCCCCAGGTAGACACCCGGGGGAAACGCCCAGCCCGCCGCCAACCGGAGCCCGGGGCCCAGCCCACAAACGCAGCGGGGCGAAGAGTCGGACGGGCGCCGGGGGCAGCCCGTCCCAGCGTCCAGCCTCCTGGCCTCGTCCGCGACCCCATCCCTCCCACCCCGGAGCCCTTCCTCTCTTCGCAAGGAGCCGCAGATCCGGGCTGCCCGACGTCCGCTCCTACCTCCGCGGGACTGGGGTTTCGGAGCCCGCTCCCTATCGGCCCCGGCGCTCTCCCGCACCCACTCACGGGCCCCCCGCGCCCAGGCTCAGCGCGCGCCCGCGGGCATCCGCCAGCCCCTCGCTCTGCCCGACCCTCCCTCCTCCCCCGCGCTGCCCGGCCCTACCCTGCCCTGCCCAGCCCACCCGGGAGCCCTCGGCCCCAGCTCGACCGTCCCTTTTCCGGAGCCGCAACGGCCCCGCTGCACTCCTTTGCCCCGAGTCCGCCTCCCCGCTCCTCCCCTCAGCCTCTCCTTCTCGCCGGCCCGGCTCCTCCTCACCACGCGACAGACTCGCGGGGCGGCGGAGCGCGGGCTCCCCCTGCAGCCGATGCCGCCGAGATTGGAGGTCCCACCGCCGGCGGCCCCGCCCCTCCCCTCCCCGCCCGGAAATGGCTCCCCAGCCCCGGCGTGCGCGGCGCCGGCGTCGGGCGCGCGCACGTCCCGGCCCGGGCCAGAGGCCCGCCTCCCCTCCGGGCCCCCCCGCCCCGCGCGCCGCCTGCTGGCCAGACAGAGGCCAGCACCAGGGCCCTGGGCGGGGGAGGTGCGACCCGCTGGAGGCAGAGGGTCCGCAACTTCTCCTTAAGGCTAGACGTTGGTTATAAAAACGAACTTCCTGGTCACATTTGGTCATTTGGAGGCCCTGGAGAGTCAGCCTGCCGAGCACTGTACAGGTTGATCCAAGGCAACCACTCAAAATGTGTCTTTAGAGAGACCTTTGGGATTTTAATAGGTGACTCAGAGATTTGCCCCTTCTCCCTTCATTTCCAGGTGAAATAGCTAAGTCTCAAATACATTTTGCATGACTTACCCACGACACTAATACAGCAGAATCAAAGGCACCACAGTTACGTGTAACTGACAGCGATCAGCATATGGTATTTTTCTGCAACCGATTTTTAGAATGACCCCTAGGCGGAATCTTGAAATTTTAACCAAGATGACACCAATCGAGGGTACCCAATTCCATCCCCTTGCAAATGTCTTCCTGACGCTAACTTAGGGTGGCATCACCGCCATCGTTACTCCTCCAGTGCTCTCAAGGATGAAATCCCTTATCGCCCGGCCCTTCTCTGCACACCCCCTCAGCATTTCCCAAACTCCCAGCCAGAATGGTGAAGCCTCTGAAAGAGTCGAGCAAGTTATCCCTGGGCTTCCTTGCCCTCAGCCCCACCCCATCAGAAGTCCGAGATAAGTCTGCCTTTCAGAGCTCCTGCATCAGGCACTGACACCCCCAGACCCTTACCGCTCTTGCTGCTGTCTCCCAGCAGACTCGCATTCTCAGCGTCGGAGGCTCAGAAAAATGTCCTGGGACCTCGAGCCGATGCCTACTCATCAAGAGTTACTTTGGGATTCCGGGCACGTTCTCCCCACACCCCACACTTCCACCCCTGTGTTTTATTTCTTCTTCACATCCCAGGATCTGCTCTCCTTGGTCTCTTTCTTAGCTGCCACCTCTCATCCTTTACTCTAAAATCTCTGTGCCAGCTGACTGGAGGACAGGGTCCATCTCTGGCTCCTCCCCACACCTCTGTGGTGCCACTTCACTGCTCCTCACGCATCGTGAACGGTCTGTTCATTCTTCCCAGATGAACCAACCAATTCGGCCTCATTGACTAATCCTTATTGTTGTGGACTAAATGTTTGTTTCCCCCCCCCACACCCAAAAAAATTCGTATGTTGAAGCCCTAACCCCCAATGTGGTGGTGAGGCTTCTGGGAAGTCATTGGGTTTAGATGAGATCATGAGGGCAGAGCCCCGGCAAGGGGATTAGTGTCCTTCCAAGAAAAGGAAGAGACACCAGAGCTCTCTCGCTCTCCAATCACATACAAAGAGGTCACTTGAGCACATGATGCCATGGCAGCAGTTTGCAAGCCAGAAAGAGGCTCCTCACCCAAAACTGAACCTGCCAGCACCTTTATCTTGCATTGTGTTATAGCAGCCCGAGCTGAGTAAGAAACTTATTTTGCCAAGAACTATGATAGGCACCTTCACATCCGGGGCCCTGTTTGTGTCCTAACTTGCCCAGGTTGGGCAAGGGTGCCAAGGCTCAGAGAAGATAAGTGATCACTCAGAAGACACACAGAAGCCTGGGGTAGAGTTGGATGGCAAGTTAAAGCCCCAGATTTTGTAGGGAGAAACTAAAATATGCTGGTTGATTTATTAAGCTCAAAGAATGTTAGAGGGAGAGGACCCTTCCCCTATTTGCCAGCACAACCCCATAGTATATGTATGAAGAAACCAAGGACCAGAAAGGAACTTGACTCTTGGAAGTTCCTTGCAGAGCACAGAAGTTGTATCTGTGTGTGTGTGTGTGTGTGTGTGTGTGTGTGTGTGACAGAGAGAGAGACAGAGAGAGAGAGACTTCAGGCCCCCTGCTCCTCTACCCCACACTCCCCTTAACTATACAATAACATCAGGGATTACACGAGAAACATCAAGTAGAAAGCTGCTAAAGATAAAACATGCATGGGGATTAAGGGAGATAATTTCAGCTTTCACAGGGGAATCACATTATACCAAAATGGAACAAAATCCCCGCTGCCTATCGACCTCACATGTCCTAGCTATACTGATGGGCCCTTGGGAGAAAGCAAGAGGAATGAGAACAAAGAAGATATAAATAAAAGAGGGAATTACAGTGCTGAGGGAAGAGGGATATGAAAAAAGAAGAGGAGGCTCAAGAAGGGACACAGGCAGTTTTGCTTCCCCTCTGCCCCCATCAGACACTCCCACAGTAGGGGCTTCGCCAGGAGAGGCTGCGCTGGCTGGTGAGAGACAGAGGTGGGGTGACTTCCACACCCAGAGTGTGGTTTCCCAAGGAGCACCACTGGCATCACCTGGAAGCTTGCTAGAAATGCTGGATCTTGGAACCCCACTCCAGAAGACTGAATCCGAGGGTACATTTAAACAAGACCCCCGGGTGATAGACATACACCATAAAGTTTGAGAAGTACTTCCCAGGATGCCCTGCTTGCAGAGAAAGCATGGTGTTTTTATTAAGACCGTATGTTTGGGACGGTTTAAGGGGGGTGGTGAATATTTAGAGGGGTGAGGAGGAGAACTAAGGCTCCCCACGTTGGCCTTTGGTGGCGTCATGGTGCCTTCCAGGATAACAAACACTTGGGAGGGACTGGGAATACCTAGGGGGAACCAGGTGAGGGACTGAAATTCATGCTGATGACAGAGGGCTTGGGGTGCCAGGGGGCAGAGTGAGAAGGAATATGGTCTGGGATTTTTTTTTTCCCTACACGGCTTCTTTCAAAACAATTCTTGCCAGCAAATCTGGTTCTCTTAAAATGACAGCTATCCATGGCCAAGTTAGTGACAGCCTTCCCCCCATCCATGAGGACACATGCCCCACTCTAAAACGCAGGAACATGCTACCCATGACTCCATTCCTGTCCCTGACACCTCCCCTCCCAACTGGGGACCTTCTGCGGAAGCTCACCTCAAGACAGGGCTGTGGGCAGATGTCCTCGTAGCTTCTGAACCCCTCCTGGAAAGGAAGGGCCCACAGGAAAGCCCCCCGCAGGACCTCTGTTCATGGAGTCTAAAACGCCCTCCCCAAGGAGAGGCGGGAAACTAGGCAACAGCAGCAGATTGGGGTGACACAACGGAACCAGCCAACACAAACAGAAGTGGCCTTGAGAAGAAGGAGAGCTAAGGGCCAGCCAGACATGGGAGCACCTGAGGCCAGGAGCACTCTGTGCCCAGAGGTTGCCACTCTGGGACAGACTGCAAGGTGCAATGGGCCACTGAGGTGCATGTCCCACGTGCCAAAAGTCGGAGCGGCCGAGCCCTGAGAAACAAGAGTCATTTCCCAAGGAAGCCCGCTTTTCCTGAGGAAGCCACCCATTGCCGTCTAGGCTGCGTGATCACTCCTAGCAAAGCATCAAAACCAGAGTGGCTCCTTATCAGAAAGCCAACAAATACAAACTTCCTGGGGCAGAAGGAAACCAGCTGGGGCTGTGCTGACAAAATGGCTTTGAAGGCAGGCAGAGCGGCTTCCACCCAGAGATTACTGCTTGGCCTCAGACAACTCAGTCTGCTGGGCTGAGCCTGGGCTTCCTCGGCTGTCAAACAAGGGTTAATAGCATCTACCCCGGGGCTGTGGTGGTACCTCGGGAGGGGAACATGTGTACCCAACACAGGCCTAGACCCACAAGAGGGACCCAAGAACATCAGTTTAATCTGAACCACGCATGTCTAGGATGAGCTCAGTTGAGATCCAAATCTGGGCTCTGTGACTGGCTAAACCAAGCCCAGCCCCCTCACCGTGTTGCTCTTGGCCTCGCTTCCTTCCCCACCGGGACCCCATCCTCATGGTTGGTCAGTCTTTCTAAAGTTCCCCTTGCCCCCTATGGGCACCCTAGGCCTTATCAAGGCTTGTCCAAGAGCCTCAGATCTATTTGTTTCTACAGGTTTTGTTCTTGGTAGACCAGTACGTCTCAAATCAACCAGACCTCACACTCTCTGGTTATGGGGATTACAAAATGTATTTGTTACAGTCAGGGGGTGTACCGACCTATGCATATGATTCTCTCGCAAAGCAGTACAGTGACCTAATTTTAAAAGTGAAAGCCAGGGGCGCCTGGGTGGCTCAGTCGGTTGAGCGGCCGACTTCGGCTCAGGTCATGATCTCACGGTCCGTGAGTTCAAGCCCCGCATCGGGCTCTGTGCTGAAAGCTCGGAGCCTGGAGCCTGTTTCAGATTCTGTGTCTCCCTCTCTCTGACCCTCCCCCGTTCATGCTCTGTCTCTCTCTGTCTCAAAAATAAATAAATGGTAAAAAAAAAAAAATTTTTTTTTTAAAAAAAGTGAAAGCCAGGATCATGAAATCATACATGAAGTTGGCAGATATGTGGACTTACAATGGATAAGCAGGTTTTTAAGAGAAAAGAGTAATTGTTTGAATATTGCCGTGTTTCCTTTGTTGACATTTGAAAAAAAAAAAAAAGGGCTAAATCAGGATCTTTGTAGAAATACCTACAATCATTGTGACCTGGAAAGCTACAGATGCACACCAGTACGGAGGTGTTGTCTCAGGGACTCAAACACTATGTTAGTAGCCCTGCCATGGGTGATGTGATTTTCCAAAATGGTGGATTAGGAGTTGTAAAGTTTCAGGCAAGGTAGGACAACTCACATGCAACTTTCCACATGGTGGCTGTACTTCAGGAAGCATGTATAATAAAATCATGGGGTTTTTGGGGGGGGGGGGAGAGAGCATGTGAGAGAGAGAGAGAGAGAGAGAGAGAGCGCATGCATGAGCAAGGGAGGGGCAGAGAAAGAGGAAGAGAGAGAATCCCGAGCAGGCTCCATGCTGTCAGAGTAGAACCCAACATGGGGCTCGATCTCGCGAACCGTGAAATCATGACCTGAGGCGAAATCAAGAGTCGGACACTCAACTGAATGAGCCACCCAGGTGCCCCTAATAAAACCATGTTTTCAAAGAAATCTACTCCTCGCATGAAAGTGACGTTGGGTTTTTGGCTCATGTGACCGTGACCTGATTTTTTTACCTACATGAACATTCTGGCAAAATGTCAAAACGATGTGCAGGACCCAGGGGCAATTCTTCATGGTGAGGGGCTGCCCTTGCAATGTCTGTATGGCAAGATCGCTATCCTCATCATGTGACAAGCAAAATTTTTAAATTTGCAGGATGGCCCCTTGGAAGCTGAGCCGACCCACTGAGACCTGCTACCGTGGACTGAGGCCAGGAATGCACTTGAGCACAAGCCTCATTTTATTATCTGCGGCTGAGTATCTGTCAAGCTAAAAGGGACTTGAGCACCGACCAGGCCCAGCCTCCCCAGGTAGCATTGCATGTCAGAATCTCCAAGAACCTTTCCAAATCCACACGTCAGGGCTTTCCTACAGACCCAGTGAATGGGGAGCGGGGCCCAGACATCTGTATTTTGAACACTCCCAGGTGAGAGGTGCCACGTTCTACCCATTCTCATCAGCTTCTATGCCTTGGTCCCACAGCTAGTGGAGACTGAACCTAGAATTCCTGACATTTCAGCTCCAGGAGCCCAGGCTCTGGAAATGTAATGAAATGTATGGGTTCTTGTGCCAGCTTTGGGACTCGGGCGCTGTGTGGCCTTGGATGAACCGTTTACCTTCTCTGGGTCTCAATGTTCGCACCTCAAAATTGGGTACAGAGGGGAAGCTACAGTCCAACTCTGGCGGTCTAGAATTCTCTCTACCTCACTTTGCTTCTACTTCCCAGAAGCCTCTGTGTGTGGAAACTCCACCTCTCTGTCCCCAGGTTCCTGGCAAGGGCCCTCCATCATGCAGTTACTTGGTTGGGGTGGGTGTCTGTCCCAGTCCTGAGCTCAGGGTGGGCAGTGTGGCCAGAATGCGCAAGGAGACCAGGCCCCCTCCCCCTCTCCCAGCAGTGTTGACACAGATAGGGTGCAATGCAGAGGTCCAGGTAATACAAGTCCGGTGTAAACAGAGGACTAAGGGGGTAATTATGAGCGTTGGCCCGTGGTTACTTCTTTCCTGGCCCCGCAGAACCAGCTCCCAGGCTGACTCACTCAGAGGGGCTCTGGATTTAGGCTGAGCTCAGGGTCAGCGGAGGAGGGGAGAACGTCCATCCCCACCAGCAAATAAGAACCTTGGGGGTTAGAAACAGAGTTAAAGTAATTTTCTCTAGTAGGTTTAAAAAAAAAAAAAACGTTATATTTATATTTGAGAGAGAGAGAGAGAGAGAGAGAGAGCACAAGCAGGGGCGGAGCAGAGAGGGAGGGAGACAGAGAATCCAAAGCAGGCTCCAGGTTCCAAGCTGTCAGCACAAAGTCCTACATGGGGCTCAAACTCACAAACCAAGAAATCCTGACCTGAGCTGAAGTGGGATGCTTACCGACTGAGCCACCCAAGCGCCCCTCTCTAGCAGGCTTTTAAAAAACTAAGGGCAGGGGCACCTGGGTGGCGTAGTCGGTTAAGCGTCCGACTTCGGCCAGGTCACGATCTTGCGGTCCGTGAGTTCGAGCCCCGTGTCAGGCTCTGGGCTGATGGCTCAGAGCCTGGCCCTGTTTCCGATTCTGTGTCTCCCTCTCTCTCTGCCCCCCCCCCCATTCATGCTCTGTCTCTATCCCAAAAATAAATAAACGTTGAAAAAAAATTAAAAAAAAAAAACTAAGGACAGTCATTCTCCATGCCCAGGGGGGTTGGCCTGGCTGAGGGATCAAGGAGAGCTTGAGCTGAGTGCACAGGATGAACGGGAGTTAACCAGACAGAGAGGAAGAGACAGAGTGTTCTGGCCGAGGACACTGTATGTGCCAAGGCCCAGTGGCAGGGACAAAAAGGCCGGTGTGGCCAGAGAGACAAGAGAAAGAGGGAGGAGAGGGAGAGGCCGGGGTGCAGGTCAGTAGGGACAGTTGTGTAGGGCAAGTGCACAGCCGCACCTTCAGGGACCCAAGCAGGTGAAGTGACTGCCTCTGGCTCATTCATTCACTCATTTATTCACTCAAATGCTAGGTGACAGTATCCTGGGCAGGGGATGTTTCACTGAATGGAACAAAGATCTCTTTCCTAGTATGACTTAGAGTCTAGTGGAAGGAGTCAGACAAATAAATGTAATAAGTAAACTACAACAGTTCGGTAGAAAGTGCCCAGGACGGAGCAAAGAAAATAAATAAATAAAATAAAAGCTGAGTGTGGGAAACCAAAACTGTGGGGCATGAGGCAGGGTGTCATGGGCGCCACAGTTGTAAGCAGAATGGGAGAATAGGCCCAACGTTTCCATTTTTCAAGGTAAGTTATAAATCCAGACTTTTTTGGTAAAATCTCTCAATGTTAAAATCGTGATGTCCTGGGAGCCTGCTAGAGTCAGCAGTTACTTTCTTCTCTTTGCTAGGACTCCTGTAGTGCCTTTAGCACCCGGAGAGACAGAGCCCAGTTACAGGGCCGGTCACTGCCCCAAAGAAGCCACATTCAGAGACTACCAGTGACGCCTTCAGCCTTGTGTGGAGAGCTCTTCCTGTTTTCCCAGGTGCCCAAGCGATTTCGAAGTCCCTGTCCCTTGGGGCAGACACGGAGAAGCTGGCCACAACCCGCTGCTCGCCCAAGTTCTGCCGGGAAGACTGTTGCTCCGGAGAAGCCGCCCTCCCTAGAGCAGAAAGGCCGTGCGGTGCTGACACCCAAGCACACTCCTGACCCCTCTGGGCACTGGGGAGACAGACGCAACATACAGATCACTCTTTATTCTCCGTTAGCAACAGGAAACAGCATGAATTCTGGACAAAAAGGGCTCAAAAATGCTGAAGGACCATGTCGTTTTTTCTTGTTGCAATTTCCATAATTCATCTTGTGACCATGATGTAACTTGCTGAATCACCCCGGTTTGTTAATTCCCGCTTTCCTCCCCCTGAGAGAGAGAGAGAGAGAGAGAGAGAGAGAGAGAGAGACAGAATCTGTAGTTGTATGGTGGTTGTCAAGAGATCTAAAAGGCCTTTATGAAGGGGAATGTGACGGAGGAACTCCCAGAACATTGGGCAACTTATCCAAACGTCTTGAAGTTTTGTCTTTTAATTGAAATATACCCCGTGGACACACAAGTCCACAAATCAAAGTCAAGCTTCATGAATCTTCAGGGAGTCAACAGCCGTATTCGGCACCTCTACTAAGGAACAGGGCATTGCCAATTCGATTGTTTTTTATTTTTATTTAATTAATTAATTATTTATTTAATGTTTCTTTCTTTCTTTTTTTTTTTTATGGGCAGATATCCAATATTTATTGGTGGTAATATTCCAAGTTCAAAATATGGTAATTATATCCATATTAACCTACAAATTTAATGCAATTCTAAAAAAAAATTCCAGCATGTAATGTTTCTTTATTTTTGAGACAGAGAGAGACAGAGCATGAGCAGAGGAGAGGCAGAGACAGAGGGAGACACAGAATCCGAAGCAGGCTCCAGGCTCTGAGCTGACAGCACAGAGCCCGACGCGGGGCTCGAACCCACAGACCGCGAGTCCACGACCTGAGCCGAAGTCAGCCGCTCAACCGACTGAGCCACCCAGGCGCCCCTCGATTGTTTCTTAAATGAAAGCAACTGAGGCTGGGGGCGAATGTTCAGCTTCCTGTCTGAGGCCACAGGGCCCCGTAGGATGAAGCACTTTTATCTTTATCCAAATATCAGCAAGCAGACACTGAAGTCATTTTAATCAGGGGGCTGGTTGTATCACATTTGGGTCTTAAATCAGTCCCTCTGCACTCTGTGGAGAATGGCTCGCTGCAGGTACAAACGGGCAGACTAGTTCCAAGGCTTCTGCGTTCATCTAGGCAAGGAGTAGAGCTGGTCGGTTCCAGGGGAGGACAAGGGTTGCTGGGGCCATAGCCCAGGCTATGTGGAAAGCACTTACCTGGTAAGTCTTCCATAAATGGCAGCCCATCGCAATAATCATCTATCAGTAGATGTACCGATCTATCTGTGAGGTTAGATTGTACCTGGAGAAGATGACCTTGTCTTCTAGAGAAGATGGGTGCTTGGACTGATGAGATCGTACTGGACTAGGGTGGGCCCCTAAGCCAGTGTGACAGAGGTCTTTCGAAAGGGGGAGATTTGGACGCAGACACGCACATAGGGAGAATGCCACGAAGAAGATGGAGACAGAGGTCGAGATGATGCTTTTCCAACCCAAAGAACACCAAAGATTGCCAGCAGACCACTAGCCGAGGGGAGAGGCATGGGCCACATTCTTCCTCCCAGCACTCAGAAGGCACCAGTGCTGCTGACAGCTTGATCTCAGATTTCTAAGTGTCCAGAACTACGAGACAGGGTCTGACATTCAAGCCACCCAGTTTCTGGTCCCGTGGTGCAGCAGCCCTAGCAAGTTAATACACTGAGATTCCCAAACTCAACCCAAACTTCGGTGGGTTGACACGGGCAGCATGGGAAGGGCGGGGTGACCTATCCATTCCTAGTAACCTCATGTCCCGTCTGAGCCAAGTGTCAGAACAATGGTCGGAGACGGGGAGCCCCCAGTAGCCCTCGGGTCCACTGCTGGCTGGTGGGCAAAAGCAGCCTGAAGCTAATCCTTGGGGCGACTGCTACATTTAGCCTTGGGGGCATACAGCAACACCTGCCACTTCCGAATGTCGCAGGAGGTGCTGCAAAGGAAACCGCTCGCTCGGACATAGTTCAGATGCCCACTCTGACTGTCCACTCCTCGTGTATCTCAAGAATTGCAAACATTTAAACCATGTCCATTGGCTGCCCTTCAAACATCTAAGTCAAGGCTCCCTGGGTATTGCATCATGGTAGACCCAATTAAGCTCATTTCATTCGAATATTCTTACAAGTCTCTCCAGTACACAAATCATTCCAGTCCTTTGAAGCGAGTTGTTTATCGCTAATAAGCCTACTCTCCACCGGAGTTCGCCCCCTCCAGGGAAGCCTTACAAAGTTTCTAGCTGGGAACAGAAAGCCCTGAGGGGATTTCCCAGTGTTGTCTCAGGACACAACCTTACAACCATAAAAAACAAGTCCAAACCAAGGTCTCCCGGCAGAGAATCAGTTACAGTATAGGCGCGAACAAGGGTCCACGAAGGCTGCCGGGGCCATAGCCCAGGCTGTGTGGAAAGCACCTGCCCGGTAAGTCTTCCATAAATGGCAGCCCATCGCAATAATCATCTGTCAATAGATGCACTGATCTGCGAGTTAGCTTACCTCTGGAGAAGATGACTTCAAAGGGAAGACACCATATAGAGTTCAGTCAACGGAATGCTTTTCTTGAACTTGGCCCACAAGGCCCCTTATGATCAGTCTCTGCCTCTCTTCACCGTCATCTCCCTCACTTCTACCCCACACTGAGACTTTATTTCCCAGACATCGAGTGCCCACATAGCTTATCATCCAATCCGGGACACTTTTGAGGCCGAGGACACATGAACTTTTCTGGGACAACAGGTGGAAACTGAACGGTTTGGCCCAATCTGGGCCTTCTGGTCTCATCAGCTGTGTGGAACTACTTAGAGTTCCTGCGACATGCCTCCGGCTCTCGTATCCCCAGACTTTTGCACACACTCTCCTCTTCTCGGAACATCTCTCCTCCCTGCTCTACTGTCTATAACCCATCCCTCCGTGGAGCCTTCCCCAAGACCCCTAGGTGGGCTTGGGTTCTCCTTCCCTGTGTCTCCACTGTCCCCAGCACTTACCACATTCTATCTCCACTTTCCTGACTCCCCACAAGACCTGTAGCCTCCATTTTTTTTTAAAGTTTATTTATTTTGAGAGAGAGACAGAGAGCGTGTGCAAGTGGCACATGCATGAGCATGAGCAGGGGGAGGGCAGAGAGAGGGGGTGAGAGAGAATCTCAAGGAGGCTCTGTGCTGTCAGCGCGGGGCCAGATGCGGGGCTCGATCTCATGAACCGTGAGATCATGACCTGAGCTGAAATCGAGAGACGGACGCTTAATCGACTGAGCCACCCAGGTGCCCCCAAGACCTACAACCTCTTGAAGACATCTTTGTATGCTCTAGTCCATTCCATGCTGTAGGTACTCAATAGGTATCTAGTCAATGATTTGATAATTAGCCTGGACAAGAGGTAGATGTGTCCACTAGCTTCATTTGTCTGGAGGGTTGTGATCACAAGGAAGACCTACGTTTGCTTTATGAGACCCTAAGGGAAGAACAAGAATACCAACTGGAAGCCTCATGGAAATATATTTCAGCTCAGTATTAAGAAGAGCTTTGCTGGGGCGCCTGGGTGGCTCAGTCGGGTGAGCGTCCGACTTCAGCTCAGGTCACGATCTCACAGTCCGTGGGTTCGAGCCCCGCATCGGGCTCTGGGCTGATGGCTCAGAGCCTGGAGCACACTTCCGATTCTGTGTCTCCCTCTCTCTCTGCCCCTCCCCCATTCATGCTCTGTTTCTCTCTGTCTCAAAAATAAATAAACGTTAAAAAAAAAAAAAAAAAAAAAGAAGAGCTTTGCCGCCCAACAGGACTACACAAAATAAACAGGGAGCCTCGAGCAGTAGAGAGCTTTCTGTCACCAGAGCTGTTTTATTGACAAATTCTGGCACACATTTGGTAGGAATCTTGAGGCAAGGATTCGGGCATGTAGTGGGTGAATGGCCTGAATAACTACCTTATGCTCCATGATTCATCCATTCATTTATTCAACTAGTATTTACTGACCAGGGATTGCACCAGGAACCCAATGAATCCACACAGAACAAACACACCCATGTAACCACCGTGCAGAGCGGCGGCCTATGCGAGCCGATGAACAAGGCAGATTTGGCCTCCGACCCGGGGGCGAAGAAATAGACGTAATTGAATGAACTATTGGGTGTCAAAAGGGAGTGTGAGGGGACAACTTGGGGTGGGAGTCAGAGAGACACTTAGCTTGCAAAAGGATGAATATAGGAAGCTTGTGTGGTTCCATGACCTTAGATGTCTCTAGAGGGCTCAGGCTTCTTTTCTCTTCTGTGATGCCTGCTCTTCCAGTTGGGTGACCTTCCTGAGCGCTGGCTTAGGCCAGTCTATACCTGTCAGCTCCGGAGCTGTGAGTCCTGCTCAGCTGACAGGTAACCAGGTAACTTTGATCATCCCAGGGGAACCATGTGTGGTCTTTAGTTACACCCCTTCTCTCCTCCCCTCTTCTCTAAAAGACCACCAGAAGGCTAGTCACACGGACTTGGAGACAACAGCGGCACAGGCAATGCCATGGCGGGTGCACCCCAAGAGCCTGGCCGACTCTCCGTTTTCAGGGCAGCCATCAAAGCACCCAGTGGGGGGGCGCCTGGGTGGCGCAGTCGGTTGGGCGTCCGACTTCAGCCAGGTCACGATCTCGCGGTCCATGAGTTCGAGCCCCGCGTCAGGCTCTGGGCTGACGGCTCAGAGCCTGGAGCCTGTTTCCGATTCTGTGTCTCCCTCTCTCTCTGCCCCTCCCCCGTTCATGCTCTGTCTCTCTCTGTCCCCAAAATAAATAAAAACGTTAAAAAAAAAAAAAAAAAAAAGCACCCAGTGGGACTGGCCACAATCCAGAGCTCCACATACAAAACAGAAAAGACACAGCAGGTGAGCCAAGAGGCATGTGACCCCGGGACTTTCTCCCGCACTGATGGGGGACAGCACTAGGGTAACACAGCAGCTATTCATGAAATGTTCACATGATTTGGGTAAACAATAATCTAAAAAAAATACCATGCCCCAAGTCTTCACTATGGGCCAGGCGCTGTGCTGAGTGATTATAGATGCATTATCTTATTTAGGGATTGAACGGCCCCATAAGGGGCAGAATTATTATGTTTACATTACAGAAGAGGAACCTGAGGTCTAGAGGTTGTCAAAACTTATCTGAGATCACATAGCCAGGAGATGGCAGGCCCAAGGGTCTCTGGAGCCTGTGTTTGTGGCCTCTGTTCTGTGGACCTTACGTGGCGATAAATGAAAGCCCAACAAGGCAGAAAGGGTCAAAATGAGCTCTCCTGTTTGAACTCCAGAAGTCAGTGAGTAAGCCCTCAGCAGGACGGGGATCCAAAACTGAGTTCAAGGCCTGGGCAACGTCAAAAGAAAAATAACGAACCAGAAAAAAAATGTTTTCTTACTTATGTTACAAAGGGATAACTTCTAATATATAAATGCATATATTCATATAGGGACTAACAAACAGAAGAAACAGAAATCACACAAAAAAAGTATCCAAATAGCATTTAGGCATAGGAAAAGATGCCCAATCTGACCAGAGAAAATGCAAATTAAAGCCGAACTAAGGCAGCATTCATCTCCTGCAAACTTGAAAAATGTGTGGGATGCAGCTATTGTGGCCTTAAATGTAGCATGGATTTGAAAAGAAGGAAACCGAAAGTCAATGACGTAAGTATCCCTATCAAGAAATTATAAAAGGAACACAAGGCCCAAAGAAAGGAACACAAGGCCCAAAGAAACTCCCTAAAAAATGGAGTTTTTTAAGGAAAAAAAAAAACTCACAAAAATAATAACCCTTGGCCGGATGAATCAAGGAAAAACAAAAGAGAAAGAAAGAGAGAATGAACAAATCCGGTCCAATATCAGGAATGAAAAAGCAGGCCTCACCATACCCCCTGGAGACAATGCAAAGGTACGGCCTATGCTCCAAACTTGAAAATTTCTGGAGAAATTCCTCACAAAACACAATGGAAGCCAACACCAAAATGACAGAGATGTTAGAATGATCCGATGAAGATTTTATAGCAGCCATGATAAAAAATATTGTTTCAGTGGGCACTTAGAAACACATTTGCAATAAAGTCGGGTGGGGATAGAAAGCTGTAGCAAAGAAATAGAAGCTATAAAGAACAAAGTGGCAATTTCAGAAATCGTATAAACATCTGTAACACCTGTCACAAAAGACTTCTCTGATCATTAATGTCCTCATCTACGGGGCTAACTGAGATAACCCATCTGAAAGGATGAGCACAGGCCCTGGCACATAGCAAGTGCTCTATAAAAGGTTATATTGCTCCTCTTATAACTGAGGCATCCAGGCAGGAGGGCTAAACTTCAAAGCATTTCCAGGCAGACAGACCTTCCTGTGTGGGATGCTCTAAAAAGAAGCGACTAGAAGCAAGTTTGGTAACAACCTTACCGAACAGTGTATTCCCTGAGGTATTCCCTCCACAGCAGGCAGCTGCAATCTGCCTGCAGGCCTGGGGTTTGGTCCTGAAGAATACAATGGAAGGGGTGGAAGGGGAAGGGGGGCTTTAGATCCCCCAAGTGAGCTGGAAGCAGCAGGGAGGGGCTGGGCAGGAGGGAAGAAAGCTTTGTCTTTTTTTCAAACACAGTATTGTTTATCGCAATAGTAGCCAGGATTCCCAGGAGGGTGGAAGAGGGGGCTTGCAGAATGGTTTCAAAGGGGTCCCCTCATTCCTGCAGAGACAGGTCCCGGAAAAGCCATACTTACAAGGAGACCATCATGACCTGTACGGATGGAGAAGCACTGGGGGCAAGGAACAGATCAGGGACTACCCCACCAGTGGTCAGCACCCTCAGCTGGGAGGGGCAGAACTTTTGAAAGAGTCGGGTCTGTCTCTAGCTTTCCTCCTTCCTTTTTTTCCTTGGAAGAAGACGACACAGCATCAGGTACTTTCCCTTAGTTTACAGAACCTGTTTGCCCCTGCCACAGTGTCTGATCTCCTCACACCCGTAGAGACTGAGGGATAGCCTCGTCTCATTTTACAGACGTCCAAGTTGAGCCTCAGAGCAATCAAGTGAATTACCCAAGGTAGTCCTCAGACTAAGGACCCATCCCACCTATATACTATCCCTAGGGGTGCCCGGGTGGCTCAGTCAGTTAAACATCTGCCTCTGGCTCAGGTCACGATCTCACAGTTCGTGAGTTCGGGCCCCGCATCGGGCTCTCTGCTGTCTGTGCGGAGCCCGCTTCAGATCCTCTGACCCCCTCTCTCTGCCCCTGCCCCACTCACACACGTGTGTTTTTTGTCTCCCTCAAAAAAAATTCCTATCTCCATCAAGACATAATGAGTATTATTTCTACCATTTTAGAGCACCTCTTGTGTGCCAGGCATAAGCCTCGATGCATTGCTTCCCTAATCGCGGGAACCGGGGAGGCCACCCCGCCTTACAGGCAAGGAGGTAGGAGTTCTTACTTAGTGCCTAACACTGTCGGAAACACTTCCGTATGCATTGAGTCACTCAGTCTTCCCGACAATCCCATGAGAGTGAGTGGAAGTAGCATCTCCATTTCAGAGATATGGGAAATCGCGGGTCAGAGACATCAGGTAATCTGTCTGAGGCCACACAGCTGAGAAAGAGCACAACCGGTATTCGAACCGAGCCTTCTTACCACGGTTCTGTGTCCCCGGCAGCACAGGCGACTGTGGTGGGACATCACACAGATGTGGGACATCTGACATCACACAGAAGTGGGACATCTGACAGAATCAGTCAAAACCCCAGCCCAACTGAAGACCAGTCTTTCCACCCAGCTATCCTGCCTAGAGCGGGGCTGGAGGGATGCTCTGGGTCACTTGGGCAGCCTCCTTCCCTCCGGCTAAGAGACAGCTGGTTGCCGGTCAATCCCCAGAAACGGCCCGGCACGTGTGGAGGCCGAGCCCGCTATGGTGGCATCAGACCGGGTCGGGCTGGCAGAGCAGGGCCCCAGCTCCATCAACCTTCTCTGCTGCTTGCTGGCTGAAAGCAACCCCAGACTCTCATCGTCTCCCTGGGCCCCCACTGAAAACACAGTGCCAGGAGGAAAGGGAACTTGGAGGGGTAAGAGGAGCCGGGGTGGTGAGGAGAGGGGCGCTGGGGAGCTTGGTTCTGGAGTTGTGGGGAAGGGGTAACCTAGCAACCACTGGCTCACGTAGTCACAAAGCCCGACAGGCTTGCCCGCAGAATCAGCCGAGCTTCCCTGTTGATGTGCCCTCTTGCTCCTTTCTGCTCGGGCACCAGGGACTTCTCACCCACATGCTGTAGCAGACACTTACCTCGGTGAGTCCACGGATCTCTCCAGGGGAGGAAGTGGACGCCAGAGCCAGACGGGGGCCCAGGCGGAGCTGAGACAGGAAAGGGATGTTCGGTCTCAGGCTTGGTGTGAGCATTCAGACCCCTTGGACTCAGCTGGTTGGGGCCCCAGGCAGAGAGGAAAGCGAGGGCAGAGGCAGACACAGTGGGGCCCGTCCCATCCCGCTCTGGAAAAGCAGGCCTGGCCTGCTCGAGTCCCTGGTGACCTTTCCACAGCAGCTGTGGGTTGTGACCCACCAGTGGCTTATAAAATCAATTTAATGGGTCACAGCTAACATTTACAAAATAAAAACAAAAAGTGAGATGAAAATATCACTGTGCATCGGATGTAGCAAGGGTAAGTGTTGCTTCGGGATGTTCCTGCTTCAATTTCACATACACAAAAGCGTGTGCACACGCGCATGTGAATCAGGTCACAATGTAACAATGAGTTTCTTACGATGAGCGCAGCCAAGAGCGTTCGAAAGTCCCCGTTCTAACAAATACTTTCTCCTGTAGGCAGATGGGTTTGGGGCTTCCAAATGGCCTGTTCTCAAACCTGCAGCATGTAAGTGCTCTAGATCGCAGAACCATCATCGAGAACATCCACAGCTTCCCTCCAAGGAAGTTCTGCCAACTGTTTTTCTCCTTAAAGGCGTCAAGTCAGGATGTTTGGGTCCTTGCTCTGGGACCTCAAGTCTCTCCTTCCCCAGTCTCAGGCAGCGCTGCCCCCCGCCCAGTTCCACCCTAGCCTGATAAGCGTTTGGCCCTGGGGATTTCTGGAGTCCCTTGCAGATCTTGTGACCGAGAGTTAATTTTCAGAATGCACTGACTTCCTGTCCCAGCCCCCTTCCTAGCACCCGCAATCCCTGCACTTTGGGGACAGATAAATAGATACATCTATGTAAACGTAAATGTAAGTGTGTATGCATTGCTGTATAGCTATATTCAGATCTGTAGATTTTTAGACTGATCACAATTCCTCAACAACTATCATCCTTCATCCACTCCACTGATTTAGTTTATTTCATATTATAATGGGCACCAGCAAATGCGCCTCTCAAACCAAGAAGGAGAATATCATCATCAACACACCTTATGTACTCCCTCCCCATTTCAACACCCCCCCCCCAACTTCCCTCGGAAATAGCCACTAGCTGAATCACCGCAGTCAGCATTTTCTTGCCTTTTTCCCCTCATTTGATCACATGTGTGAGACTTTTGCTTGCCTTTATACTTTATTTTGAAAAAGGATCTCGGGCCGCAAGGTTTTCTGGGACTTGCCTGCCTTGACTTTGCAATTGTATTTGTGAGATTCACCCATGTCATTCCGTGTGGCTGTGGTTCGTTTTCACTGCAAGGTGATGTTCAGCTGACCACACAGAGAGCACAGCTCCATTCTTCCGCCACGGGACGTTTGGTGTTTGCCAATTTGAACAATGTTAGTCTGAACAGTCTCACAAATGGCCCCGGTTGCCCTTCTCTTGGCTGAATGTCTAGGAAGGGAATTGCTGAGCGGTACGGCATACGCAAGTATTCGGTTTTATGAGATGCTGTCCATTTCTCTCCGCCAAGGGTCTGCGCCGGTTTACAACTCCAGGAACCGCCAGTCTGTGAGAGTTCCTGTTATCCAACTTCAACGCTAGGGTTAAGTGCGCCGGCCTTTATCCATTAGAAAGCCTACGATGGCTACAGAGGCGAAGACCCCGTTGGCTGAACATCCACTGATGAGGTAGGACCCCAAGCGCCTGCCCTGCTGACCAAACGGGTGGGGGGTCAGGCCTGAGTTAGCACAGGTCCCAGACTGGGTCCCTCCCTGGGGAGGGAAAGGACACGGTGGCAGGGGGTAGAGGCACCGAGTGCAAGAATTCCTGGGGTTTTTAAGGGGTGACTCCCTCTGTCAGTTGGGGTAGGAGAGACCAAGTAACTGCACCTTTCAGAGAAGGTTTGCTTTATTTCTTTAAGTCCCAGATCCCTTAGAGGCCGATGGAGAACGGCACCGAAAACTCAGGGGCCTGGTCAGCAAAATCCTCAGAGGGTCCCGGGGCAGAGCATCTTGCTTAGCATATCCAGAGTCCGTCTCTTCTCCAGAGGGACTCCCTTCAGCCAGGGCCACCAGGAGAAGGGACTGCAGACAGCGAGAAGGCAGGTGGTCTCACCAGGCCCCAGGCGGAGAGCAACCCCCCTTTGGATCCTTGCTGGACTGACCTCGAGCTCCTCCTCCGGAGGCAGGGCCCAGCATCGTCAGGAGAGGGAAGGGGTGCAGGGTGGAGGACAGACAACCTGAGAAGCTTGTCTCCAGCGAAGCCAAGCAAGAGCTTGACGCTTCCCCGAAGCGTCGCAACTCTGATAGCTGCCCCGTCAGCTCGGCATCTCCTGGGAGCGGCCCCCACCGCAAAGGACTTGCTGACGTGGTCTGGCCTTGTTGTTCCAGCTTTGGCCCTTGGACGCTGAGTCTGGGCCAAGTCTGCCCGGAGGGTACACGGACGGGGTGGGCGTTGCCTATAGCTTGGGGAGAGGCTCTCTGTCTGCCCCCTGCCCCTGGAGGTGTATATGATGCACCTTTGCTCCAACCCACGTATTTGGATGAGTAGGTGGGTCTATGTCCTTTTTCCGGCTTTAGAGATGGTTTCCGGGAGAAAACGGAGATCTTGGGAGATTCATCTGAGTTTTCTCAAGTAGATCCTAGCTCCCTGTGAAAGCACCTTAGGAAGACAGAAGGCTCCCTGGGACTGGATGGCGCCAGTTGGGAAAGGACCCCGGGGGAGGCCTGGCTTTGGGTGCCATGGGGGTGGAAGTGAAATCCTGGAAAGCGACTTCAGCGTGTCTCGGGACTAGACTCCATATAAGCACTGAGCTCTGAGCTTGGGTGGGCACTGCAGCCAGGAGGCTCCATTAGCTTCTCCTTGACCTTCTCCTTCAGTCCAAGGGCTCAGCTGAAGCCTGAAAAGAAGTTAGGGCACAGCCCAAGGAGCCACGGGCACGGCGGACCACGGAAAGAACTGATGATCCCAGGGATCGTGGATTTCCAGCTGATCCAAGCGGCGCTGAGGACCCCCAAGCCCCAAAGCCCGGGGGCCTACCGCTTTGGCCGCCTCAGCCACCACTCCTTCTTCTCCCGGCACCACCCCCACCCACAACACGTGACCCACATCCAAGGTAGGCCTGGGGGAGGTCAGGGCCTGGCTGAAGGTGGCGGGCCAGTCTTGAGAACCGGAAAGGGAGGACGCAGCCCCTGTTTCGGAGCTGAGGCCCAGAGAGGATGGGGATTTGGGTCACAGAGCTGCCTGGCCACTGGCAAGCACTTGGTCGAGGGAAGCCTGGACTTGTGGGGCAGACTTCAAGGGCAGACTGTGGAGCCCTACAGGATTTCCCTCATTGCCGATTCTGCCATTTTAAAAATCAGAGAAACGGATGAATGTTCGGCCCCGGAACTGTACTCTGTTCTCTAACGCAGGCCAATTCATCCACTTAGCCATCCATTCATCAGGTATCTTATTCAGTGGGAACTCTGGGTCGGGCGCTTTTTTTAGGCCCCGGGGATACAGCAGGATGAGACAGTCCCTGCCGTCATGGAGCTGACTCTGACGGGGAAGGATAGGGAATAGATAGGCGTCAGAGTGTGGTAAGTGCCAAGGCTCTAGAGGGGAGGAGACCTGATTAATAGCACGGGATTTGAGCAAAGAACTAAAGCAGAGAGGGCGTGAACCATGTGGATATTGGGGGAAGAACGTCCCAGCTGGGAACAGCAAGTTCAAAGGCCCTGAGGAAGGTATCCTGGTTCTGCTGGAGGAACAGCAAGGAAGCCAGAAAGGAGGTGGGGGGGGGGGGTGGTCCAGATTGTGTGGGCCTTAGAGGTCACCTCAGTTACCATTAAACCATCTCACTGAGTCAGTGGGAGCCACTGGAAGGTTGAAGACAAAGAAGTGACAGGAGTGACTCTCTCGGCCTGCCTGATGGTGGTGTAGACCAAGGAGGTAGCAGCGGAAGAGTTAGTGGCCCTGCTCTAGAGATAATCAGAGGTAAGGCCCAGGCCCTCCTTCCCACAGCCTCTAACCCTTCACAGATTTCACCGGGAAGCCCGTCTGTGTCGTCAGAGACAAGTTCTCTCTGGCCCCCTTGCCTCAAGCCACACTCTTATCCCGCTGTCTGATGGCGATGCCCACCATCCCTGTCCCCATCGGAGACCCGCGGTCCAATCGGGACCCCTGGCTTCCTTACGGTGGGTACTTTGGCAGGTGCCTGGGAAGGAAAGGACCAATGCTCTTAGGTCAGTGGGGTTCCGTGGGGCACCCTAGAGTTTTCCACATTTCCTCAGACAGCAGAATCTGCGTTTTTCCCCACTGCCCAGGTCCTGAGAAATGTGGCCCCTACTCAGATTTGAGGTGTTTGAGGCGTTATCACAGAGGACGGGCAGATAGTCACGTGATTGACAGCTACAGGCAGGAATGGTATTGGAAATATTGAGCAGCTTGTATGTTCAGGGACCAGTCAGTGAGAGCCATCCAAACGGAGACGGGGCTGGAGCAAAAGCTTTCCGGAGGCCCCTGCCCTGCCCTGCCCAGTCTGACCCTTCTGGAAGGGCCAAGGGAAAGCCCGCCGGCGGGGGTGGGGGTGGGGAGAGCCCCCAAGGAGGAGGAACCAGGACAGCCCTGCAGCACAGAGAGGCTTGGGAAGCTTCGCCAGGAACAGTCCAGTATCTGAGTGACTGGCACAGCACAGCAACTGAGCCAACCTCGGTGCCAGCCTCCGGCTCCTAAAAGAGGCAAAGCTAGATTAAACCACAGGCATCTCGGCCCCTGTAGCCAAGCATCTCCAGCACCTCCCTGGTGAAGCCACAGGCTGGGATATGAACTTCAGCCCCCTCCGGGAGCGACCGCACTCACCTGCCAAGGGGGGGGGGGGGGCATTGCCACTCCTTCCCTCAAGGGCACCGCCTCCCCCTCTCCCTGTAGGACACAGGGCAGAAGGCTGGGGAGGTGAGCAGGCTCTTCCCACCCCCCACAGCCCTCCCAGTGCCGGGTGCCGCAGGGAGGGCAAAGAAAAGGACCCCGGGTATCAGCTGGCAACGTCTTGTCCCCTCGTCCCAGAGGCCTGGAAGAGGGAACTGAAGAACCTGGCTTCTCGGGTGGCCGTCTTCACCGAAAACGAGCTGCAGAGCAAAGAGGTGGGTGCGGAACACGGGAGCTGTCGGGGAAGGGGTGCGGCGGGGCCGTCCCTTGGAATCCCTCCTGAGTGGATTCCACCTAACGGGGTGCAGAGACAGCGCTCACGAGGGGCGCTCTGTTGGCCCGGGAGGAGGGGCGGCGCGGCACCAGCGGGAGGGGGGGGGGGGCCATCGTGGCTAGGTGGAGAAGTCCAAGAAGGGTTCCTAACAGCGGTGGGATGTTTAGAACCCGACAGGGGAGGCATTCCTCGTGGGGGCAGGCGGCTCAAACGCTCAGAAGCTGGGAAATGCAGGACATCTTTAGAGACCGGGGCTGAGGTCCAGGGAATTGAAGTGGGCAGCCATCGGGGTGGGGAGGGTGGGAAGGGGCCGACTTTGAACGTGGGCCAGAAGAGACGTTTGTTCTTAGTTTCTCAACTTAGTGGAGTGTCAGATCTCCTAAGGAGCGGAGGACCACCGAAGGATTTCAAACAGGATGGGGTGGCCTCACGGGTGCTATTTGCTGGTAAGCCAGTAAAGGCAATTGGGAGGCAGCTTGAAGGTAGTTGGAATTGGACTTAGGACAGGCCTGGCCCTTGGGGACAGAGTCTGGTCCTGCCCTTGTCTTTTTTTTTTTTTTTTAATGTTTATTTCTTTATTTTGAGAGAGAGAGAGAGAGCACAACAGCGGGGCAGGGGCAGAGAGACAGAGGGAGGAATAGAATCCCAAGCAGGCTCCATACCACCAGCGCAGAGCCTAACATGGGGCACAGTCTCACGAACCATGAGATCATGACCTGAGCTGAAAGCAACCGACTGAGTCACCCAGGCACCCCCTGCCCTTGTCTTGGGCAGCAGAGTTCTCATCCCCGCTTTGCAGCTAACTCACTGCAATGCTCACTGCCACTCAGCTAAACTGTCTGGGTCTCACTTTTCCTACCTTTAAAATGGGAAGAAAGATACTACCAGTCTCAACTGGGGTTGCAGGGGTAGGAGGTCCCAGGCCTTGTACCCACAGGCCTGGCTCAGAAGGGTTTTCCCAGGGCAAAGAAAGGATGCCAAGCTCTGGGGGAAAGACCTGGGGGCAGCTGAGCTAGGAATTAAGGTAGGCAACGGGGGCCTTGGCCCAGGATACTGCTTTCAAATCTCTGATGGGCTTGGGGGGGTTGGGCAGGGAGGGTCTACCCAGGAGGAAGTATGAGGACTTTAGAGGACCACCAGGGGCTCCAGCATTCAAGAAATTCCAGGAAGAAGAACTTTGGCTTTAACTGATGGGCTCCCGGCTGGGGAGAGGGGTCCAGAACAGGGTGGGGCTGGCCCAGTCATCCTCCCAGGTCCTTGCAACGCTGTGATGCTGGGATTCGAGGAGGTGATGGTGCCCTGGAGGTGTGACTGGGCCTCCTTCTCTTCTGCTCTGGCTTCTTCCTTGAGCCTCTCTGTCTCTCTCTCTCTGTCTCTCACTGCCTGGAGTCTCTTGCTACTTTGCTCCCAGCAGAAGGAGGAGCCTCCGCGGGAGCAGGGAGCAAAATACTCAGCTGAGACCGGCAGGCTCATCCCCAGTGGCACCAGAGCCACTGGCCACCGTCACTCCCGCCAGGACCCACGGATTTATCCCTCTGGTAAAGATGGAGGAGTCCAGACCTTCAAGCTGCCGGATCAGGAGCTGCTGGTGAGGCCCTGGGAAGGCTGGGGGCCACAGGCCCAACCGAGGCCTCGTCTTGAGGGCTGAGAACGTGGTGGTTGCTGCTCCCAGGCTCACAGTAATCCCAATGAGGTGCTTACAAACTGCTTTCGAGTGCGGCCTCTCCCAGGGACGCTTGTACCCGAGGCTGTGAGACCTGGGAGTCAGGAGCCTGGATCCAATCCCCTGCCGCCTCCAGGTTTCTGTGTGAGCCTTCCCCACCCCCCCTCTTTGAAGGCCTTTCCCCTCGGGGCTTTAGTGCCAGGATCTACCCAAGCTGGGAGCAGGAACATGTCTCGAGGGGCTGCTCCAGCCTTGGCACTGGATGAGTTCAGGGAGGGAGTGACACGCGTGGAGAGCAGGGTCCTGCCGGCCGTGTCCCCAGCCCACGCCCTGGTGTGCTGCAGCCTGCAGGCTGCAAGGCCAGTCCCAGCCCGGTCCCCGCACACTCTGGGGGGTTTGGTCTGTACCACATGAAGCAGAAACCCACCTCCTCCGCGTGCAAGTTTCCCATCGAGGCCTGGCAGGAGTCCGTGACTGATTCCGCTGGCTGAGGCGACTTGAGGGTCCCCTGTGACAACGCATACGTATTCTCCAGGAAAGGTTAGACACCGAGCCAGCATCTCAACACCCTCCCTGTGATCAGCACTTCCGAGCACACGGTCCCTTTGGAGACTTACAACAGTCCCATGAAGTGGATAGAGCAGACAGGGCCCAGGATCCCCGTTCCACGGATAGGGAGGCTAAGGCCCTGCCAGGTGACATTCTGTGGCCCAGGTCCCCAGAGAGGGAGCAGCATAGCTGGGACTAGAGCAGTACTTTCTCCACCATAGGGCGGCCTCATCTTGCCTGGAATTAGGTTCTCAGGTCCTGTGGGGAGGGGGCACAGGGCAGGTAAGTTGGATGCGGAGAACGGAGAAGGGCCCAGGGGCACGCCCAGGGTGGGGGTCACGACAGCAGGCGGGTATCTGGGGATAAGGGGGCACCCTAGCAGGCATAGGCCTGGGAAGAGCCTTGGCCTAGTTCCCACTCTGCCAAGAATGAGGCCGACCTGCTGGGGACTGACGGGGCCCCTTCAGGTCATGGGAAGACTGACCGCCAAGCACTAAGGGGACCCCACTTTCCCAGGACTGCAGGGGCTCCACCTCCCACCGCAGGCCCCAACTCCGGCCGACCATAGGCACAGTCGCCCCCTTAGCCCATCTGACACAGAGCTGGATCTTCCCCCGATGACCCGTGACTGGAGAACACGGGGGAAAGAGGGCCCCGAAGTGGCAAAGGTGCCAGAGGCTGAGGAACCGGCTGGCAGCGAAGCGTGCACGCTGCTCGGCGGGATGGAGCCCCACGCTGGGCGATCTGCGGCATCAGCCAGCCCTGGCCCTCAGCCCGCCCATTGGGATCACCCCACCTCTTTGCTGGCATCTCCAGACCCTGGGAACTCCAGGGCGGGGAGGCCTCTGTGGTCCCTGAAACCCCCACACCAAGGATTCGGTGCGTCTCCGAGGAGCTGACTGGCCAGCTCTGCCTTTGCCTCCCCAGTGAGGGACTTTGGGGTAAAATCAGCCCACGCAGGCTTCACAAATGAGGGGCCCACGTACCTGATTCAGAGGCTGCGTTCTGCCACACTCTCCCTGCTAGGTGTCCTTTCAAGGCCTCAGATTCCTCATCTGGCCAGTGAGGAGGTTAGGAATGTCCCTCCAGGACTGGCGGGAGAGAAAGCACTCCATAAAGTGTGAAGTCACAAGGAAGGGGACCATTGGGGGGGGGGGGGGGCAGGATCCATCGCGGGGACCATTTTAGCCAAGCGTGTGGCTGTGGGAACAGGAGGGGGGTCTGTGCTGTTGGCTGGCACGTGCCATCCGGGCACCCTGACCCAAGGCCTGTCCTCCTGCCCACAGATCCTGGAGCTCCTCTGCCAAATCCTGCAGACAGACTCCTTGAGCGCTATCCAGTTCTGGCTACTATACGCTCCCCCGAAGGGTGAGGACGCAGCCCGTGCCCACGTCTTTCTCGAAGTGGAGGGCCTTGTTCTCTGCTTCTGCAGGACTTGGGTGTCATTCGGCTCCCGCCCAGGGCCTTCCGCCTGGGCCCCCTCTCCTTTTCTGGAGCCCCAAACTAACCTTTCCCAGCTGCACCACGCCCCTGCACCCTCCTCCTCCGTCCTAGCGGGATTGCCCCGACCCTGCTTCTCGGAGGCGCCTCTGCGCTGACCACTGGCCATGGCACCTGGGAGGGAGGGGTCCAAAGGTGTACTCAGCAGACACACCCCCTCGCCCACCGCCGTGGGGCCCACGACGCACACACAGACGCAACACGTGCACATAAGCACACAGGCGCATGCTCGCGAACACGGGAATGACGTGCGCGCGCTCACACTGGGACACGGGCCGGAAGGTGTATCCGAGCAGAGGCCGAGCAGAGAGAGAGGGGGGAGGCGGGGCGGGGGAGGGGCAGAAGGCAGAAGGCAGGGGAGGAGGCAGGACCGGTGGGCTGGTGGGTGGGCTGGTGGGCGGGCCAGAGGGGGCCAAGAACAAGGTGTACACAAATGAGAGAGTAGTGACAGAAGGGGGGGGGGGGGGGGGCCGCGTGCCCTCAGGGGCCACGACAGAAGAGGGAGCTGGAGGCAGAAAGCTGCCTGGGCCAGGCTGGGCAGGAGAGCTGGAGGCCCCTCTTCCAGCCCGTCCCTTGTGGGGACAGGACAGGGTGGGTGTAGCCACTGAGGACTGCGCCCCCTGGCTGTGCTTGCAGAGAAAGATTTGGCCCTGGGGCTCCTGCAGACAGCGGTGGCGCAGCTCCTTCCTCAGCCCCTAGACTCCATCCCAGTAGAAAAACTTCTGGATCAGCTCCAGGAAGGCCAAGAGCCATCTCAAGAGAGGAAACAGCCACCCTGCAGGTGAGCTTTGGACCCCTCCCCGCAGTTCCCAGAACCGTTCCCTCGCATTCAGCCTCCTGTCCTCCCAGGTGAGGCCAAGGGTGGTCCAGAAAAGGCATCCTGGCGCTGGCCACCGCCTGGGCTGCCGGAGCCGATGCTGGGGGAGTGGGAGCGGGAGCGGGCCCTGGCCCTTGCTCAGGGACCCTCCAGTCCAGCCGGTGCTGCATGAAGGCCCCTCTGCCAGACCGGACCTTGGCGGCTGGCTGTGGGGGGTGCCCAAGGCATGACCTGTGTCGGCTATAAACAAGGCAGGGCTGGAGAAGCTGCATCTACCCCTCCAGATGCTCTTGGTCTTTGAGAAGACAAATAGAGGAGGAAAGCTAACACAGGCAAGCAGAAATACCTTAATGCCGGGGTTAAGCACCTCGGATGGCTGGAGGAGACCGGGAAAGGGAAGCCCTCACGAAGCAGATGAGGAGGGCCTGGGCGTCAGCAACGGAACTAGCAATAGAGGGTGCCCACCGTGCCTGCCTGGCACGTCCAGACAGACAGTTTACACGTTTGTGGTCCATACAACCACCTGCATTTTACAGATGAGAGACCTAAGGCTCCGGAACAGTTGATTCGACCTTGGGCTGGTCTAGCTTCTGAGCCCAGCCGCACGCAGATTTGCCGGAGACCTTGTTAAAATACGAATACCTAGGGATTCCAACACAGCAGGTCAGGGATGAACGGGGGGATGTGTGATTTTGACAATCTCCGGAGCTTTTCTGATAGAGCTTGGGGAACACTACGGGGGTAGGGAGGATTTGCAGGAGCAGATGAGAGCGTGGGGGCAGTCAGGAAGGGAAGGCAGGAACGTGCTTGCTCCAGGGGACACGTGTGGGGTGGCTGCAGCATGGGCAGGGGGGCAGGAGGCAGGTGTTTGTGCTCATTAACCAGAAGGCCTGGGTTCTTGCTCTGGCCCGGAACGGGGTGCTCTTTTCCACTTTGAGAGACCAGGGGAGGCACAGAAGGAAGGCAGGCTTCACTATGACCTGGGGCAAGCCACCGCCCATCTGGTGGCTTCCATTTCACGTCTCAAAACCCCTCTCCCAGACCCCTAGGGAAGAAAGTTACACTGGGCGCGTAAAAAGGTTTGCTTTGGTGCAAAGCTGAAGTCCTCTCTCAGGGCAGCAGAAATTCTGTTTTCTCCACTCACGGGGGAAGGCTTCCTCTCTGCGAGGAAGCAGGGACCAAGCGAGGGCTGGGGTGGGCTGGTGCGGGGGCCTCCCTTACCGCTCCTGGGGCAGAAGGGCCTTGGCTCCTTGGGGCCACAGCAGGCAATGGAGTCGCAGTTGTCTGTCGGGGTCCCACTTGGGTGGTGCCAGCCAGGGACAGATACTTTGGGGCTCTCCAGGAGGGGTGGCTCTTGCGTCTCCCCGGAGCACTTCCCTGCCTCGACTCTGCAGCAGAGGGCTCAGGCCTCGCCTTCCCAGATTTGTCTTTGTGCCGGTTATAGCCAATCCTTGAAGAAGACGAAGACACCGCCTCTACCCAAAGGCGACAAACCGGGTAAGATTCCACGCAGCGGATCATCCTGGGGGCTCCCCGAGGCCCACCCTGGCTGTACTCCTCGGGTGGCGGGGGGGGGGAGGTCAGGGACCCCAGAGATGAGTCCCTGTCCCAGGGAAGCTGCCCATTCCATCCATTCATCTATTCACTCATTCATTTGAGAGAGGCTTGCTTAGCGGCTGTGAGCGGGGCTCTGGGGAAGATTCCAGACAAGTTCCTGCTGCTATAGAGCTTCTAGCCCCGTGAGGAGGAGTGCAGACAACAAATAAAAACACCTGAGGGGACAGGTGCCAGAGGAAAATAAAGCAGGGTAAAATGAGGGACAGTAAGAAGGACTGGCAGGGTCAGGGGAGGGCTCCTTGGGCTAAACGACAGGCAGGATCCAGCCCTGTCCAGGTCTGGGGAGAGCCCAGAAGTAGGGCCCTCACCTGCCCGGTGTGTGCAGGAGAGCACGAGCAGGCATAAGCAGGACAGGGTAGCCAGGGCCTTGTGGGGCAGGACAGTAGTAAGAAAGGAAATGGGCCAGGTGGGCAGGGCCGGTCCATGGTCTCATGCAGAGGGCATAGGCGTGCACTGGAGGGTTAGATGCAGGGCATGGGGGACCCCTCTGTCTGCTGAGTAGAAAATGGACTGTTGGGGGCAGGCGGGGATGAGGGGAGACCGGGGAGGAGGCTGCTACATGGTTCTGGTGCCTTAGGCCAGGGCAGGGGGAGAGAAGAGGACAGATACCCAGCATGTACACGATTCTCCCTCACTAGACTGTAAGGGGTCCCAAGGGCCCGACTGAGTGTTTGGCACAGAGTAGGCACTCCTTGGGTATTTGTTCCCTGGGTGTAGACAGAAGAGGCAGTGGTGAAGCTCAGGGAGGGGAGTCGGCCCCTCCCGAGTCACCAGCGGAGCCCAGAGCAGAAGCGGGGCTTGACCCACATCTTGGTCCACCTGGGTCTCCCGAGCAGCTCCCAAGTTGGGGCCTGTCCCCTCCCTGTCCTCTCCTGACCGATGTCTTCCCTTCTCCCAGAGTATGTCGGGAAAGCCCAAGTCCTCCGAATGCACTCAAGCCAGAACGCAGCAGAGAAACCGTCAAAGCCAGAGGCAGAATGCTGAGGAGTCCGAGCCACTTTGCCCGCCCTGCTCAAGAGCAGCCCCCAGGTTCAAGGTTGTTCCCAGCCCTACGGCCTCAACAGCAACCCCGACTTTCCTATCACAGGGAGCCTATTAAAAACCTGCCTTCCCGGGGCGCCTGGGTGGCGCAGTCGGTCGAGCATCCGACTTCAGCCAGGTCACGATCTCGCGGTCCGGGAGTTCGAGCCCCGCATCAGGCTCTGGGCTGATGGCTCAGAGCCTGGAGCCTGCTTCCGATTCTGTGTCTCCCTCTCTCTCTGCCCCTCCCCCGTTCATGCTCTGTCTCTCTCTGTCCCAAAAATAAATAAACGTTGAAAAAAAAATTTTTTTTTAATAAATAAATAAATAAAAATAAAAACCTGCCTTCCCTTTAAGAGGACAATTCCATGCCTACTCTCGGTAGTAGGTCTGTGCCCCACTCCCTTGAAGAACGCCCAAGTGGAATCACTCACGCGGGGCTCAGCTGGTTCTGTGTTCCTGAGAGCTGAAAGGCAGCCTGAGAACGAGGCTCTGTCCTTCCCGAGCCAACACACACAGGACTCTGGGTAGGTCAGAGCGGAGGTCAAGAACCCACAGCCCTCCATAGAGTAATACCAATACCTCCATCAGTATCAACTGTTAAGTTCTACCAGGCTCTGTGGGGGCGGGCTCTAGACAATAGATCGTGGTGAGCACTGTGTGAGCCGTTCTACATAGTTCACGTGAGGTGCCATATTTGCTTCTCCCAGGAGCTCTCCTAATATCATCGCTCCCATTTGCTAGATGAATAAATCAGGGCTCAAACCATCTGTCCAAATCCACACTGTAAGTGGCGGATCCAGGACCCAAATCCAGCACGTCTGGCTCGGGAACCCCTGCTCTTCCCCACTGTGCTCTACTGCCTTGCGGACAGCAACCCTCACCAAAGGTTGTGGCTGCAATGCAAAAAGCGTGAGCGTTAACAAAAACGGTGGTCGGCAAGATCAAGGAGGGGACGTGGCGGAAATGTGACCCAGCTGGGGTGTCGCTCCCCTTTACGATCTAGAGAAGATGGCCTTTGACCCTCTGGGGAGTCCAGCGTGAGCCTTGGGATTTCTGCAGATTCCCTGGAAAGCCGGGGCGCGGAGATATGGGAGGCGCTGAGGATCTACAATGTCATGGTCGCCTGGGGCTCTGAGCTCCTGCTTCCACTGAATTAGGTCCGTGGATCACCGCTCCGTCCTCTTCTGGCCACTCGATTCGGCCGCACCTCACGGCACCTCAGACCGATTGCGTCCCTCCGGGTTTCCTCAAATACCCCGTTCATGCAAACCTTGTGTGTGCCGCAGGCTTCGGTCCAGATCAGGGGCTGGACGGGGATTGGCTGTGGATCCAGCCAACAGCTTCACGTCCGTATGAGATCGCCTTGTTTTTTGAAAGTCCCCTCTCCCACGGAGGACGTTCCCCTGGCGGCAGCCTCTTTTATAACCACGCCCCTTGCCATCTTGCTGGCTTCGTCCTCCCCCGTCTGCACCCCTACCACGCGTTCGCCTCCAGAAAGCCCACGTTCATTGTACTTTCCTTGTTCTCCATTTTTTTAATCTTGCTAAAATCCACATAGCATAGACCTTGCCACTCTACCCACATTTCAGGTGTATACAGTTCGGTGATTAAGTACACTCACGTTGTTGTACAAACATCACCAACCATCTGTCCACAGAACTCTCTTCACCTTGCAAAACTGAATGTCTGTGCCCATCAAACACTTGTTCCGCGTTCCCCCTCCTTGCCCCCAGCACATCCCTAGGAACTGGACTGCTCTAGGTACCTCGTATCAGTGGAGTCACAAAGTATTTATCCTTTGGTGACTGGCTTATTTCACTTAGTACGATGTCCTCCAGGCTCATCCATGTTGTAGCCTGTGTAGGAATTTTCTCTCATTTAATAGTTTTGCCGATGCAATAGTTCAGCTTCCCCCCCCCCCCCCCCAGTCCCTGTTCCCTGGCTCTCCAGCCCCTCCCTTGGGCTGTCCAGCCCCGTCAACGGGCTGACCTAGAGGTCTGTTCCTGGACTAGGGCCCTTGCCCCTTGGCAATTGTAGTTATGACAATCTCTCCCTCCTCCCTTAGGAATAATTTTTAGCCATCCACACAGTAGAACATCCTAGAAGGTATCTGCTTCCAGAATAAATCATACTTGTTGGCACAGAACACCTGGCTCTTTCGGTAAGCCTCCTACCTCCCCTTTAACTGTTCGGGAAGTATTACCACGAGGTTAATATTTGCCACTGCAGATTCTCGTCATTGTCTTATTCCAGAGAGTATCCCTCTCTCCAGAGCTGCTGAGCTGGTCCTTGAGATTTATTTATCTATTTTGCTTTTGCAACTCCCTGCAAAATGCCTGTGTCACCGCCTGGCCTTTGCACCCTTTATCACTGCGCTTAAAAGACAGGGTGTTCTGGGCCTGGCTTCTCACACATATATTTGGAGGGTAGATGGCCAACAGATCTTTCTCCACAGCCCTGCGGTCTATCGGGAGAAAGAAAGATAAAGGGTCTGAGCTGAACCACGCACACAGAAAAACACCGTGGAAGAGAACACTAATCTCTACCAATGGGAAACTGTTACCGTGCAGGGACGTGGAGGACTGAGCTGGGCTCGTACGGATACCCTGACCCCATTGGGCGCTCAAGACAACCTGTAAGGCAGGCGTCGTGACCACATTTTACAGGTGGAAAATCCGAGGCTTAGAGCATAAGCAACAGTAACACGTCAGAGTTCACACAGCCAATAAATAGTGGATCAGACGCAGGGCTGCAGGGCTCCTTAGTCAGTGCTCTTTCCTTCTACGCCGCCTTCTTGCGGGCCACCCGCCCTTGGCCTGCTGCTTTCTCACTCCCAGCCACTTCGCCCACCTTCCTCCTGCTTCCTCTTCCCCCATCTCTCAGATACGGAGCAAGTCGGGCTTTGTTGTCACCCCCTGACTCTCTTCAAAGTCCCTCAACCGGCCCACGTCCTATCTCCAAGTTTTAAGGGAATCACCGCTAACCCCCACGGGGACAGGCAGCAGAGGGCACTCGGAGGTTCCAGACACATCACAAAGCACTGGTCAGAGTTGTCGCTGGCCTTCTTGGAAATGCCAGTGGCATCCAGCCTGCCTTCCTCATCACCTGTGCCCCCAGATCCTATGTGGTTTGGAGGCCGGGCTGGTTCCAGGGCTGTGGCTCCTAAGGGCTCTGCAGAGTCTCTATGCTTAGCAGCGCCCCCTGTCTGCGGTGACTCTGCACCCACTTGGACATCATGGTGCCAGGACACTGGCCACTTCTAGGTCACTCTTAGGTTTCCCCTGGCTCCAGACCCTGAAGTTTCTCCCTACCGTTTGCCTCTCTGCCTGAAGCATGAAGATAGACTGTCCTTTCCAACCTTCTCCCCTATGGCTCTGGGTCCTTCTTGGGATCCAGTCCCCTCAGCCACTGTGGTAGCCGCTGTTTGTGCCTGCCCAAGGTGTCCCCCACCCTCCTTCCAGGGTGGGACTGAAACTAGTTCCATCCAACCACAGCCCCCAATCCCTGGGCACAGGGACTGGTTCAGGGGCAGGATGAGCATGTGACCCAAGCTGGGCCAATCACAGACTGTCCTTGGATTTGTGGGGAGGAGGGGAATATTGGCTTTTGAGGGGATGCCATCACTGGAAAGCATCAGTCACACCTGAAGCCCCTGACCGTCCCCCATCGTTCCCCATTATATGAGTCCATAAAATTACTTCTTATAGTTGATTTCTATGCATTTTTAACGTAAAACTTACCACCTTACCCATCGTCAAGTGTATAGTCCAGTAATAACACGTGCATGTTGTGCGACCATCACCACATCTACCCCCAGAACTCTCTCCATCTTGCAGAACTGAAACTCTGCACCCGTTGAACACGAACTCCCCTTCCCATCCCCACAGCCCTGGGCAACCATCCTTCTACTTCCTGTCTCTGTAGATTTGACCCTTCCAGGTCCCTCGAGTAAGTGGAGCCATTCAGTAGCTGTCCTTTTTGTGACCGGTTGATTTCACTCAGCGTGGCGCCCTCAAGATTCATCCGTGTTGCAGCCCACATCAGAATTCCTTTCCTTTTTTAAGCTGAATAACATTCCGTCGAATGTGCGCATCACGTTTTGTTGCTCCATTCATCCATCGATGGACCTTTGGGTTGTGAACAGGGTTGCTAAGGAGATGAGTGTGCGAAAGTATTGATTTTTATGCCACATGATGAAAGGGATCCTGGATAATCTAAGGCCATGCAACTGGTAAGTGAAGCCTCCAGAATTAGAATCCAGGTTTGTCAGACTCCGGAGTCACTGACAAGAGCCCTGGGTTCCCAAACTTGAGCCCTTCTGATGCCCCCATCGCGAATGTGTTATGATGCTTCACTCTCTGTACTATTCCTAAGGTTTCTTTAAAGGTACTTTTCTTAGTTTTTTTACTTAAATATTGTTTTGATCTAAGCAATAATGCCCATGGCATCATGTTTTCGATGCGTTCTTTATAAAAGTTCCTCAAACACATGAAGATAAATAGCAGTGTGTCGACACTCCTCCTCCTTGTGCCACCTAAGTTCCTCATCGCACCCCCAGAGTTATGTCGCCCACACCTCGGGTGGCATTGACTAGAACATATTGCAGTTTAAAGATGAGACACTTGGGACTCTAGCTGAAGGACACGTGTGGGGGTCAGCTTCTCCCGGCCCAGTTTGCTGGCTCGACAACCGCCCCTCCCCCACCCCACTCCCCATAGAGGAGAATAGGCGGGGGACCCCTTCGCAGCAAAGGCAGCAGAGGTTGTATCCTCACTGGTAGCACCTTAGAATCCCATGGCTGGATACCCCTCAGAAGCTCTCTAACAACCTTCCCAGCCCATGGGTAACCTTCACTGGACCACCCATGACGTGGTGTCCGACTTCACCTTGGAGCTATAGTAACAGAGATGTCACTGCCTTTGCTGGCTTCTCAAACCTTAGTTCTGTCCCCAGCCACCGAGATCAAGTCTTTCCTTCTTCCTCTGGCTACCTAATTTTGTGCTTGTCAATACTCTCTTGTAAGTCTCAATCAGACCACACCTACCTCCCTTCTAATACTTATACCTTTTTTCTGGTCTGCTTCCACTAGCTAATACTTCCAGGGACTAATGTTAAATAGGAATGATGACAGTGAGCATTTTAATATTATTTAATGGGGATGCTTCTCATTTGTCATCAGTACGCACGTTTACTTATGAAGTACACGTGAGCGGAAACAATCACATACTCATTAAGTTATGTCAAGAAGTATCCGTCGGTTCTTGAGTGTTTACTCCACACTGGAAACTTACAAAGTCTGTATTACTGCTGTTACGACAATTTTACAGATAAGGGGCTGAAGAAAGAAGTAAGTTGGTCAAGGTTATACACGTAATAAGAATGAGACTCAGGCTTTAAATCCTGAGCAGCTTGAATGGGCAGAGCCCACCCTCTTGAGCCTGTACACCCCAGAACTTTGTGTAGCAGATATTGTTATTAGCACGACTTCATGGATGAGAAATCAGAGGAGAGGTTAAACAGCTTGCTGGTGCATCTTTCCCATGGGAGGATTGGCGGTCTCCGAGCTTACCTCTACTGCACATTGGGTTAATTTCTGCCCCAGGCTGTGTGACTTTTCTCAAATCTGTCTTCCACTTTGCTATCGTGTCAATTATACCCTTGATCGGACTCTGCTATAACCATTCGCAGTGCGGTGTTATTTTTGTCCTTGGTTTCTTTTCTTAGTCCCCACAACGTCCTTGTCAACTCATTCTATTGCCTCGTCTTGACTTGGATGTCTCGTTTCAGATAATTCAAGTCATCTCTGATTTCTTGAGAAGGCAAAACACTTCTCGGCTGTTTTCTCCAATCCCTGGGGGTGTCTTCTTCCAGAATGGATACTTCATCCTTTCCTTGTAGGCTCTCCTTCCTCTCTCTCGTTTCTTTCTTCTTTGATTCCTTCCTCCCTTTTTTCCTGTGGAAGTCTTGTCTAGGCACCATGTCCGTCTTTTGCCTTTGCTTACATTGGATCTGGAACATTTATAGCCAACCCTCCCATTTGCCTTTGTTTATCTGGGCCCTGCATGCATCCTCCCCTCTGAACATTAGCTTGAGGGCTGACTGTCACTGGTTTATATGTTCCCTATTGCCCTCTTCAAGCTGCCTGGGATAGAGGGGTTGGAAAAGACTGGGTCCTGGGGAGCCAGGAAATCAGTCTGGTCTCTGTTCACTCCATCTGTAAGCTTTGAAAAATAAGAGACTAATCTTAGAACTGTTTCAGGTTTACAGACAATTTGTGAAAGTAGTTCAGAGAGTTCCCTCACCCAGTTTCCCCCACTATTATTTTTATATGACAGCTTTATTGAAATCCAATTCACAAACTACAAAATCCACCCGTTTAAAGTACAAAATTCAACCGTGTTTAGAATTCACAGAGTCGTGCAATATAGCCCATTCCAGAACGTCTTCATCACTCCAAAGAGAAACTCCTGTACTCTTCTTTTCCCTCAGCACTCCCTCTGCCCTATGCCGCCACCACACACACACACACACACACACACACACACAGCCTATTCTGGACTTTTCATGTAAATGGAATCATATAACATGTGCTTTTGTGCCTGACTTCTTTCACTTTAGCATAACATTTTCAAGATTCATCCATGTTGTAACGTGTGTCAGTATTTCATTCCTTTTATGGCCAAATAATATTCCATTCTATGGACACAGCACGTTTGTTTATCCATTCATCCGCTGATGGACACTTGGATTGCTTCTACCTTTTGGCTTTTGTGAATAATATTGCTAGCAACCGTCATGTACAAGTTTTTGTGTGCGTACATGTTTCAACTCTGCGGGGTAGCTCTCTAGGAGTGGAATTGCTGGGTCATAGGATTACTCCCTTTGAGGACGGTTTTCCAAAGCAAGTGCACCATCTTGCATTCCCACCAGCAGCGTATGAGGGTGTGAATTTCTCCACATCCTGTCAACGCTTGATATCTGTCTTTTTAAAAATTATAACCATCTTAGTGAGTGTGAAGTGATATCTTACTGCGGTTTTTATTCTTTTATTTAAACATTTTTTAATGTTTATTTTTGAGAGAGAGAGAGAGGGAGAGAGAGAGAGAGAGAGCAGGGGAGGGGCAGAGAGAGGGAGTCACAGAATCTGAAGCAGTCTCTAGGCTCTGTGTGGACAGCTCAGGGCTCGAACTCACAAACAGCAAGATCATGACCTGAGCTAAAGTCGGACGCTTAATGGACTGAGCCACCCAGGCACCCCTCTTACTGTGGTTTTTAATGTGAGTTTCCCTGATGCCTCATGATTTGGGGCATCTTTTTGTGTGCTTATCCCGTTTGTGCCTCTGCTTTGGAAAAAAATGTCTGTTCAGATGCAATGTTGTTTGTAAGACAGCAAAGGTCCTATTTTGTGTATGGGGATACTCCATCCCGTCTGGGACTTTCGTAGTTCTACGGGGATTGCCCTGCAGAAGCCCACCAGCCCCCTAGGTTCGCGGGGCTCAAGTTTTTGTATGCTCTTGGGCTGGCCCAGCATTTGGTTAATTCCACCCAGCTAAGCCTTTTTTTTTTTTTGCCATCAGAGATTATTAACACAGGGTACTCACTGTTTGCATATTTTCTCCCTCCCATCTGGGAGGGGAAAGTGCCTGGGAAAGTGCCATCCTTCCATCTCTATCTGGGATGCTCTTTATCCTTCACGGGAGACAAATAGCAGGTGTTTTGACGCCGTCTGGGCACCTACAAATCCACAGTCCGTTTTCCACCAAACTGGGGGAACCATGAGTTTTTGAGACTTCTCTTTGCCCAACTCCTATCATTGCACCACTGTCACAAAACAAGGCACGAATCTATTCCTGGAATGTTCGTTCACTCTGGCCCAAATCATGGCATAGTCTCTAGGGTAATCTTCATGAGGCATGTGGTTTTGGTTGAGACCCTTGCTGAGTGCCTAGTGACCCATTCCTTACTCCTTGTTTTCCCTTTGGGCCATTTCAATATGCAAAAGGAAATTAAAATAGCAACAGAGATGCCGTGGTGTTAATTGTGTCTTAATTTTCGCTGACTTGGCCGAGGAATAAAAACCCCCCGAATAGGATTAAAAGTGTGAATATCACCTCAGACTGAAAACAAAAGCAGTCCTGCCGCGCGTCAGGCTGGGGGACAGACACAGATGAAACCAAGCTGCAACATTAACAGGAAATGCTGGTTTGCCCAAGGTCAAGCAACGGTTGTAAAATGCCGTACTCGCCCCCTCTTTGAGTGACGATCGCTCTCTTACCAATGAGCCCCCCAGATCTGTGTTGCTATTTTGATTTATTCCTGGGGATACTCAGTTGTTAAGTCACCCTTGCCTCCAGAGAGCACCCTGTCCCCCTGGCTAATCCCTCATCCTGCCTCAGAAACAGTCACCAATCCAGAAATGACCCCTACTTCCCTTGGATGCTTCCAGAACTCTCCAGTAGAAACCCAAACCTTAGAAAAGGCACTCCCTCTGCCTCTTGTCATATAGCATTCCACACTTGCTCACCGCACCAAGTCAATAAATTTGATTTTATCGGACCACAGGCTTGCCCTGTGCAATCTGTGGCTGCTTAGACTATAAGAGTTGGAATTAAATTGCTATAGCCCAGCTCTGGTTTTTTCCATTCAGCTCATCTTTTATTTGCCATTGGAGATAATTGACCCAGGATAATGGTGGCTTAAATTCTTTCTTCCCGCCAGTAGTAGAAAGGGTGAAAATGGTGCCTATTAGCTGCTCTCCTAGATCTGTTCACTTCTGCTAAGATGGGGGTGGGCCCCCAAACATGGCTGCCCACGCAGAAAGGTGGGCAATCAGCGAGCCCCAAGCATGGACAGCATGGAAGGGCCGGCGATCAGGACGACCCAGGGGCTCTCTCCAAAACCTGCCAGGGGACAACCAAGGAGGCACTTGGCCTTGCCCCCAACTGGCGACCTCTCCCAGGGGAAGTCCCTCCTCTCTTTGGGCCTCTGTTCACCCCTCCACTCGCCACGCCCCCCTCTTCCCGCTTGGACAGTCTATGATGATTCTAAGTTCAAACTGGAGAATAAGTGGGGTTCCCAGTGATAAAAATCACCAACAGGCTCTCCTTGGAGGGTCCCGGCCCTTTAAAGTAATCTGACCTAGAACTGCACACACTGCACTAGGAGAGAAAACAAAGGAGGACAGGAGGGGCTTCGAGAAAAGGCGCTGGTGGCTCTGGAAGGGTCCAGCCCAGCCCCCTTTGGCCAGCTCAGCAGACCAGAGACGGCACGTGGCCAAAGGAGCAAACCCAGACCATCGGTAGGTGCGTTTGATCTTTGGAGTAGATGTCTTGCGACAACTTAAAAATCAAGATTTGGAGTGTCTTCCGGAAACATCAGAAGCTATGGAAACAGTGGATCCCCGTTCTGCCTGGCATGGGTCCCCACCCACCATAGTGCCTACGTTCGGTTACCAAGATTTGCCCTGAGGCTGGGAGCCCTGCTCCAGCACACATGTTGTCTATTATGGGCTGTTCTGCCTCTTCTGACCCCTCCACCCCTCACTCTCCAGCTCGCCACCCCCTTCTGCTCCACATGGACATAGCAGTGGCCTCAAGGCCCTGAGACAACCCGGCACGCTTATGGCCGGAACAATTGCTTAGTGAGCTTTTAGTTCAATTTGCTGAGCCCTGGAGGATGGAAGGTTTCACCCACAGGTCAGGGAAGTTCTGCGTGAAGTATATTTTGTTGCATTTCCTTCTAAATTACAGAAAACGAGCAGCAGGAGATCTAATTCCATTCGTTGCAAAAAGCGTTGATTGACTGCCTGGTTTTAGCTAGCGGCTGGGACTATCGTGCCCCGACCATGTTCCAGGTCTGCCGTTGCTTGGTGTGGCGGAAGGACAGATTTGGTGGCTTCACAGCGGGGCTCAGCCGTTCATCGTGTGACACTCCTCAGTTCCTTCGTTACTCTCTCAGCTTCTGCTTCGGTAGACCTGTTCCCAGCCAGAGCATTAGATTAATCAGTAAGTGGGTTATCTGAGATCGAGCCCTTTTAGTGAACGCTGTCACTTACTGGAGGACACAGGCTGTCCCACATACAGAATCCCAGGCTTGTGTTTTGTCCACTGCATGGCCTCTCTCCGACTGCTGATATGGAGACTGTGTCTACTGTTTGCTAGCTGTGTGGCTTTAGGCAAGTGAGTCAACCTCTCTGAGCCTCAGTTCTTCATCTGTGGAGTGGGGATAAGAGCAGACCAACTTTGTAGCGTTGTCGTAAGGATTTAGTGAGCTATTAGGTGAAGGGCGTAGCACAGTGCCTGGCACATAGTATGTGTTCAATAAATGTTCGCAATATATACCCCTACACTCAAGCACCCACTTCCAAACATTCATCTAGAATGCAAACCACATTACTGTTACCATACCTATTTTCTGGGCGACTCATTACACAAGGAACAGGCTAACACAAAAACTTCTCCTGGCCACTCTCCCATGCCATCTTCACAACGGCCCCATGAAAGGATCGGGCCAGAGATGTTTTTCGCTGTCTTGCAGGTGACGGGTGACAGGTGACAGGTGGCCCGACGTGAAGACAGGCAGAGTCGGACTAGAACCTGGGTATCCTGCCTCCTCGACCAGTATTCTGTCCCCCTGTATCCTGCTGACTGCTTAGCAAGATGAGATCAGCTGTGGTGGTGATCCAGAAGGCCCCTCAAATGCGCTAGGCTTCTGGGAACATCGCTATGAATGCCAAGTTCTTGCCGTGCAGACAGTAAATTCAAAAAGTTCTGGCAATGTCATCCATTTGGATGCCTAAGACTTCTCTAAGAGTTCTGAGAGAAGATGATGAAAATCCAAATTTAGAATGTTTGGCCTACGGTCCTATTACACCATTGGAGAGACTAAAATCTGAACAGCCTTTCTGGAACACTCTTTCCCAATTGCCTTAATCGGGAAATACACGTTCAGGGCCCTCCGAATGTGGTTTGGGTACATTTTTCGCTCAGATTCACTTCTGGATATGTCTCCTAAGAAAAACCAGGTAAGTGGAAACAGACTTACCCTATGTCATTGTTTATGATAGCAAAATTTTAAAACAATGTAAATTTCCAGTACTAGAGGATTTGGTTAGATAAATGATCATCTAGCCATATAATGGGGTATTATGTGTCATTAAGGATGAAGAGGCGGCTTGACATGTTTCAGATTGGTAAGCTGTCCTTCTTACATCGCCGCAGGGCCGGAGGGGGAGGGAAGCCTATTTCTGATGGCATGCACGATAGCGTCCAGGCGCGTGTGAGTGCGCGTGCACGCGCACACATGCATGCACATACATGCACATATCTGCATGTGTCTAGAAGGATAACCAAACGGGTAACAGTGATTACTGTTAAGTAGGAATATGGATTTTTTTTCTCATCTGGTTTCCAGATTTTTTTTTCAATAATGAGCATATAATTTCTTGCATAATTTCTTTTTTTTTTTTAATTTTTTTTTCCAAAGTTTATTTATTTTTGGGACAGAGAGAGACAGAGCATGAACGGGCGAGGGGCAGAGAGAGAGAAGGAGACACAGAATCGGAAACAGGCTCCAGGCTCTGAGCCATCAGCCCAGAGCCCGACGCGGGGCTCGAACTCACGGACCGCGAGATCGTGACCTGGCTGAAGTCGGACGCTTAACCGACTGCGCCACCCAGGCGCCCCTCTTGCATAATTTCTTAAAGAAGAAAAGACTTGAGGTGGAGGCCCTGGGATATTCTAGGCAGTGGAAGCTGGGTCCCTGGGCACTGTCCCAGCCATAATGCCCCTCTTCTCTCCCCTATGGTCACATCCCCAGCCACACCTCTGCCTTCCTCCAAGCCCTCGGGCACCTGAAGTGAGGCAGGGAGTAGGTGTCCCTCAGAACGGCCCTTGGAGTCACGTGTGTCCCTCTGGTCCAGGGGACTTAGACAAATCCTTTCCCTCCTGGCCTGAAAGGGACAGAGCCCCCCCGCACCTGGGTTCCCATTCCAGCTCCAAACACCTTCCCTTTACTGGTCCCTTTACTTCTCAGGACATCGATGTCCACACGTATAAAGTGGGAGAATAAAACAGAACAAAATCATTTAGTGACAGCACCTCGCAAACTGACAAGCTGCCAACGTCAGACCCAAGTTCAGTATTAACACACGTGGCGGAAAACAGCATTCCAGGCTCCTGGTCCAGAGCCCCTGCCCAGTATTTAGTCCCGTGTGGCTCTGGGACCCTCCACCCCCTGCCGTGGCATTCCAGGAACCTTCCCAATTTCCCTAGCCTACAGATTCCCGGAGCTCCTGCAGACGGCATTTCCGGCCCCTCGGCCTCTGCCCCCTGCTCCGCCCTTCACGTTAACCCAGATGCAGAATTGGACTCCTGCACCAACTGCAACGAGGAATCCAATCATGATGTGCATTTGGGATCTCTGGAGATGTGTGGGTCCCAGGGAAGAGCTGTGCTGTCAGCCCCTGCCATTCTACCAAGGGTCCCCTCCCGCCCGCCTCCCCATCAGCTCTGCAGAAGCCCCTAGATATCACCCCTCGCTCTTCAGCAGCTCGCAGCCTTTGGCAGTCCTAGTGCTGGTGGACCCTGCCTTGTATCAATGTCCCCCCAAGTGGCATAGCCAAGGCCTCTTAAGAGGCCCCTCCCTCCATCTAACTGCTCGGACACAGGTAAAACAACCCCCCAGCTCCTTTTCCCCCAGGATTTGCCCCTGGGCTGGGACCTTGACACCTCTAGGGGGCAGCCTACTCGGAATCCTTGCAGGGCTGAAAGCCCTGACTGTGCCCTCCTACCCTCTCGGCCTCCAACGCGTGCCCTCGTCCCGGGTCTCACCTACGCCCCCACCCCAGCCCCTTCTTGGTGGGCACCCCCACCTCTGCTCGGTCAGAGGCCCCCCCTGGCCACACTCGGGGTTCCCGGACTTCCCCAGCCCGGAGCAGGGCCCGCTGCTGGAGTCGTTCCTGTCTGCGGCTGCCCCGGACACTCGGGAGCACCTGCGGAGAAGTGGCCTCTGTTAGTAGGAGGTGAGCCAGGCCATGTCGCTGCCCCCGGCGGGCACAGGGACAACCGTCTCCCTGGAACTGTGTCCCTCGTCCCGCACCGAGCAGAGCCAGGGACGTCGTTACAGGACGGCCAGGGCCATGGCCACCCTGTGCGGTTCCGCACCAGCTAGTCACAGACCTCATAGGGCCCAGCCTCGCCCTGGCTCTCGGCATCTGCTGCTTTGCCTTCTGGCTCCTTCCTCTTTCCCTGGACTTCCCCCATCTACCCAGCCCGTCTTCCTTCTCGGTGGCTTTTCTGCACTCAGCATATGGCTCACTTCAGGACCGCTCCTCAGTGTGTCAGGGGTGGAAAGGCCCAGAGAGGGCACGTGATTTGCCCAAGGTCACACAGTGGCCTCAGCCTCAGCAGGTTCACAGTTTTCTGGGAAGCTGGCACGTGACTTTTTTTTTTTTTCCCCCTTTCTGAATTTCTTGGCCAGTTTGCTAACCATAACAAAATACCACCAACTGGGTGACTTGAACAACAGAAATTTCTCGTCTCCCAGTTCTGGAGGCCAGCAGTCCGAGAACAAGGTGTTGGTGGGGTGGGGTGCCTGCTGAGGGCTGCAAGGGAGAGTCGGATCCGGGCCTCTCCCCCAGCCTCTGGCGGTTTGGCAACAATTGTCAGCCTTCCTTGGCTTAGAGATCTTCCTCGGATTTCTATTTCTGCCTCTATGGTCACATGACCTCTCCCTGTGTGCGTGTCTCTGGGTCCAAATTTTCCCCAAATTTCCCCAACCAGTCACGTTGGATTAGAGGCCCACCCTGCTCTGGTCTGACCTCATATTGCCTAATCACACCTACGATGATGCTATTTCCAAATAAAGACACATTCTGAGGTACTGGGGTTGGGTGCTCAGCACACGAGAGGGAGAGGGGACACAATTCAACCTGTAACACATGCCTGAAGGTCTCCCTAGGCCCATCTGGCCCTTGCTGTCATCTCGTGGCCAGCGGGGTCCTGCACTGGGCGAACACACACTGCTTAGGTGCCTGATTTTTAACCGTCAGAGACTCACCGGGCTCCTGCCCGGGCCGTCCGCTCACCCCTGACGGCTCTTTCCTGGTGGCCATCCTTCCAGCGTCCTGCTGTCAGATACCCCTAATAAGCTGAGAACCCCCACACCTACCTGTCTAGCCCTCCCCTCTGCCCTCGAGCTCCTGCCTCTCCACAGGGCTCCCTCCAGGGCTCCCCCACACCTCGGTCCTAGCGCATCATGACCCGGCTGTTCCAGCACGACGCTTCATTCGCCCAAGGGCATCACCCTTGACCCCACAGCCAATCCCTCCCCCACATCTGACTCTCACTTCCTTCCTCCTCCTCTGCTACCCCCTGGTCCAGGCCACCACCGTTTCCGGGCTGATGGCAGCGTCCTTGCTCGTGACTTCCTCTTTGTTCCCTGCGAAGAAGACTTCAAAACCGTATCCCATCATTCTCTTGCGCAATGCCCTGCCCTGGCCACAGGCCCCGCTGTTGCTGCCATCTCATTCTTTGTGAGGCACTCCCTTGGTCCTCCCTCAGACAATACGTGGGTTTTCTGACAGGCCAGGGAGCCATGGACCCATTCATGCTGTTCCCAGCAGTGACGACGCTCTTCCAGCATTTGCCTGCCGCTCCTTCCCATCCCCGGGTCTCAGCACAGTTACCGCTCCCTCTGAGAAGCCCCCCGGCCATCCCACCCAAGGACAGCTGACCCCTTTCTTCTCTACCCTGTTGTCCGGTGTAGCTCCTCTTAGCCCTTCCGTGATCTGTAAGGATCTTCCTCACTTCATTCCTGACTCGTTCGTTATCTGCCTCCCCCTCAAACTATAAGCTCCCCGTGGGGATGGACCACATCTGTCTCGTTCATTTCCTGTGGTCCCGGTGTATACAGTAGGTACTCAATAAGTGTTTGCTGATTGAATGACTGCGTGATGAAAAATTGGCCCCTGCCCTCAGGGAGCCCCAGCCCAGGGGAGGGGATAGTCAGGTGAAACTCATGAGACCATGAGGGACGTGAAGGCAGGGGATGCAGACAGCTTCAGATGCGCACAGACAGTGCCACTAACTCACCCGTGCTTCCTAGGGAGGTGACACCTGGTCCCAGTCTTGAAAGAAGAGTAAAGAAAAGGCAGGGGAACTGCATGAGCCCAGGCCTGCGGGGGGGGGGGGGGGACCACCCGAGCTCCCCCCGGCTCCCACAGGCCCCCACACTGCAGTCAGGGCTGCATGGCAGTGAGGAGTGTGCAGGCCAGCTGGGCCTAGATGTGTCCGTTCAGGTGGATGTGAGCCTTTGGGCACAGAAGCCGAAAACCCGGGCGAGGGAGGGAGAGATTCCAAGCCTGGTCCCTGAGGTTGGGACGGAGGGCCTGAGCCCCCCGATGAAGGGGTGTTCCTCAAACCTGTCCCCACATGGGTGGTGGGGTTCCAGGACTTCTATTAGCTTCTTCTCAGCAGGTGCTTGGCCAAGGTAGGGTGTGGGGCCCTGATTATCTGCATAATGGCTCCCTGTGAGTGAGCAGGAACCCTACAATGGGAGACATCCCCCGCCAGGGCTGCCCCGGAAGTGGATTTCCAGGTCTCTGTGGATACCGTTCAGGGGGGTGCTGAGCCGACAGCCCAGCTGGACGTGAAGGTCACCCACCGCCTTGGATGTGACCCCGGCAGCACGGGCGGGCCGGCCCCGTGCGACCGTGTCTGCAGCTGCAGGAGGGGGGAGACGTCCTTCAGGTAAGAGGGGGAGCCCCCAGGCCAGAGCCCTTTGTCCAGACTAGGGTCTGATGGGAAACTCCCCCAGAGTTGTCCACTCGGTGCTTCCTGACTCCGCCCACGATTCAATAAGCATTTACTGTGTGCCAGCTGTGTGCCAGGCTCTGAGATGTCAGCCCCTGCTCTCGGGGGTTCTCAGATTATCGGTAGAGATGGATAGGTCACACCCAAACAGATGCCCTGGGTGCTACAGCAGCACAGAGACGGGGCAGCTGAGGCAGCTGGGGGCTCCCGAGGGGAGTGACAGAGGCTTGAATGGTAAACAGCAAGGCAAGGCTTTAGGCGGGAGTACCCTTTCTTTGTTTATAATTTATGTATTTATTTTTGAGACAAAGAGTGTGTGTGTCTGTGCACGAGCAGGCGTGCAGCAGAGAGGGAGAGGGAGAGAGAGAGAATCCCAAGCGGGTTCCATGCTGGCAGCACAGAGCCCGACTTGGGGCTCGATCTCGTGAACAGGGAGCTCATGACCTGAGCCCAAACCGAGAATCAGATGCTTAACCGACGAAGCCACCCAGGCGCCTCTGGCCAACAATACCTTCTCTCTTCTTTCCCGAGGAACTCTGGGATGGAAAGAAATACATGTAACAACGCTGTTCTAACGTAGGGCTTGTGCTGGACCCAGAAAGGCAAGCAGGCCAGGCTGGCCGCCTTGGCGCTCTCCAGACCATCAAGTCTGCCTTGGGAGGATAGGGCGAGGGCTTCATGGAGGCAGAAGCCCTGGGAGATGCTAACCGTTCCCAGTCCTGCAAAGTCCGATCTTATTCGACCCCCCCCCCCCTGCTCTACGAGGGGAGCCTGAGGCTCAGAGAAGGGGCTCCAGCAAATAGCTAATAGGCTGGGATTTGGCCCTAACCGTGGCTCCAAAGACCATACTCTCGCCGCCAACAGCACAGCCCCTCTGAACGGATGGGGCTGCTGACGACCGCAGCAGGAGTAGGAAGGAAAGGCGGGCCAAAGCAGAGTCCTTTCTGACAAGACAATCAGGTCTGGGGGGGGGCGGTGCGGTGCGTGGTAGGAAGAGTTCTGGAGGCGACACTGACAAGGAAATCAGGGAGACATTGTTATGGAAAGGAGGGACCAAGACTGAGAGGGAGGCAAGGGCCCCGGGGAAGTTGGGCCTCTGCCAGTGGGTTCAGGGTGCCGCTTCCTGTAGCCCCGCTTCTCTCTGCCCACTGACCAGGGCAGGGTGTGGCCCTCCCACTGGCTGGGCCACCTCGTCCCTTGCTCCCCTTCATCAGGAGGTCTCTACCGGGTCCATGACACCTCCCTGGCAGTGCTCCACTGCGCATCCGGGGCACAGGGCCTGTCTTCAGGGCCACCAGCCCCTCCTCCTGCGCCAGGACCGTGTGGATGTGAGCCAGCACCGCATGCAGGCCAGGGCCCTTCCGTGGGCCCTGGGATGCGCTGGGCCCTCACCGCTGAGCTCCCAAAGTCATGCAAAGAGCTGTGGACTGGGAGACAGAGCCCGGGGAGGGTCTCGTGAGAAGGCAAGGCCTGGGGGACCTTGCAGGGAGGCAGAGAACCCACCATCTCCCTGTGTCACCGTGTATCCTGCAAGTACTCCATTTATCGAGAGAAAGTGCCACCTGCACGGGGCGCCCGGTCTGGGGGGCAGACGGGCCTCCTGCAGCAACCAGAGATCAACTCACCAGCACGCCGAGGGCTCTGAAGCAGAGGTTGGAGAAAGGTGGCCTGAGGAAAACCAGCATCGCGCCAGCCAGGGCCAGGGAAGCAGGGAGTCCAGAGGCCCAGCTGCTGCCTCTGGGGGTCAAGGGACGAGAAAAGAAAAATACAAATACGAAAAGGACCATGCTTCCCTTCTGGTAGCCTGCAGCCTCCGTGGGCAGAGCCAACTATGCTGTAATTATAAGGAATAATTATTACTTCTAGAGCACTTCTAGAACCAGACACAGCACTCAGTGCCTGACATACGAGCAGCAATCTGATAGGTAAGAATCATGCCCATTTTACAGATGAGAGAATCTAAGTCTCAGAGAGGTAAAATGACTTTCCCAGATCTAAGCATTTACCCAGTTAGTAAACGGTGATGCTGGGGATCAGGCAAACCCCTAATTGGGGGAGGAAAGATGTTTTCCTCTAGGGAAACACTGCAGTGTGTTCTAAGAGGTCCTGGGGGGGACCAAGCATCCTCCACTACTTTGGTTGATTTAAATTTGGCGGGGGGCGGGGGGGCGGGCGATGCCTGGATGGCTCAGTCAGTTGAAAGTCCTACTGTTGATTTTGGCCCTGGTCCTGATCCCAGGGGCCTGGGATTGAGCCCCGCATCCGGCTCTGTGCGGAGCCTACAGCCTGCTTAAGACTTTCTTCTCCCTCTCCCTCTGCCCTTCTCCCCACTTTTACTCCTTCTCTAAAGTTAAAAAATTTAATGTTTCTAAAAAATCATTGTTTGTTAACCGGGACAGGGTTTTGCAAACAAGAAAATTCATTCTAAACTGTGTGACAAACGTGTACAACCACCAACACATCAAGATGGAGAGCATCTCGATCGCTCCAAAAAGTTCCCTTGTGCCCCTTCCCAGCCCACCTTCTCTGCCACCCCCAGCCCTGGCAACCAGTGATGTTTTCTGTCCTTACAGTCTTGTCTTTTCCAAACTATCCTATGAATGGAATCACCCAATGTTCAGGCTTTTGAGTCTGACTTCTTTCACGAAGCACAACGCTTTTTAGTTCCAGCCAAAATGGTGCATGCATGTACACATGAGGGGTTTATGCTTTTTTACTGCTCGGTGGCATTCTACCGCACGGATGCGTCACAATTTACTTATCCAGTCCCTGTCGGATACACATTTGGGTTGTTTCCAGTGGGAGTCTATTTCAAATAAAGTCACTGTGGACATTCGTGTCCAGGTCGTTTTGTGGGCAAATGTTTTCATTCCCCTCTTGTGGATACAGAGGGGAGGCATCACTAGGTTGAGGAGAAGCGTATGTTTCTTATCAAAATCTGCCCACATCGGGGCGCCTGGGTGGCTCAGTCAGTTAAGCGTCTGACTTCGGCTCAGGCCACGATCTCACGGTTCGTGCGTTCAAGCCCCGCGTCGGGCTCTGTGCTGACAGCTGAGAGTCTGGAGCCTGCTCCGACTGAACCACCCAGGTGCCCCTCACTGGGCTCTTAATTTGCATTTCATTAAAGACCTCACGATGTGGGGCACTCTCTTCATGTGTGTACGTGTCATTGTACGTCTCCTCTAGTAAAGTGCACAGATTTTATTGGGTGGTTTGAGAGTCTGTGAGGTCTTTTGGATACGGCTCAATTCCAGATAGATGATATGAGAAGATTTCCTCTCGTGTTTTCCTTGCCACCGTCTTTTGAGGAATACTTCTTCGTTTTAGGATGCCTGGGTGGCTCAGTCGGCTACGAGTCTGGCTCTTGATTTCTGCTCAGGTCATGATCTCACAGTTTGTGAGATTGAGCCCCATGTCGGGCTCTGCACTGACAGCACGGAGCCTGCTTGGGATTCTCTCTCTCCCTCTCTCTCTCTCTCTCTGCCCCACTCCTGCTCATGCCCTCGCTCTCAATAAACTTAAAAAAAATAAAAATAACAAAGTTCCTATTTTTGACCTGTCTAGTTTGTCCACCCCTTCTTTTTTTTTTTTTTTGTTTACGTTTATTTTTGAGACAGAGAGAGGCAGAGCATGAAGAGGGGAGGGGCAGAGAGAGAGGGAGACACAGAATCGGAAACAGGCTCCAGGCTCCGAGCCGTCAGCACAGAGCCCGACGCGGGGCTCGAACTCACGGACCGTGAGATCATGACCTGAGCCGAAGTCGGACGCTCAACCGACCGAGCCACCCAGGCGCCCCGTCCACCCCTTCTTTTGTGGCGAGTGCTTTCTGTGCCATCTCTGACCCAAAGTCACAAAGGTATTTTTTGTTCATGTTTTCTTCTAGAAGTGTTATAGTTTCAGTTCATACCTTTAAGTTGATGGCTTGGACTGAGTCCATCTTTGCATATGACGTGAGAGTTGGGGGGTTACTTTTGTCCATCCGGAGGCTCCCAATTTCTGGCATCATCTATTGAATCACCTCAGCACTACGGCCATATGGGTCGATTTCTGGATTCTCCGTTGTGCCCCACTGTTACGTATGTTGATTCTTACACCAGTCATACGGGCTTGATGACTGCTGGTTCTCATAAGTAAGCCTGAAATCAGTGTATATTCTGCCACTCGGTGCCTTTTCAGAATTGTTTTGGCTGCTCTAAATCCTCTTTATGCCCATAAAGATTTTATAATGACTTCGTCAAATTCTAAAACAAACAAAAAACAGTCTGCTGGATTTTTGATTGGAATGCCATTGCGTTTACAGATCACTGTGGGGAGAATTGACATCTTAACACGGAGTCTTGGGATTCATAAACAGTCTACCATTAGATACTCTTAGGGTTTTCTGCGGAGAGGTAGTTTGTGTCCCCGATGAGCTGTAAATGTGTATATTGCTCTCTTAATTTGCACTCTGCAACTTGGCTGGAGCCCCGAGGGGTGATCTCACGGGCCTACTGTCCTCCTCTAGATCTTTCTCGCATGCCTCCAGCAGAGGCCTGTGGACAAGAGCTGATGAGTAAATACAGCCCCCCACCCCACCCCACCCCGCCTTGTGCCTGGGGTGCGTCATGATTCCAAACTGTCACGCTAACCTTTAAGGTTTTTTCAAACTTGGTATTTTCTCACCTGCTACATGTGGACCACTTCGTCCCATGATCTGCCTAAGTGAAAATAGCCTATGGACCCTCTCTCCTGACACGGGCTTGTCACTCTTTGCAACTGAGTTTACCTGCTTGCCTGACCACCTCACCCCTCTGATAAGCTAAAAACAAAAACAAAAACAAAAACAAAAACAAAAACAAAAAACCAGTCCCCCTTTGTAGACTACTAGGCTTTTTTCTTACAGTTTTCTACCTCCTAAGCAGGATGTGGGTAACGTTTAGTCAGGGCTGTGGCTTGGGCTTCCCAAGGCCCTGGTCAGCAGTCCCTGCAGGGTGAAAGGGTCACAGGGGGACTGGAGCAGGGGTAGGACTGCTCAGGTGGAGGTCTGGGGGCTTTTTCAGGAACCCAAACTCTGACTCTGGCCCACTCCGGTGGCAGACCCAACAGCTCATCCGGTCCTGCTAGCTGAGCGGGCCCCCTAGGCCCCCGCTCCAGGAATACCCCAGGGGCAATGTCGCCCCCGGGAGGCACCCACATCGTCGTCTCTTGCATTTTCTGATCATGTTGTTTCCAGAGGTAGGCACGGCAAACGCTTTCACTGCCGTTTTCCAGAGGGGTAGAGGGGGCCGTGCCCCTCAGAATCTCAGGGCCCAAAGGCTCCCCAGATCGGTGACGCCCCCATGCTAGACTCTGTGGGGCCCGTAATGGTGGGTGGAGGGTCCTCGGGGCTGGTTTCTGGGTCCCTCTCCCTCGAGCACTGCAGGCCCGCTTTGAGATACCGCCCTTCGGCCTGGGAGGACTGATCACAGGTTCCCAATGGTGTGACATTTTAAATTACCTCTCCAGCCCCACAGCGCCTGCTCCCAGACCCGGCGACGGCGCCTACACGAAGGGCTCCCGCGGTAGCCGGGCTCAGCGCAGCGACAGACTGGCGATGTCCCCCGTGGCGCAAGATAGGGGCACATCAGCACGCATGCCCAGGTGGTATCCCTGCCCCACGAAGTGTGCGCGGTCCTCCGTCAGAGCCAGGGGTGCTGGGGCCCTTAGAGGACCCCACTCTGCCCACCGTACAAAAGGCACGCGCCCCCCACCCCACTCCCCCGCCCACCCCGGGGCCCCAGGACCCTGCTCTTCGCAAGCCATCTGTACCTTGGCCTGCAGGGCCCGTGCCAGCATCTCCCAGGTTGGCAGGGATGTCACTGTGTGTGCACCCCTGGGCTCCAGGGGTAGTTGTCCAGAATGGGTGGTTCCCAGGGGGAGGCTGTTGGCGGAGGGATATAAACGGAGTTTGGGCTTGATGCTAGATGGTCCACACACAGGCATGTGAGGTCTGGAGCGGACCTGTGTGCCTTGTCCTGAGCCCCACGGCTGGCAGGGAAGGGCCTGGGGTACACTCCTTAAAAGCGTGCGGTGGTGGATTAGTGATGTCTGACACAAGCAAGGTGTGAAGCACGGATGGCTGGTTTTTTAAATGATTTTTTAATGTTTATTTAGAGAGAGAGAGAGAGCGCGCGCGCATGCACACACACGAGCAGGGGAGGGGCAGAGAGAGAGAGGGGGGAAGGGGAGAATCCCACACTGTCAGCACGGAGCCCAAATCAGGGCTTGAACTCACGAGCCGCGAGATCACAACCTGAGCCGACATCAAGAGTCGGAGGCCTAACCAACTGAGCCACCCAGGCGCCCCCACGGATGGGTGGTTTTAAGTTATTCCTGCTACGTGCCAGCCCTCCCTGCTCCCCCGGCGTCACGTCCCTTCCCCCGCCTATCCGGCCCTCTCATTCCGCCTGGACTTTTCCAGGGAAAGAGTGCTCGCCCCCCCCCCCCCCCCTAGGGAAGCCACCCCTTGCTGTCCCTATGCACACCCCAAAACTACCTCCCAGGCACTTCCACGCGGATGGTGACCTGCCCAAGGCCACAGAGCTACTCGAGGGCGGGGGGGGGGGGGGGGGGGGGGGGGGGGGGGGGGGGGGGGGGG
>NW_024412404.1:11984218-11988270 GCF_014898765.1 Herpailurus yagouaroundi | reverse complement strand
GGCCCCCCCCCCCCCCCCCCCCGGCCCACGGTGCTGTTCTGGCCTCTCTTCCCTGAGCTGGTGCTCCGAGGAGCCCAAGAGCGAGTGAGGCCGAGGCAGGGAAGCTGAGGGTCGAGCCTCTGCGGCTTCGCTCCCCCATCCATCCCCTACCCCCAGGCACCTTGCCCAGCAGAGTACATGAGAGGGAGGCTTCATCGTCCTTTTCCTCTAAAACAGAGACAACGAGAAAAACACAACACGCCATCTGGGGGTCCAAAACGAAACACCAAGGACAATGTTAATAAATACATAAACGTGTAAAGATCTGGATCTCAGAGGCACGGGAAGTTACACCCCTAACGCCGGCAGGCTGGGTCTCACAGGAATGATTTCAGTGTGTGCCCCAGCGGCCCAGGGAGGGGGTGGCAGCGGGTGGAGAGGACGGCTGGGGAGCCCCCTCCGGGCCTCTGTTCTCTAGGGGTTGTGGGGGTGGGGACCCACTGCTCCTAGGCCTCTAGCCTGGCTCAGAAAGGCCCCCCTGCCCCCAGGAAGGCAGGCAGGCAAGCACCTCTGTCACCTGCTGAGGAGTCCGGGACACCCTCTGTGTGACTGGGAATAAGGACCCTTGGGAGAAATCCTGGCACCCCAAGGGGCTTCCTGGGAGCCAGGGGGTCTAAGGAAATTACCTGCCTTTGGAGGTAACACGGAGGGTAGCTGAGGTCCCACTGTGCTGTGGGTCATGTCACCTCCCTCCCCCCCGCCGGGCATGGGGCAAAGGCTCACATCCTGCCCTGGGGCTTGGGCCTGGGTGGACTGTGGTCCTCAGCCTTGGAACCTGACTGCACCCCATTACCCTAGCACCACAAACTTCTGGCCCAGCTCTGGCCAGGTGGGAGAAGACCCCTGACTCCAGCAGGTGTGGTCTTCGGCAGAGAACGATGATGGATGGGGCACAACCTGAGAACTCACATCCCTGTGTCCCAGAGAGTCACCTTCCGGGCCGGGCTCCTTTCATGCTGCAAAGTGACGACCGAAGTTGACCTTCCTGGTGCAGCCAGGGGTCTAGCACCAGTTGTGAATGCCCCGGATGATGAGAACACGCATTCCAGACTGTCCGGGGCCCCCTTCTCTGGGCTGGACCGGGTGAGGTTGGGATGCACCGGAAGTAACAGGAGGTGCCATGTGCGTGGGGCAGAGGTGGTCACCAACACTGCCTTCCGGCCAGCAAGGGCGAGGTGGGTTCTGGCCTTGGCCTTGGCCTTGGCTGGAAGAGCTGTGTGGCGCTCTTGCTATGAAGAGCTGGGCCTGAGACAAACTCGCCTCCCACCCACCCCAGCCCTGCAGCCTGAGCGTCATGACCACACTCACCCCTCACCCCCTTCCTCATGGACTGCCCTGAGAGTGCTCCCCCCTCACCTTCCCTGGTCCCGCTTTGCCTCTCTGGGCAGAGAGACCAGATAGACAGGACCTCCATAGTGGACCCCACAAGTTCTGGCAAAGGCAGGCAGCTGGAAGGATCCGGGGTGGGGGGGGGTGTGCTAGCTGGCCCTCAGTCCTGCCAAGAGACAGACGGGGAGCCCCTGAGAGGTGCGACTGTCCCCCTGGCTGCTTGCTGAGGTATCTCCGGTTAGGGCTTCCCCTGATCTTTTTCTTCCTCACGCTCCCGCTTCACGGGCTCAAGTGTCACAGCCCCCAAACTAGAACAACAAGAAGGCAAATAATTTAGAAGGAAGTCTGTGTTTGCCACTGCCCCCGCTGCGTGTCCTCTGAGCTGGCGGTCTCTGAGGCAGCACACAGTGTAAACTTGACTGCAGGGATAGGCGAGGCGGGGCTCATGTCCCCAGGGAGGTGGCGGGAAGGCTCGTGCCTGGGTGCTTCGGGTCTTCCCCGAGCCGCCCTTTTTCCTCGGAGACTGGCACAGGTGCCCTGGTCCAGCCCCAAGGCAGTCCCCGGGGGGTGCCAGGGGAGGTGCCCCCAGCCGCTCTGGGGCCCAGTGTCTGGGGAGTAAAGCGGTGCTGGGTCACCGGGGGGCTGGTGCCCAGAGGTCTCGGGAGTTGTGTGGGCTGGCCGTGCTGATGGGCATCTGACCCTGTTGTTCCCACAGTGGGCTCCACAGCATCTGGAGGGGACTTCGGACTCCCGGGAGTAGAGAATGGCGGCGGCGAGGCCAGGCCAGGGTCCGGGCTGGTGTCGGGGCCCAGGGCCGTCTTGGAACAGGACTCACAGCACAGCCGGTGGTAGCCGGGGATGGAGCAGTAGCGATCGAGTGCTTCCGTCTGGCAGAAGATGGACCGGTCCCCCACGCAGGGCTCCGCTGCATGCATATGGCACAAGGACCACTGCCGGGAGGACGCCTCCATCTCCCACTCGGCCCCCCCAACCGCCGGCCTCCAGCTCCCGCCCTTGCTGGACCTGCTCTAAAGCTTTGCCCTGGAGGGCGCCACGGGCCTGCCTGAAGGGAGAGACTGGCCAGAGTAAGAGCCCTTATTTTACGGAAGAGGAACTGAAATCCCCTAGAGCAGTGGTTCTCAAAAAGGGTCTCCACACATGAAGCATCGGCATCGTCTGGAAGCTGGTGAGCAATGCCAATTCTCAGGCCCCATCCAGACCTACCGAGTCAGAAGTTCTGGGCGTGGGGCTTAGTTCTGCGTTTCAACGAAACCTTCAAGTGACTCCAATGCGTGGACCAATCTGAGAACCACGGGCCTACATCAGTAGTCGTCAGATGTGGCTGCTAAGTGGAATCCCCCAGGGGCTTTCCAAATAGGCACTGCACACCTCCCACGCCCAGGGAGACTGGACGGCCAGTGTGGCCTGGGCACTGGGTGGTTCTGACCTGCAGCAAAGCTTGGAAACCCTGCTCTCGATGAAGTAGGAATCCTGGTCCCCTCCCAATCCACCCAAAGGAACTGATCCACTCGGGCCAGGGCCAGGCAAATGCCCAGGTAACCCACACTTGGGACAAGCCGAGGCAACATCCTGCCACCCGTCAACACACATTTGGAACACTAAGCCCTCCACCGATAAATCTGGAATCAAGCAGATCTGGGTTCCAACTGAGGCTCCACCACTGAAAAAGTGTGAGCCCTTGGGCAAGCCACTGAAGCTCTCCAACCCTCAGTCTCCTCTCCTATAAAATGGGGATAATGCTAGACACTTACAATGAACAATAACATTATGATTATAAATAACATTTATAAAGTTCCTGGCATATAGGGGTGCCCACTGCATAACTTTCATTTGCTTGGGTTCAGATATCTAAAAATCGTTTTGTGTTTCTGTGATAATTCCAGGTAGGTCTCTCCAGACAATGTGAAGGCAGGAACTTTGCTTTCTGCTAATTTTCTGTGTGTGTGTGTGTGTGTGTGTGTGTTTAGGGACGGGGCAGAGGGTTGGGAGCTCGTTTAGGGCAACAGGAAAATTAGGAAAAAAAAAAAAAAAAAAAAGGAAAGCCAGTGGCCTCTAGATGGCGCCAGAATTCTAGGACCAGAATCAGAGCCGACCCTTTGCTCCTGGACAGAAAAGGGAAGGATATCTGGCACTTGTGCAGCCTGGGTCTCAGAACAGGGGCGGAGCTGCATCAAGTGAGATGATTGATGAGCTGAGCTCAGAGAGGTTTAGGGATCTGCACATGGTCACATAGCCAGTTGGTCCTCCAGCTAGAATTTACAGTCTGTGATTTTTCTGCTACTTGTCTTGTCAGACCCTGGTCCTTGAGAAGATGAAGTAGGAAAAGAGAGAGAGAAAGAATCTAGGAAGGAAGTATATGGCCTGGTATATAGCAGATGCTCAGTTAACGTTAATGGATGGATGGATAGGTAGATGGATGGATGGATACATGGATGGTGGATGACGGATGATGGATGGATGAATGGATGGATGGATGGATGGGTAGATGGATGGATGGATGGATACATGGATGACAGATGATGGATGATGGATGGATGGATGGATGGATGGGTAGATGGATGGATGGATGCATACATAGATGACGGATGATGGATGGATGGATGGATGGATGGATGAGTAGATGGATGGATGGATACATGGATGACAGATGATGGATGATGGAT
>NW_024412404.1:11956312-11983818 GCF_014898765.1 Herpailurus yagouaroundi | reverse complement strand
TTTTTTTCAACGTTTATTTATTTTTTGGGGGACAGAGAGAGACAGAGCATGAACGGGGGAGGGGCAGAGAGAGAGGGAGACACAGAATCGGAAATAGGCTCCAGGCTCTGAGCCATCAGCCCAGAGCCTGACACGGGGCTCGAACTCCCGGACCGCGAGATCGTGACCTGGCTGAAGTCGGACGCTAAACCGACTGCGCCACCCAGGCGCCCCGATGATATCTTAATAATGGGATGTAAGCGGGGGCGCCTGGGTGGCTCAGTCGGTTGGTCGTCCGTCTTCAGTTCAGGTCATGATCTCACGGTCCGTGAGTTCAAGCCCCGCATGGGCTGTGTGCTGACAGCTCGGAGCCCGGAGCCTGCTTCGGATTCTGTGTCTCCCTCTCTCTCTGCCCCTCCCCCCTCACACTCTGTCTCTCTCTCGCTCTCAAAAATAAATAAACATTAAAATTTTCTTTTTTTAATAATGGGATGTAAGGACCCGGATTGTGACACTTGCTAAACTGAGAGACCTGGGTGACAGGGTCGCTATGAACCCCTTTAGCTCTGACTCGGTGACTCTGTGCCTCAACATACCAAAACTCAGCTGGCAGAGGCATGTTCACAAGTGTCTTCTGGGGCACCTGGGTGGCTCAGTCGGTTAAGCGTCTGACGCTTGATTTCGGCTCAGGTCACACATGATCTCACGGTTCATGGGTTTGAGCCCCGTGTCGGGCACTCCGCTGACAGCATGGAAACTGCTGCTTAGGATTTTCTCTCTCTCCCTTTCTCTCTGCTCCTCCCCAGCTCATGCACTCTCTCTCTCTCTCTCTCTCAAAATAAATAAGTAAACTTTAAAAAAAAGTGTCTCCTGGGGTGCCTGGGTGGCTTAGTCAGTTAAGCATCTGACTTCGGCTCAGGTCATGATCTCAAGGTTCGTGGGTTCGAGCCCCGCGTGGGCTCTGTGCTGACAGCTCAGAGCCTGGAACCTGCTTCAGATTCTCTCTCTCTCTCTCTCTGTGCCCCCCCCCCCCCTTCCCCCCTGGGGCCCAAAAAAAAAAAATAAATAAAACATAAAAAAAAAAAAAAGCATCTTCTTCCCCAAAAGGGAGAGGTGTGGGCACAAAGGACCCGGAGGCAGGGCCTGCTGCGCACGTCACCCCCAGACCTCACCTCCTCTGAGAGACGGGGGCTGGTGGCGGGGGCTCCCCAAAAGCAAGGCTGCACTGTGTGACCAGGCCACAGGACGGGGGAGAGGCCCCAGAAATGTACTTCTCCTGCTGGGCCCGAGGGAGGCATGAACGTTAAGGGCCACACAAACCGTGGGACTGGATGGCTCCTCCCCCAAGGATGAATAATGCCAACAGCTCCTGAACGCTCTGTCGGTCTCACAGGGGCAACAGTCTTCCACCACCTGTCACCTCACTGCCAGTGTTACCTAAGGGCCCTCTGTGGGCCAGCGGTCTTCTGTTTTACATTCAAACAAATAAAGCTGTGTGTTGAGGAGAAGAAAACAAAATCAACGTTTATTTATTTTTGGGACAGAGAGAGACAGAGCACGAACGGGCGAGGGGCAGAGAGAGAGGGAGACACAGCATCGGAAACAGGCTCCAGGCTCCAAGCCGTCAGCCCAGAGCCCGACGCGGGGCTCGAACTCACGGAGCGCGAGATCGTGACCTGGCTGAGGTCGGACGCTTAGCCGACTGCGCCACCCAGGCGCCCCTGTTGTGCCTCTTTAAACTTTATGTGCATGGTATCTCATTGGAAGTGATCTGCCTTCATATTTCAGTGTTTTTTCTTACCTATTTCTCTGAGGTTTATCCACATTGGTAAGTATACTTCAAGCTTTTATTGTATGACCAGACCATGATTTTTTTTGATATTTTTAAAATATTTACTTATTTTTGAGAGAGAGAGAGAGACACAGAGACAGAGACAGAGACAGAGACAGGGAGAGTAGGGGAGGGGCAGAAAGAGAAGGAGACACAGAATCCAAAGCAGCTCCAGGCTCTGAGCTGTCAGCACAGAGCCCCACGCGGGGCTCGAACTCATGAACCGTGAGATCATGACCTGAGCCGAAGTCGGACGCTTAACCGACTGAGCCACCCAGGCGCCCCTATTTTAACCATTTTTAAGTGCATAGTTCAGTGACATTAAGTACATTCACAATGTTGTACAACCATCACCACCTCCACGTCCAGAACTTTCTCCTTCTTCCTAAGCTGAAACCCTGTCCCCATTAAGCACGGACTCCCCATGCCCTCTCCTCCAGCCCCAAGCACCCACTACCCTTCTTTCTGTCTCTATAAACCTGACCACTTTTGGTAAGTGGAATCATACAGCATTTATCATTTTGTGTCTGGCTGATTTCACTTAGCATAATGCCTTCAAGGGTCACAGCAAATGAATTTTTTATTAAAAAAATTTTTAGGGGTGCCTGGGTGGCTCAGTCGGTTAAGCGTCTGACTTCGGCCCAGGTCATGATCTCACGGTTTGTGGGTTCGAGCCCCGCATCAGGCTCTGTGCTGACAGCGCAGAGCCTGGAGCCTGTCTCAGATTCTGTGTCTCCCTCTCTCTCTGCCCTTCCTCCACTCGCACTCTGTGTTCCTCTGTCTCAAAAATAAACATTAAAAAAATTTTTTTTAAATTGTTTTAATGTTTATTTATTTTTGAGAGAGAGAGAGAGAGAGAGAGAGAGAGAGAGCAGGGGAGGGGCAGAGAGAGAGAGGGAGACACAGAATCCAAAGCAGGTTCCAGGCTCCGAGCTGTCAGCCCAGAGCCCGACGCGGGGCTTGAACCCACAAACCTTGAGATCATGACCTGAGCCAAAGTTGGACGCTTAACCGACTGAGCCACCCAGGCATCCTTCAAATGAATTTTTTAGAGAAAACTCAAGACAAAAATTTCCCTGTGGCCACTTCGAGGGCCCAGGCAGGAGCACTTGGACTGGCTATTTCACAGCCTTCTTATTATCTCCTCTTTCCTACCCTGGCCTCCCAACAGTGAACTTTCTACAGAGCTGCTAGGTGACCTTTAAACCTGGAATCAGGGCTTGGAGCATCTGCATTAAAACCCTTCAACAGCTTCTCACTGCTCGTAGAATACATTCTTTTTCAAGTTTGTCCTTATTTATTTCGAGAGAGCACAAGCAGAGGAGGGGCAGAGAGAGACAGACAGAATCCTGAGCAGGCTCCCTGCTGTCAGCACAGAGCGACGCAGGGCTCAAACTCACTGTGAGATCATGACCTGAGCCGAAATCAAGACTCAGATGCTTAACTGACTGAGCCACCTAGAAGCCCCACTTGGAATACATTCTGACTTTTCACAAAGCTCTGCAGGACTGATCCCTGCCTGCCTCTCTGTCATCCTGTCCCTTCCATTCAGCTCCAGTCCCACTCTCCTTTGGTTTCTGGAACACGGCAAGGGTCTTCCTGTGGCTCAGCCTTCAAGTCTCAACACAAACGTCACCTCCTCAGGGAGGTCCTCCCAGATACATTACCCCCATTTACTTCCGCACAGCTCCAACCGCCATCTGTAAATGCTTCTGTTACTGGTTTAGGTCTCTCTCATTGGACTGTAAGTTGCATGAGGACAAGTCGGTGACGGATTCCAGGCATTCCTAGCACAGCGTGCCTGGCACGTAGTTGGCATTTGGTAAATATTTCTTGAATGCAAGAAAGTGCTTCAGTTTGCTCACCTGTATCACAGGGGTCTTAACCCATGCCTCCTAGTTCTGACCCAGTTCTAGGTCAGAGCACATAGTGAATGAATATAAAGGCCTAGCCCAGGCCCATGGCCCAGCACACATAGGAGCTCTTGGACTCAGTTTTGAGAAAATTCAGATCAGATCAGATCAGAGGTGGGGAGGGAAATTCAGGCGGAGACTCTCTGCCAGCAGGGAGCACCACATCTCTTAGTAGCTCCCTACCCCGACCCACCTTTTCCCTGGACTCCCCAGAGAAGGTGGCCACTGGCTCAGCCCCTCCCACCCTCTGAGAACAACTCACCTGGGACCAGGCTCCCGTGCGCCACTGGGCTGGGCAGGGCACGCGGAGGCAGGGCCGCCGGGCCTCGGGCCGATCCCCAGGGCAGGCCTTGGCCGGCATGGCCTTGTGGGTCCCGTTGGAGAGGGGCAGCAGGCACTGAACCCCCCGGGTCTGCACCCCCAGTTTCCCACAGCTCCGGCTGCAGGCACCCCACTCTTCCATCACCCACCTAGAGACAGACAAAGCACAAGGTGAAGGAGAGGCGGGACTATGGGGACGCTTCCTCCCAGGGTCCCTCCCACCCCCTGAATCGCTGCGGGCAGGGGCTGGCAAGTGGGTCTGAGCTTCAGAATGCTGGGAGCCAAGACAACCGTCCACGGGCTCTGCAGCTGCCGTAAGGGGGGTCACCTATGATCTCCTCTGCTTCCTCATCTGAAAAATGCACGGGTATGATGCACCTTTACATCTGGCACCGTGCATGTCCGCAGGCAAGTTGTGAACATCAGAATTCTTTTCAGCACTTCATAAACATTGGAGTGGGGGCAGGTACTGTCCTAGGTGCTGAGATACAGCACGAGATTCAAGGCTGGTAGAGTTGAACCCCCGCCCCTGGGGCTCTTGGGACAGTTAAAGGACGTGTGTACTTAAAAGCACTTGGCAGAGTGCACGCATGCAGTAGGCATGTAATAAAGACAGGCACTGTTACTGTCGCCGTCAGCACCTGCAGAGTTTTGGTGCCGATCAGCTAAGCCGGTGGTCTCCCACCGTCTTTTGGCCACGGAGCAGCTTCCAAGAGCACCGTAAGCAGATACCACTGGATGAATTAGACAAAGACGAAAATGGCTCTGCTGGGGTGGCGGGAGGGGCGGCCACAACCCACTCCCCTCTCAGGTTCCTGAGACATCTTGTAGCGAATGAGGGCTCTTTCGGCCAACCCCTTCCTTTAAAAGACAAAAAAGGCCCCAAACTTCGTTTGGCATTTTACAGATGAGAAGCTGGGGGCGGGGGGAGGGGGGCGGGCGGTGACGTGCCCAGGACCACAGCCGAGTCAGCGCCGCGTGCTCTGTGGCCACAGACGTTGGCGGAGACAGTGGCCGGCATGCCGTGTGAAGGGGGAGCGTGGAGCACTGAGGGGCAGGGGATCCCGCCTGGGCCAGGCACGGAGAGGCCACGGTGGACTCTGCACTGATCCCCAGCTCCTGTCCTGGCCCTGAGGTCCCCCCAGCCTCAGGGAGCAGAGCTGCCGTGAACCAGCCAGGCCGAGTTAGACGGCTCGGACCCCAGAAGATTCCTGGGGAGGCAGGAAAGTGGACTGGGCGCTCTGCCTGGGGCCGGAGAGGCGCTGGGGCCATCTCTGTGATGGGCTCAAGGCCACACCTCGACTTCCCGAAAAGTCATAGCTCTTCTCCTCCACGAAGCCCCCTCCAAATAAGCCCAAGAACATGATCTTGTGCCCAAATGAGCCTGTCTCCTCCTCAGGTCGGGGAACCCACTCAGGGGCTAGACTATGGGTGGGGGCCGCCGGACAGCATCCTGGCCTATGCCCCGGCGTCTAGAAGCACTGAGATCGACTTCACCTCAACGTCCCCTCGGATCATCGAGGGAAAGCTGTGTCCCCGAAGTGGGCCTCTGTTTCCCCATCTGTAAAAGAATGCTGGAAGGGGCAGAACAAAGGAAGCGTTGTCCTTCTCCTGGGAGCGGAAGTTAATCCGCAAACCCCACAGGGGGACAGGCGGGGGCGGATGCGGCCAGCACTGGCCGCGGACGGAGTCCGGTGTGTGGGCTGCTCTGCTCAGGGAGTCCCGGGTGCAGGGGCCGTGACCCTGGACACTCAGGGCCAGAGGAAGCAGCCCCTCCTCCCCGGCCCAGGGCTACGAGAGAGTCAGTGACGCCCATGGGAAGGGGTCAGGCTCCTGGCCGTCCCCGGACACTCACGCAGGCTGGGCACACGGGTGCTGGTTGCAGCGCCGGCGGATGGGCTTGGGCCTCTTCCTGTGGTCACACAGGTGCCGCTGGACCATGTGGTGGTCTCGCCGGCGCCGGCAGCCGTATTTGGTGAACTGGATCCCTGGGGGGGAGGACAGGCTGACTTGGGCCACATCCCGCCAGGCCCCCGCCGCTCCGCTGGGTCTCAGGGACGGCACGCTCTGGAGAGCCCGTGCCTCCCCTGTGCCTTTGCACCCCTCTTGCCCAAGTCTCCTTCTGAAGAAGCCTTCCTTGGCCAGCGCATCTCATGTGTCCCTGATGTCGTGCCAGCGGTGCAGGGGCTGGGGTGGGGGAGGCGCCTGGCTCTGCACGGCTGCCTGCCCGCATAGCGGGGGAGCCCTTACAGGGTGCAGGCCTTGCCCCGGTGCTGCTCCCCCACTCCCAGCCCCATCCCCAAGGCTCTGGCCAGGCAGGTGCCACACCCGAGAGATCTTTAAGGGGAAACGGAGGCACGAGCTATGGACACATCAGGTGGAGATAGTGTTGGCCCCCAGCCACTCCTACTCTTCCCCTGCAAAGCCCTGGGCTGCCCCACGAGGCAGCCAGATGGCTGGGCAGGCCCGTACCTCCTCCGCAGGCCTTGGTGCAGGGGGCCCAGCTCTTGAGCGCCCACTCGTAGGTGTCCGTCTCCTCCAGGAGCACGTTGTTGCTCCCAATAAGGGGCAGCAAGTCTTCATGGATGATGTACTTGTAGGCCAGGCTGCTGCGGGGGCCACCCTCAGCTGGGGGGAGCACCTGAGGGGAGACAGAGCAGGTGGCACAGGACTGGAGAGCAGAGAAGCAGGGCCAGCATGGGGGGGACAGGGAGGAGGGGGTCAAAGGAAAGGATGTGGGGTCAGCACCGAGCACGGCCTGGGAGACCATTCAGACCAGCAGCCACGCAGCAAACTCAGGCTAAGCAGCAGGAACAGCCTGCGTGCTCACCTGGGATCATTTTTCTCCCAGACATAAGTCCTCACGAGGACAGGGACCGTGTCTGCTGGTCTGTCTTGCTTACCAGGGCATCTGCGCTACCTGACTCTGGTATGGCCAGGTCTATAGGACTCTGATCAGATATAAGATGGTCTGTAAGCCTCTGATCAGATATATGGTTGCAAATACCTTCTCCCATTCTGCTCAGCTTGTCTTCTCACTGTCTTCACGATGTCTTTCCAATGTAACGAAGGTCCTCAATTTCCATGAAGACCAGTTTACCTATTTTTCTTTCGTTGCTCATGCTTCTGGTATCATAAGATGCAAGGTCAGGAGATTCCCCCCTCCATTTTCTCTAAGAGTTCTATGGTTTTAGCTCTCTTACTTGGATATTTGATCTAGTTTGAGCTTGTTGTATACGGAGTGAGGTAGGGGTTCAACTTCATCCTTTTACATGTGGCTATCCAGTTGTCCCAGCACCATTAGGTGAAGAGATTATTCTTTGCCCATTGAATGGGTCTCGGTACCCTCAATCATTGGCATAGGTGTATGGGTGGCCAGTACATATAAGGTGAATAGAAAATACATGCAGAGTGAAATAATACACTGACACCAATAGGCTTCAGACCCTGCCCTCTAGGACCTCCCCGACTAGTGACGGTCGCACCAGGAAAGAAGCCTGTCCAAGCTCTCCCTGGCATGAATCAGCCAGTGTCAGGAGCACCATAGACAAAGCCCCTCCTGGTCTGAGCTCTTGCATTAATAATCCCTGCTCCATAAGCCCCGGTCTATGGCCTAGGAAGAGGGGGTGTGGGAAGAGGTGGACCCCAGCAAGGACAGTGACCGCATCCCCCTCTCCGGAGGCTGGCAGCGTGAGCTGGCACCCCCCAGTCACTTGCGGGCAATGCCATAATGCAAGCGGACATTGGATGACGCCAGGGCAACAGGGGGAACCAACGCAGGTGCCTCCTCTCATTCCCAGGCCCTGTTTCTGACGCTGCGTGACGGAGAACAGACTCCCTCTCATAGCAAGACAACCATTTCTTTCTCCCTCCTCATGTGCGTCCTGCCAGCCTTTGTGCACAGAGGGCATCTAAGCCTTGGCCTTGGCCAGGCTGCTAAAGACACTGCAACACTGCTTCCGACGGGGCTGCGCTGGCTCAACAGTGAAGACTGGGGAGACTGGGCTGGGGCAGCAAGGGGGTGGGCAGGGGCCACCGTACAGGGTGGGGGCTCACCAGGACGGCGATGGCTTCGGGCAGGGGCCCACTGGTCTTGAGGCTTTCCTTGGCGTCCTCCACCACATACTCCCACTCCAGGCCCATTGCAGTAAAGGTCCGGCTCATTGCTTCCTTGCCCTTGGGGTTGAGGATGAAGCTGCCTGTGACCTGGTTCTTCACCGCTGGCCATGGGGAGAGGGTCACACAGATTTCTATTCCCCTCCACAGGAACACTAGCCAGACCTCCTTCTGGGGCTTCGAGACCTTCCTAGTGGATCCCCTGGGGCTCCCTATGACCTGTCACCCCTTTCCACCAGAACCTTCCTCAGTCAGATGAGTCACTGCACCGGCTGCACGCAGCACCCCTGCCTCTAGACCCTGGCACACCCATTCCTCCCACCTTCTTCCCTTCTTCCTGTCTGACCAATCTTCACTCCTATGGAAGGCTCAGCACAATGTTCCCCTCCTCCAGGAAGGCTTCTTTTCTTTAAAAAAAAAAAAAAGTAAGTTTTCCTTTTATGTATGTATTTTTTTATTTAAAAAAATTTTTTTTCAACGTTTATTTATTTTGGGGACAGAGAGAGACAGAGCATGAACGGGGGAGGGGCAGAGAGAGAGGGAGACACAGAATCGGAAACAGGCTCCAGGCTCCGAGCCATCAGCCCAGAGCCTGACGCGGGGCTCGAACTCCCGGACCGCGAGATCGTGACCTGGCTGAAGTCGGACGCTTAACCGACTGCGCCACCCAGGCGCCCCAATTATTTTTAAAAGAGAAAGGGAGAACGTGGGGTAGGGGCAGAGAGAAAGGGAGACAGAGAATCCCAAGCAGGCTCCATGCTGTCAGCACAGAGCCCGATGCGGGGCTCGAACCCACGAGAGATCACGACCTGAGCCGAAACCAAGAGTCAGACGCTGAATCAACTAAGTCACCCAGGCGCCCCCAGGAAGCCTTCTTTGATTGCCCAGTCCTCGGGGACTTGCCCTCCCTTCTACAGCAGAGCACGAGGCTAAAAACACAGGCCCTGGCACCAGATTGATCTGGGGAAGTTACTTAGCCGCCCTGTGCTGCCTCAGTTTCGCCATCTGTAAAATGGGAATGCTAATCATCCGTAGCTCATAGGGCTGCGGCCGCATGAGGATAATCGCAGTACCCCCCTCCCACCTATCCACTATGGGGTCCTTGGGACAATTAAAGGAGTCCATAGATGTAAAGAACTAGGCAGAGTGCGTGGCATGCAGCTGGCATTCAATAAATGGGAGGCACTATGACTGCCATCAGAACAGGGCCCGAGTGTTAGCACTGGTGCCTGTCTCCCCCACAGCCTGTCAGTGTATCTCCTCCGTCTTGGTGTCCTTGGGGCCTGGCACAGAGCGAGTCTTAGAAACACCTGTAAATGTCCACCCCTTAAAGTCCCGCTGAGTGAGTAACCTGTAACTTGTTATCGAAAGGTGTCGGGTGGCAGCTGGGTGGGAGGTGTGCAGGTGCAGACGGCCTGGCAGAGGCCCCTGCGTCACAGCCTTGGCCGCCCTGGAGCAGGCTGGTGAAGGGCTGCAGCCTCGGACCCGAGCCCCTCAGCCCAGGCGGGGGAGCAAAGGCTCTGGAGCCCTGGGGCGTCCCCACCTGGTGCCGACAAAAACCATCCAGGGTAATGACGAGACCATGAGAGCCAACGATTCAGAGCACTCTGGCGCCCGCCTTGGCGGAATCCTCACACACATCCCAAGCTTGGTACTGTTATTGCCCCAGATAGGGACCTAGAGACCCGCGAGGGGCAAAGGTGTCTCCTGGACACACAGGGCACTGGTGGCCCAGCCGTCTGGAGGACCGGCCTCCCTGCTGAGCGAGAGGAGAGATGCCCCTCATCTCTCGATGCCTGATCCCTCTCTGCCCCCAGAATCACCAGACCTGGAGCCAGAGCCGGGCCCGGCCTCAAGTCTCCCCACGGCTCTGTCTGCTACCCTCTCAGCAGCCGCCGTCCCCAGCCCTGGCTGTACACCCTCCGGTGGGCTGCGTGAACCTCTGAGTCCCGGCCCTACCGCTGACCCCACTCTGGACCCTGAGCATACCCCAGCCTCGTTTCACTGTGCTTCCCTTCATCGTGCTTCACAGAGTCTGCATTGTTTACAAACGGAGGATCTGCAGCAGCCCTGCGCCGAGCGAGTCTATTGGTGCCTTTTTTCTGACAGCATTTGCTCACTTTGGGTCTCTGGGTCACAGTTTGGAAATTCTCGCAGTATTTCCAACTTTTTCACGATTATTAAATTTGTCACGGTGCCCTGTGACCAGTGATCTTTGATGTCACTATTGCAAATGTTCGGGGACACCATGAACCCCACTTATTTAAGACAGCACACTTGGGGCGCCTGGGTGGCTCAGTCGGTTAAGCGTCCGACTTCAGCTCAGGTCGTGATCTCACAGTCTGTGAGTTCGAGGCCCGCGTCGGGCTCTGTGCTGACAGCTCGGAGCCTGGAGACTGCTTCCGATTCTGTATCTCCCTCTCTCTCTGCCCCTTCCCCGCTCATGCTCTGTCTCTGTCTGTCTCAAAAATAAATAAAAACATTTTTAAAAAAATTAAAAAAAAAAAAGACAGTAAACGTAACGGATACATGTGTGTGTTCGGATTGCTCCCCAATCGACGATCTCTGTCCCTCTCCTCGGGCCTCTCTGTTCCCGCAGACACAACACTATTGAAATCAAGTCAGTTAATGACCCTGCAATGGCCTTTAAGCGTCCAAGGGAAAGGAAGAGTCACATGTTTCTCACTTTAAATCTAAAGCTAGAAATGATTAAGCTTAGTGCAGAAGGCATGTCAAAAGCCAAGATGGGCGAAAAGCCAGGCCTCTTGTGCCGAACGGTCAGCCAAGTTGGGAAGGCAAAGGAAAAGTTCTTGAAGGAAATTGAAAGTGCTACTCCAGGGGGGCCTGGGGCGGGGTGGGGGGGGGCGGCGGCGCTCAGTCGGTTAAACAGCCAACTTCGGCTCAGGTCATGATCTTGCAGTTCGAGCCCCGTGTCAGGCTCTGTGCTGACAGCTCAGAGCCTGGAGCCTGCTTCGGATTGTGTGTCTCCCTCTCTCTCTGCCCCTCCCCCATTCGCGCTCTGTCTCTCTTTCTCTAAAAAATAGATAAACATTGAAAAAAAATTAAAAAAAAAAAAACAAAAAAAACAAGATCAAACCAGCCACAACATTCCCTTAAGCCAAAGCCTAACGCGGAGCAAGGCCCTAACTCTCTTCAGTTCTATGGAGGCTGAGAGAGGAAGAGGAAGAGAGCGAGGAAGCTGCAGACAAAAGTTCGAAGATAGCAGAGGTTGGAGAAAAGAAGCCATAAAAGCACAAGGTGAAGGAAGCAGCAGGTGCTGATGTCAAAACTGCAGCAAGTCTTCCAGGAGATCCAGCTAAGATAATTCACGAAGGTCACTACAAACAACAGATTTTCAATGTAGATGAGACAGCCTTCTGTTGGAAGGAGATGCCATCTAGAACTTTCAGGGCTAGGGAGGAGTGTCCGTGGACTGTCCCGAGGCCTACGTAAGGTAATGGATGACAAGTGCCAGCTCAAGGCCTGGCACATGGTAGATATTTACAGCATGGTTCTCTTCCCTTGACTTCCTTTCAAAGAATCAAAGCCCCCAAATTCCAGGAGAGTCTAACGAGCTTGGACGGGGCCTTGGCTTTCACTGCCAAGACGGCCACCTGTCCTGGATGTCTCCAGAGAGCACGCACATACCCTGTCAGGCACGTGCACAGACACACGCTCACTCTCAATACGTGCAGCTTGCACATTTCCACGGCGGGCTTGCCGCATACCTCACAACTGTGCAATCGCACAGTGCGTGCCAATGTCAGGTTTCCGTCCCACTTCCCTCCCCGCCCAGCTCCTGGGAGTTCTAACCCTCCAGGGAACTCACGGGCGAGCGTGCCCACACTGAACCTGCCCTGGGTTCTAGAAGCCTCTGCCCCGACCCCCACGGAAGCCCGGCTGCAGCCTCCACGGAGCACTCCTCGCTGCCAGCAGACAGAGGAGCTAGACGTCCACAGACAGGGGTGGGGGCTGGGAGGAGTGGGAGGGCTAGCTGGGGAGGCCCCAGGGGCTGCTAGTATTATGGAATCGTCTGAATCATCCGTAGGGGTGTAGCAGGAGGAGCGTCTGCAAGCTCCTCCCTCTTCTGGAGTCAGCGGCCCTTCTCTCCTTGCCCCCTCCCCTCCCCTCCCCTGGCCCCTGTTCTGGCACAATCCCACGGAGCCAGACAGGCAAGTGGGCAGGGAGCTGGCCAAGCCAAGCCCTCCTGACTCATACCCATGCAGAGTGGGGCTGTCGGCAAGGGCCCGGGGCTGGGAGACAGGAGAGCCTGGCGCAGACTGGCTCACCGCGTGGGGGAATCAGGGTACACAGAGGGCCCACAATCCACTGTGGACCTCAGTTTCCCCCTGTGCTTCTTGTCTATTTGCACTACACCCTCTCAGGCGCCTTCCGGAGCAGGTTATAGGGCGTATTCTGCAGGGGGTGCAAGTTTCCCAGGAGGCTTTCACACGTTTTCTGTCATGGTGATGGTAATCTAAAAACACGACTATCGGCATTTTTGGAATACATGAGCCTGCCCAGAGATGTTACGTTTTGCATTCACGTCCATGAAGAGGTGGTGACATGCGGTGCGGCCTGGCGAGCACAGTCGACTCGAGGGGCCTCTGGGACATGCTAAGTAAGGCCCGGCGACGCCATGGCACCCATGCCCTCTGTGAGGGGTCTGAACAGACAAGTGCGGGAGGATGCAGCCACTCCCCAGTGTCAGGGAAGCATCCTTCTGTCTGCCTGCCCCTGGGACCCTGCTCCAAACCATGCTTACGTGTTTTCAATTGAGATGTAATTCAGGTACACGCACTCAGCCTTTGCAAGTGTGCAATTCACTGACTACCGGACCACTGCCCGATTCCAAGACCCTTCATCACGCCCATTTGCAGATGCTCCCACCGGCCCCTGACCACCACTAAGCTACTCTCTTATGCCCACGGATTTGCCCGCCCTGGACATGTTCATTTCTTAACCACCGACTTGGTTTCAGCACAAACAGAACAAAGCAAACAAGTAAGCACAAAAATCTCTCCCCTTACGTTAATGTTCTCAATTTGAATTCTGTCGATTTCTTTGGGGGCCAGAATTTTTCATCTCTCTTGGCTTTAGAGTTGTATAACTCTCATAAGTAGTGCCTAAGTGACTGTGTTTATGTGTCATCAGATAAGAAGGATTTAAGGGTCCGTGTGTCAGACTGGCTGCAAATTCCTCCTCTTCCTATGCGCAGGCCTCTTTGCACTGGGACTCTACCGTACTTCCCACCAAGAGATCGTCTGTTTCTACAGCTTGAGTCTGGGCTTGGCCATGACACCTGCTTGGGCCGACGGGATGCTACAAAGCATGACACAAGTAGAGACCTGGAAAGTGTTTGCACGCTGGGGCTTGCCTGCTCTTGCCCCCACTGAGGACCATGTGACAGACCACATGAATAATCCCAGGTTAGCCTGCCAGGGACACGGCCCTGTCACCCCCGTCACCCCAGCTGACAGCCAGTACCAACAACACCTACAGCCCCACCAGATGCTGCATTCGCACGAGTTGAGTCCAGGCACAGGAGCAGAAGTAGCTCCAGCTGGGCCCAGCCCAAACTCATGGCCCACAGAACCATGAGCTAACACAAACACTTGTTAGAAACCATAAAGTTTGGGGATGGGATGTTAGACAAGCAAAAGTTGACTGACACATTCTATGAAAACGGTTTTCTTTTGCGTACAACAGATGGACCGTGGCTGCCCCTGGGGAAGAAACTGATCCTGGAGGGCAGACGTGGGAGGGGGAATCTTCACTGGATCCCCATTCACACCTTCTGACATTCGAAGCACGGAACGGGTTGTCTACTTAGCCTAAGTTTAAAAAAAATGTTTCTAAGGGTTCCCTGCACTAGACTACTCTCCTCTGCCCTCCCAGCTCCCCGTACTCACCAATGTGGTGGGGAACCTTCTCCAGCTCCTCAATCTGGATGTGCCTGGCACCCGCCGGGATCTGGACCAGTTTGAGAGCTCCTGCCACAGAGCAGGATCCGGAAAAACCGTGAGCATCTTGAGCTGGTGGCCCCACTGCCCAGCACACCCCGTCACCCCCTCCCCCTGCACGTGCCCAAGAACCTGTTTCCTCATCTGTACAATAGGAAGGGGGGACCCTTGCCCACAAGGTGCCGAGAGGTTCAAATGAGATGCTATGGCTTAAAATGCCCTAAAAACTCTAAGGGCTGTGGTGGGGGGGGGGGGGAGAGTATGCAGACACTTTGTTGCTACAATTTTCCACTTTCTTGAGCCTACTTTTCTCTCCTGATGTTCCCCCCCCACCCCTTTCTTCTCATACCTTGAGCCACCATCACGGCTGCCCTGGGCCCCATGGCCCTCCCAATCCCAGGCCTGGAAACAAACCCCTCTCGAAGCCACCAACTTTCTCCCCACAAGGAGAGATGAGGCAAAACTATGACAGTCCCAAAGGGGAAATGGATCTAATTCTTCCTAGAGTGTAAAGAACTAACATCTGGCCCTTTTCAACAGCCAAGTGTGGTCAGATGGAAGGTAGGGAGGGAAGTCAAGGAACTCAAGGTACCAGGAGTTGAAAGGAGGCACCACAAGTTGACCAAAAAATGGAGAGAGAGGGGAGAGAGGGAAAAAAAATTCCAGTCCAGTCTGGGCCACATCCTCAGACGTGTCTGAGCTCTCACTCCCACAATAGCCCCAGGGCCAAAGAGATGGCTGAGTTCTTATCACAGCGCACTGGCCAGCAGAAAAATGCTTCTGAAGTCCTGGGCCCGAATGCAGGCAGCGCTCACTGGAAGAGGCTGCGGCCAGCTGCAGCTTCTGACTCAGTGGCCTGGGGCAGCCCGGGAAGGTCTGGAGGCAGGCTCTGGGTGCCTTCTCCCCTCCCCCGCCCTGAACCGTGGCCCAGCAGAGGAGGGATGGCTTGCCCAAGGGACTCGGGCTCAAGGGCCCCTGCTGGGCCAGAACCCCAGCCACTCCTGGTCATCTCCCAGCCCCAGCCTCTCACCTGCCTTCTTGGAGGCCTTGCCCAGTGTCCCCTTCACGGTCCTGCAGTGAGAGTTGTCGCCACCACAGACACCGCACTTGTCATCTGCCTTCATGGACCCCACCTCCTTGTCACAGCCAACGGGCTGACGCCAGGGGGGGGGGGGTCAGAGGATAAGGCTCCCGTGCTCCCCACCCCCACCCCCCACCCCAGGCCGGCAGCCCCTGGTTCCCTCCCCAGTCCCCAGGCCCCACGAGTTGACCCTGAACCCAGGGGCATTCCTGGACACGTCACTGCCATAAACTCGCCGTGTGACACGGGCAGGTCTTAAACCTGGCCATTCTTCTTCCCTCGAATGGGCCGGGCAATAACCCCCTTCTAGGATCCCAGGGTTATGTTGAGGACCAAGGGTGTCATGGGTGGCGAAGGCGAAGAGATGCCTGTCTCCCTAGGGCCCAGGAGAAGCGGGCAGTATAGCCCTCCGGTCTCCCCAGGCAGGCAGCAGGTGGGTGGCCCGGAGGAGGGAACCCACCACACATTCGCCGCGGGCACACACGCTGTATGGGTCCCGGTAGCTGCAGCGGGTCCCGTCGTGGACCACCTGGTTCATGAAGACCACATCCCCTGTGTCCTCCGACTGGCAGATCAGCTCACACTTCTGGGCATCTGTGGAGAAAGGGACCGTGCTGCATTCCTAGCTGTGCTCGGAGAAAGCGGGCTGGCCCAGAAGGACATCAGCACATGTCCCAAGCGGGAAGCTCCTGGGCCAGCTCTGGGCAGTGGCGGGGGAGCACTGAGTATGGAGCTGGGACTTACAATCCCTGCCATGTCACCTATGAGCCTAGTGACCCTGGGCAAATCAGCTGACCTCTCGGAGTCTCCGTTCCTTATTTATTATCCCTGATCAATAAAATGCCACATCAGGATGCTAAATAAAATCAAGTGATAAAATAATAGTAATGGCCATAATAATAAGCCAATATATAGTAAATGCTTACCATGTACCAAATGCTTCCAAAACCTTTACATACTTTTTTTTTTTTTTTTTTTTTTAAGTAGGCTCCACGTCCAATGTGGGGCTTGAACTCACGATCCCGAGATCAACAGTCACGTGCTCTACTGACTGAGTCAGCCGGGTGCCCCTACACACTCTTGATGCACAACCTCAAATTTTTTGTGGGACTTAACTCATTTAAACTTTTCAGTAAGTTCTAGGAAGCAAGTTCTAGCATTCTAGAGGAGGAGACCAAGGACCAGAGAGGTTAAGAAAGTTGCCCAAGGCCACACAGCCACATACTGAGAACCAACTCCAGGATTCTAAACAAGGCAGTCTGGCTTGAGTCCCACACTGACCTCTACATACACTTCAGCAGTCTCATGTATAACAGTGTATCTCAACATGGTTGCAAACATTAGGACACCCTGTGAGAGTAAAGCAGGGCAGTAGGCTGGGTTTGGGTTTATAAAACAAAGTTGCAGTGAGAGCGGAAAGGAGGCCCTTCCTAGTTCTAACAATTAATTGTTCTCTTTCCCATCTGGGCTATTGATGTCCTTAAAAAGAAGGTTCCAAAAAACGTAACATATAAACACTTGCTGTGTTTCTTAGAAAAAGGGAAGTTGGGGCTTAGCTAACTTTCTGGAATTTGTCTAAAAGTCCTGGGAAAGCCCAAAGCCCAGCTGCCCCATGGGCCTTGAAGCCCCTTCTTCTAGAGGCTTGTTTGGATCTGAATGGATCTGCAAGGCTTTCAAAGCGAGCCACCCCCTTAGCCAAACTTCTCAGCAACCAAATGGCTCCCGCCCCTTGTCCCCGGGCTCCTAGGATACATCTTGCCCCAGTACTCAGGGCTCAAGTTCAGAGCCACAGCATCCAATACCACTTTGAACTTCACACACAGGTAGGACCCTGACCAGTACGCCCCAGGCAGGCAGGCAGCCATGGAAGCCAGCAGACAGTGGCGAGCTCCCCAGAATGGGAGGAATTCAAAGCAGAGGGAAAATGCTCTCTGCGATCATATTCTGGAGAGGTCTGTGCACCGGTGGGCAATGGAGAGGCCTCTAATGTCCCTTCTAATCTGAAGACTGTCATTCTAAATGTCAGCTGAATTGCCCTGCAATTAATACTTTGGAACAGGGGCTAAAAGAGGCAGCCCTGGGCTCAGGAGAGGAAAGGCTGCTCTAGTCGGTGCCATTGGAGGCTGAGGGCTGTGTGGTGGGGGGTGAGCATCTGTCCATCAAAAGACCATGGACAGGCTGGCAGGGGAGGTGAACACAGAGGACAGTTAAGGGTCCTTCCAGCATAAAGGCTCTAAGAGGCCGTGAATCCCACCCCTTCACTGGTATCTTGCTGCCGCTATAAGAGCCGTCAGTGGAAAGGCTCCAAAGCAGACAGGCACTGGCCTGCGTCTGTCCCAGAGCAGTCTGGAGGGATTCCGTATGAGGATCCCTGGCCACAGGCTCCCATCTGTGTGCCTCTTCAATCATTTTCATTAGCTGCTGAAACAGTAGCACAGTCAGTAAAACCTAAAACTATGGTATCTAATGGGATGGGGGCTCTCAGCAAAGCCAGGGCACCTGTACCTGTATAGAGCCTTCCCGTACAGGTAAGGGACCCGTGTGAGAGGCACCAACCCCAACAGCCAACACTGCTGTCAGCCACAACAGCACCTCTGAGTGAAATGTCCCTGGTTCAAAGGGCACCTGGGGGGGTGGGGGTGGGTTCAGTCAGTTGAGCGCCCGACTTCGGCTCAGGTCATGATCTCACGGTTTGTGGGTTTGAGCCCCACGTCGGGCTCCACACTGACAGCATGCAGCCCACTTGGGATTCTCTCTTTCCCTCTCTCTGCCCCTCCTCACCCCCTTACTTTTTCTCTCTCTCAAAAATAAATAAACTTAAAAAAAAAAAAAAGAAAAGAAAAGACATGCCCCGGTTCCAGATCGTTTCCCTGCCAGGGAACAGTCCTCATAAGCCTACACATCAGGGATGGCTTTAAGGAGGACGGTGGCCCAAAGACAAGGGCCTGCACAAAGGCGGCCAGGCTGCCGACTGTCCTCCACCATCCCTCCACCTCCACTGGTGGCCCCAGGCACGGGAGGCCCACCTAGCAGATGCCCAAGGACATGGCGGATGGGGGGGGTGCCCACTCACCATCTTCTGGCTCGTAGGGGATCCAGCTGTGCTTGGCGTCCCGGTGGATGTAATAAGAGTTGCGCCTCGCACACTGCTGGGCCCGGAAGTCCTCGTGGGGCCCCGGGCACTCCTCGCTGTTGCACACCTGGTACTGGAACATGGGCCCTGAGCACAGGCGGCCTCCGTAGGCTGGGCTGGGGCAGGCAGAGAGACCCGGTGACCTTGCCGGGGGAAGGCTGGGGAGGGCCAGGCTTCCCGCGTGGCCCCCAGGGGCAGCTCGGCCTTCTAGGGGAACATAAAGCAGCTGCTCGAACGTAAACTAGAGGGCTGCTCGTGGTGGGGGCTGCCATGCTCAGAGCCCTTCCAGATTCTTCTCGCTCCACCCCTGAGGCATATGCCACCTGTTCCCCTGTGTGTTGGCACGAGGGGCGGTGGGGGAGCTGAGAAGCACGGAGCCAGGGATGAGCAACCCTCTCCAATCGGGCTGGAAGAGAAACCAGTCTCATTTATCTCTGTGTACCCTTCGAACCATGACTCACGGCCTGACATACCACGGGGGCACTCCCTCCCAAGGTGCCCCCGCGAGTTCCCATCTGCACCTGCTTCGCGTCCTAATAAACTAAGGAGTGGTAAAAACAGACTTGGGTCCCGAATGAGAAGGCCTGGCTAGGTCTAACCCCACGTCCCGCCTGTGCAAATCTTGGGCAAGTCACTTCGTCCCGCTGAGCCTTAATTTCCTCTTTAAAGGTGGGACCCGGATACCTCTTCGGCCACCTACCTCCTGGTATGTCGGTGAGGAATAAATAAGAAATGGCCTATGACGTACTCTGTACTCTCTGCCATCATGTTAAAAGGACTGGGTAGCGTTACGGATGCCAAGCGTCCAGGCATAGGTGACCGCGGCTCCGCTCCCGGACGCTGGGGCGTCACAGGGGTTCGTGCACCCAAGCGCTCAGCCTTCTACCTGGCACGGAGCAAGTGCTCGATACACGGTAATAATTGTAACAGCAGCTGTCATCCGTTAGTGCTTAATCTGGGCTGGGCACAGCGCTGAATTCTTTCACTTAAGCCTCGTAAAATAAAAATAGTTCTTATCACAGCAGAGTTTGAAAGAGGGCAGCTCTGATGGAGGGGGTAACCATCCACCTGGAAGGTGTTTTACTCAGAGTGGGCGCCACAGGGCCCTGCTCCAACCCTGGCTCTCCCCCCACCGACGGGTGGAAGTTATGGGGCGGGCCGTTCGGCTCCTGTTTGCAAAAGGTCAGCACAACCGTCTGACACAGGAATAGGCTCCTCTGGGCGGTAGTGAGCTTCCCATCCCTGGAGGTAAACGGCCGAGTGTGAAGGACCCCTCCTGAGGATGCGAGGGAGGGTGGCCAACACTGAGCCACAGCATCCAGGGGGCCTGCTGTTCAGCGGAGTCTCGGCGTCCCTGGTCCCCAGAGCCCGCTGACCCACACGGCCGCGTGTGACCCACACCGCCAGCCCTCATCTCACCCGAGGCTGTTCTGAGCAGCCTGGGAGAGGCAGGCCATGGCCAGCTGGCCCTCGGAAGTTCCAAAACCATGGGAGGGATCCCCATAGAGGGGCAAAAGGGGAGAAACAGACCGGTCCCCCAGAATGTTGGATTTACTGGGACAGTGAAAGGCAGGAATTGATGTCAAGTTTTGCTTCCTGGGGTAGAAAACAAACATGGCTACTGAGCATTTAGATCAGTGTTTTCGCAAAGCTTAGCCAGAGGATCCGAGTCACGGGCAGGCTCATGAAACTGGGGGAATCTTTGGGCCCACCCAGAGTCTTCTGCACGTGAGAGTCTGAGAATCACTGGTTCAGACCTAATCTCAGCCTGATGGGAGATGTCGGGCCCGGGTGGAAGTGATGTGGCCCCCCCCCAAACAATTTTGGGTCCCCACCATCAGGATACAGGCACCTGCAGGGTCCTTCTCTCTAGTGTCCTGCCCCTCGGTGCCTTCCTCACCCAGCCCCTCCTCAGGCCTAGGGAGGGAGGGCGTCCCCTGCCCTGCCCACCTCAGCCAAGAGCACTCACGGGGGATTGTCACAGCTCCGGCTCCGGGATCGAACGCCACCCCCGCATGACCGTGAACATGACCCGAACTTGGTCCAGGAGCTCCAGCCTCCATCCTGGCCGTAAGTCTGCTCCGGCGACTTCCAGATGCAGTGACCTTTGAAGCACCACTGGGATGGAGCAGAGGGAATGAGGTTACCCTGGGCACCCCGCCCCCCCCGCTGCCTAGCCTGCTAGGAAGGGTGCCCGACTGCGCACATGGCACAGCTGGTGGGTGCCACAGGTGAGCCCAGAGAAAGGGACATTAAGAGTACGAGCCCCAAGGGTGACAGAATCCCACCCACACCGCAAGCCAAGTGACCTCCGGCAAAGGGCTCCACTTCCTGAGCCTATTCCTCTGGTGTCCACTGTGGATAACAGCACCTGCCCCCAGGGCTGCCGTGAACCTCCAAGGAGGTAATGCCGGACACACACAGCCCTCCAAAAATGGCAGAGAGTATTGCTAATGACAGTAATAATTATGCAATTATTTGGTTTATCACCCCCGGAGAAAAAAAAGAGCTAATAGGGGAGAGAAGACACAGTCTCACCATGTTAATCTAGAGTAGATCTTGGCTCTGTGTCTCAAAATCACCACCCAGAGGCCACAGGCCGGTGTATTAGTGGGAGGCAAGCCAGCCCCACGGGGAGGTCCATCCATGCACAAATGGAGGCGGTATACGAATGGAGTCTGAGAGGCCTGGGCTGGAACCCCAGCTCAGCCATTACTAGCTATGTGGGGCTTTGGCATAACTTCACCTTGCTGAGCCTCAGTCTACTCATCTGTTAAATGGGACTGTTCTAAGAACTAAAGGCAGTAATACCCACAAAGGCCTTAGCTCAGGGCCAGGCACAAAGGTGGGCTCGACCAAAGTAACCCCCTCCCCTTCTCCTGCAGGGCAACATGTACGAAGTACAGCAAAGCTCCTGGGGTCTTTTTAAAGAGATAACAGAGTGGCTCTCAGCCTTAGAGTCACCTGGGGAGCTTTTAAGACTCCAGATGCCTTGGGGTGCTTGGGTGGCTCAGGTGGTTAAGCGTCCAACTTCAGCTCAGGTCATGATCTCACGGTTCATGAGTTCGAACCCTGCACTGGGCTCTGTGCTGACAGATCAGAGTCTGGAACCTGCTTCAGATTCTGTGTCTCCCTCTCTCTGCCCCTCCCCTGCTCATGTGCATGCACTCTGTCTCTCAAAGGATAAATAAACATTAAAAAAAAAAACACCTCCAGATGCTTTGACTTCACCCCAGACCAACGGAGTCAGAATCTCTAGGAGTGGGGAGTTTTTACAGCAGCAATAGTATACCTTACATACTACAAAAAGTCTCTCCGGTCAAGTGTGCAAGTCAACAATGCTTCACAATCGACAGCGTTGTGCAACCGCCACCACGTCCAATTTGAGAACATTTCCATCACCCCAAAGAGATCTCCGTGCCCACCTGCAGTCGTTCCCTGTTCTAGAGGTGGGGACTTTTAAAGCTCCCCAGATGGTTCCAATCTGCAGCCAGAACTGAGAGCCACGGATTGACTGTCACATGCAATTGTGACGGAAGGACCTGGAACTGTGGAAATACCAGGAGCCAGTGTACCGAGTCTCCGGGGTAAGAACCCGCCAGGTGTGGAGCCCACTGGGCCATGCATAGCCGTGGGAAGCCCCATCCATCTGTGAGGAGGCAAGCCCTCCACATGTGATGTGAGCGGGCAGAGCCTCGTGAGGGCAGAGGGCAGAGGGCAGGCTAGGGGGGCGGGTCCTGTGGCTGAGTAATAACCCTGGAGCCTCTCTTAGCACTTCCCAGCTCTCTGCTTTGCTCCAGCGTGACTCAGTGATTCAGAACAACCCAAGGAGTGGAAAGGCCACTTGGTCAGGGGTCAGCAGGACCCGAAGTTCAATGAATGGCCCAAGGTCACCACAGAAATCAGAGAAGGGCCAGCAATATAGCAGAAGTGGATTTTAGAACCCCTCAGGCTCTTAGACCCGGCCATAAGTTCCCCATACAAATGATGCCCTGGCACCCACACCTGTTCAAGAGGGCAAACACATGTGAAAGGGCAGGTCTGGAGCAGGGGAGGCAACACGCATGTGGGAGAACCAGCATGGTGGGCCGGGGACGGGGGCGGGCAGGACACCTGGAGTCTTCCCTTCATCCCTTCCTTTGCCTGCCTGGGCCTCACTCTTCTCATCTGTAAAATGGGGGAAAGGCTTCCTGCCACATGGGCGATGAGATGATGCCAAACTCTGTGAAGCAAGCGACTGTGGTGTGAGAGAGAGGGTGTACCTATGAGTTCCTGGGGGGCTCCACGCACACACACACACACGCAGCCACACGTCTGGGGGGCAGGGGCTCCCCTGGGACCTGCACACTCCTGCTGCAGCCCCGGGAACGCAGGTACCTGGCCAGGGGCACACTCTGTCCCGTCCAGTGGGGGCCCTTTCTTGGTCTTGCAGAAGTACGGGTTGTCAGGATGGCTGCACCACAGCTGTTTGCAGGGCTCGAAGGTCTGGAACTGCGCGGTAAGGGGACAGGGGTCACCGGCTACACTGGCCCTCAGGCTCTGACAAGTTGTCCAGGGGGCAAAGGGCAGTGATGGAGAGGAGTGGTGCGGTGGACGCTGGGGCCACAGCGCTGTGAAGGAGGCAGGAGGGCCCACACCCTCAAACTGGACCCCACTCCAAGTGCCATGGCCTCCGGTGACCCCTCTTCCCTCCAGCGGGGCACCGAGAAGGGGCAGGCCACAGCCCACATCCCTTGTCGTCCCCCCAGGCCTCCCTCCTTGCCTTTGCAGAAGCCACTGTGACACTGGGCAGGGACTAGGGTTTCGAGGGTCTGAGGCTCGAGGGAGGCTTGGGCCTGCCGACGTCCCCTGAGCCCAGTGCCTATCGGGGCTTCAAGGGGCTGCCAGTCCAGCCGGGACCCCAAGGCACCCAGACAAGGACAGGACTCCCAGCATCCTCTAGTCTCGCCAGGCTGTGCCAGATGTTGGTAATCTCCTGCTTCCCATTGTCCAGGAGAGCCCAGTTTTTTTTCTCTCCTATCATCCCCCTGCCAGCCGGACCAGTGTCCTCCAGATACAGCCCTGAGCATTGAAACCCCTCTCCACCCCCAGCTCAGAGAGCATGTGTCCCAGTGTGGCCTGGACAGACACGGAGCCTCCTGGGCCTGCAGAGCTGAGGAGGGGGCTGCATTCGGATGGGAGGTTTGAGGCGCTGGAGTCACCAAGGCCTGACCCCTCAGAAAGACCCCTGCCCTGGGATGTCCCCTTCTCTGAGCCTCTGCCTGGACGCTGGTTAGCAGCTGCTCCGTTCTTTCCTGGGTGGCTCTAGCTGATCCCCAGGGCCAGGCTCTCCCTCGCCCTGTCCTGCAGGGTAAGGAAGGGCTATGCCCCCTTATATGTGTCTCCTGGGCATGGGGTGTGGTGGGGGGGGCATGCAATTCACCGCCTGGAGAAGAGTTATGTGGCGGGCCACACAGGAGAATTTCACAAGGGTGACGAATCAGCCCAAATCATCCTACCAAATCCCTGAAGAGCAGACAGAGGCAACTATTCCTCCATCAGGCGAGAGCCCAGTGGCTGACGTGACACAGGAACTGCCTGGCAGATAAGCTCCCTGATAACCCAGCCCAGCCAGGATCCCACCAGTCACCTGCCGCTCTGTTCTACTATGTTCCATCTTTCCCAGGAGTAAAGCATCCCCCAGCCACTGCACACAGCTGCCCCCAAAGGTGGGACTGGGTGGGGAAGTTATGTAGCAGAAGGTGGCGGGGCCAGGGGCCGGTCGCCCTGGATCCCCCCCCCCCCCCCCCCGCCAGGTAGCCGGCCCAGAGCCTGTGGGCCCATCACCAGGCTACCTGGCCAGGAGGGAGGAAGATGTTCTGTGCAGGACCAGCCTGGGTCACAGACGGACACGGCCCTGATTCTCCAGCAGTCAGAGGCTGGTGGGAACTCACCGCAGAGCAGGTATGGTATCCAGAGCCGAAGTCAAAGCGGCACTGCTCGTCCATCGAGTAGTCAATGCCCGGCAGCTCCGGGGGCTGGGGCCAGGCGGGCGCAAAGGGGTCATCGAGGAGGCAGTCGTAGGAGCTGCCGGTGGAGACAAGGAGGTGAGCCAGGCTGAGGCCGGCGCTCCCCAGCTCTCCTTTCCTGGAGGTGGGGGTTTAAGGAGCAAAGAAGGCCTGCAGGAATCCATCATTGCTGCCCTCTGCTAGGAGCGGTGTCTTCCAGGGAGGAAGGCTTGGTCTCTGGACCATCTGAGGGCCCATTGCACCGAGGGAAGAAAAGTCAGGCCGCTACACGGGACGTACTCGGGGCCCTGGCCAGCTGCCGCCTGAGGTGGGTGACAGTGTCTTTGCCCACACCTGCCCCCCCCCACCAAATCCTCTCTGTACCCATTCTTGGCCTTGAGCTCCTGAGTCTAAAGCTTGTCCTGGGCCCCTGATGACCTGGGAACTGAGCGTGTGTCGGGGGCAGGGAGGCACAGGGAGGGAGATGGCTGGGGTGGGGGTGGGGGGGGGGCGGATGAAGGGCAGGCTGCATGCTCCCCAGTCCCCAGCCCGGAGGTGGAGGTGACCTACGGGAGGTAGCGGCTCAGCTCCACTTTGCTGCAGCGGGACCAGTGGAAGCGGTGGAAGGCAGCCTGCACCAGGGGTGCCATGACGCTGCCCAGGCTGGTCTCGTCTGCACAGCCATTCCCCTGACCGTCATGCTCCATGCCGAGCCTAGAGGGTGTCGGGGGGGGGGGGGGGGGGGGAAAGACGGGAATCCTGAGTCATGCCAGGGAGCCTGTCCCCGGGAAAACAGGCAGGTGCAACAGCAGTGGGAGACCATGCCCTGACCAAGCTTCAAACTGGACGGAAGCTGAGGGTCCCCCCTGCTCCCCAGTGGGGCTGGACTCATTCTGCCCTCCTGCCCCCTCCTCAAACCCCACCCTGCCCTCACGGCTTCCATGGCCAGTTCAAGGCCCACTCCGACCCCAGACACCCTCCCTGGCCACCCTGACTGAGGGCTGACCTCCCACGGTGGCGGCCACCTGCCCCACCATTAACACCTCACATGCCACGATGTGCTGTCTCTTCGCCAGACCCAAGGCCTTCAAGTACAAGGACCCGGTCTTCATTTGGTTCAGCTCAACCTCATTTACCGAGTGGCTTACTTAAGCTTCTCCGAGACCCCGTAGTACTTTAGCACGGAGCTCTGTGCCTGGTACACACCTACCATGATGATAGTCTAAATTTAAAAGCTTGGTTCTTTTTATAATTAGTACTTAATGCCAAAGCCCAGAGGTTCTAAATTCTCAAGTACTCCCAGGTGGCTGTGTCTGGCCTTGACCACTAGACAGACACAGGGACCTCTGGTGCTGACCTTGGCTCTCCACAGGGAGAGGTCTCTGCTTTGGGAAGAGTGGACCCCCCTGCCTCCCACGTACAGGAAGACAAACTCCCAGCTCTAAAATATGTGGAACCATGGGCAGGAAGAGACCTCAGGGGTACCCCGGGTGCCAGCCTCCATGCTGCAGAGGAGGAAACTGAGGCCCGGGAGACAAGGGGTCACCGCCCGGTGAGGGGAAGAGCTGGGATGAAGTCCACATGGTCTCTGTGCTGACAGGGCCGGTGTGGAGAGGGGCACGGCAGACAGCGGAGGGCAGAACCCCTCTGGGCTGGCCCACTCCCCTGCTCCCCAGGCCCTTCACCTGCAGCACACAGTCCTCCCTCCGCGTGTGCCCTGGGGAGGGGCCGGGCCAGGAGTGCGTCCCTCAGCTCTGCCCCCTGGGCAGACGATGCCAGGAGGCATGACTGTAGCATGGGCACATTACCAGAGGACACGCTAGATGTCAGTGGCTTATCTGCTTTCTCCCGGAACGTAGCTTCTCTGGCCTAGTCTCCACCGCAGTCCATCCCTACAACGGGGCCTGGCACACAGTGGGTGCTCAAGAAATGTTGGTCGCATGAACAGATATGCTCCCAACAAAATCCAGGCCCAAGGATCAAGCAAGCAAACCACCAGCCTGGCCTGAGGCCTGAGCCTCTGTGCACCTGTTGAAGATGGGCTCAGACCAGCGCCCCGATGTGCACCGAGCACCAGTGTGGGCCAGGACAGCTCTCAGAAGGGCCTTGAGTTGTGCATGGGACGAGGGAGAGAGACCGTCCAGAGAACAGACCACCTCCTATGACGGGATAGTGCATCCACCTGCCCAAAGACAGGGCCACGTCTGGTTTTCCGTGGCCCTGGGATTTGGGGGCTTGGACCCAACGCAGGCCCAGAATTGCCATTTGGGCCCCTGGGCTCCATTCCCATCAGGGCTGGGCCTCAGTGCGTGGGCAGCTTCTCTGGCATCTTGCGGGACACTGGGACGGGGGCCCGATCTGGGATAAAGCCTCCCACACCCGCAGAACCCCTCGGAGCTCCCCGCACAGCCCGCCCTCCCGGCGCCACTTACACGTGGCCGGTCTCGTGAGCCACCACGAAGGCCGAGGAGAAGCCGTCCTCGTGGTTGAGGGTACAGCTTCTCAACGGGTGGCACATGCCAGTGACAGGCGCATACCCTGCCGGGGAGAGGGAGAGAGGGCGGAGAGAGAGGTCATGGGGAGGTAAAGCAGGACTCAATGAGGTCTGTGACTGACCGGCCACTGCGGGGACATCCTGACGTGGTCACTGCCAGAGGCTGCCTGGAGGAAGAAGGATCCTTGCAAGGCCCGCCCCCCGCCCCCCCCCAGTACAGCAACCCCGAGCCAAATGCCCCCACACCCTAAAGCTCCACGGAGCCCCTCAGGGCCCACAGCCTCCTCTAATCAAGGCAGTGGGATTTCCAGATGCCCCAAGCCTGCCCAAACCCGACTTCCAGGCCATGCGCCTCTAGCCAGCCAGTCAGCTGGTCAGTCAACAAACACATTCCAAATACTTTCTGATGGGGAGGGCAGGGGTAGACTGTGTTACATTCTATGGGGAACCAGAGGAATCAGATCCAAGCCCCCCTGCCCTGCCCCTGTCCCTGCCCCTGCCACACACCCACACTTAAGGAGCAGATGGCTTAGCAGAGAGACTAGGTGGTAGGAGGTCAGCTCACACGAGGGCCCGCAAGGCTACAGTCAAGGGGCATCATGCCTGTGCAGGGGGCATGTGGAGGAGAGAACAGATTCAACTAAGGGGGTTGAGGGCGACCAGGTAATGGCTCATGGGGGGGGGGGGG
>NW_024412404.1:11906716-11956212 GCF_014898765.1 Herpailurus yagouaroundi | reverse complement strand
CCACACAGAAAGGCAGTGCAGGGGGCTGCACGTAGCAGCCCCAGTAATGTTTGCTAAGTAGCTACTGTGTGCGAGGCCTGAATTCTTTTTTATTTACTTATTTGAAGAGAGAGAGAAAAAAAGCACATGTCCATGGGTGAGGGGCAGAAAGAGAGAGAGAGAGAGAGAGAGAGAGAATCCCAAGCAGGCTCCTCGCTGTCACCACAGGGCCCAACGTGGGCCTCAATCCCACGAACCGTGAGATCACGACCTGAGCCGAAATCAAGAATCAGACGCTTAACCAACTGAGCCACCCAGGCCACCCCACGAGGCCTGCGTTCTAAGGGGCCTGCTTCCCAGCCTCCCTGGGGCCCCGTTATAGGCTGGGAGGGAAGGCTGAGCTGGGAAAGACCTCGGAGAAGGGGTGAGGGCAGAAAGCACTTCCTGCCTGGGGCTGCGGTTATCCAGACGACTCTACCCGGTCTTCAGAAGTGCTCAAATGCTCTTTTATCTGAGACGCTTCGGGGGACTCTAATGAGAGGCTGCGGTGTGAAGGAGCTTCCTGGGGCCTTTACTGTCCTGGAGTTCTGAGGTTTACTCTACGTGAGACGTGGGGATACACCTGCACGTGTGTTGGTACGTCTGGCCACATGTGTCTGTGCACGAGCACGCACGTGTAAGTACGTACATGTATCCGCATGCTTAAGCGTGTGTATCTATGTGATCCGTGTACATATATATCTGTGTGTGTGTGTGTACGTGTGTGTGTGTGTGTGTGTGTGTGTGTGTGTGTGAGAGAGAGAGAGAGAGAGCAAACCCCACACTTGACACTTCGGGCATTCAGACAAGGAGGCTTTGGATAGAGGCATGGCCAGCTGACTCCCTTCTGGAATCAGACCAGGAAAAACTAGAAAGCCCTCAACTCGGAGCCTGAAGATCCAGTCAGCGCTGCAGATCTGTCTCGTCTCTGCTAGAGGACAGGGGCAAGCCTCTTCGCCACTCTGTGCCTCAGTTTCCCCACCGGGAAAACTGCGAGTGACCAAAGCTTCACGTGTCTGCAGAGCACGCACGACCACAGGCATCTATTTCAGGCCTCCCTCAGCCCTTGTGGCGGGCTGGAATGGGGGAAAGCAGCAACTGGTTTTTCCCCACTCGGCAGGTGGGAGGACCAGGGGAGAAGAAGTGAGCTGGGGTCGCTGCACAGAGAGGTGTGGAGCGTGTCCACACACAGGCACCTGCTGGGTGCCCCGAGGCCTGTGATGAGCCCATATCGATACGGGGGTGGGGGGTGGGGGGGCTGGGGAACAGAAGCATCTTGAAGATGCTGACAGGTCTTCCCGCAGCCAGGCTCTGGGACAGTAAGCCTGACCACTCGCGGCCACCCGCAGGCTCGACCCAGACAGCAGGGACCAGAGCGGGGACCCATTCACTTCCCCTGATGCCCGAGGAAACCACTCTAAAGCTTGCCCATCCAGATGGGCCAGGTCCTTCTCCAGAGGCCCGTGAACCTCTCTGTTGAGTGGCTCCTCAGAGCTCCTCGGGTGGCTCCAGAGAGCCCAGCCCCGAGCCCCGGCCTCTGCCCTGCAGCTGCAAGACCTGGCCACAGCCAATACAGTACCTTGCGTACCTGAGGGCCCAAAGTCCTGCCGGGTGAGGAAGACGACGTGGTCATGGTGCTCTGCGTGGCTGGGATCCTGGCGCTGCTGAGAGTGTGCCCAGCGACATACCTGCTCCAGGCTGCGAGAGGGGTTCCCCCGCTCAATCAGGCTCAGAGACTGCGGGGGCCAAGAGCGTCAACAGAGAGGGGGTTGCCAGCGGGCACCCGTCGTTCCCCTCCCGGTGGCAGAGGACACCGAGGCCCGTGGGACGCGGTGCCTGTCCCCAGGTCGCTGTGCATGCGCACAGCCCTCCCGCTTCCCGCTTCGGGGAACACTCGTGTGCCAGGCCCTGCGCCGGGACACCTGTCTGCGGGGAACTCAACACGCATTCTCTCGCATCCCTCGACCGAGCTGCAAGGCGGGGGTAGTTCTGAGCACTTCTGTGCCTTGTGTTCGTGGTCTCATCTAATCTTCACAACAGCCCCTGGAGGAAGGTGCTGCTGCCACCCCCACCCGGGGGAGAAGAAGCCACCAGTCGGTCTAAGACTGCAGAGCCCAGGGCCCCAGGGTCCAACCAGAGCAGCACTTGTCTCGCGGTCACTGCCCGGCTCAGAGCCCATTTCTGCGTGGGGTCCTCAAGGAGAGGGATCTCCAGCTGCCAGGGCATAGGACTGCCTGCTTCCAGACTGCAGGGAATCCCCCAGACCCCGCTTAGCATCCCCAAATGCCTCTGCCCCTGAAGCCTCAACTCTGACGGTCTCAGGGTTCCGATTCTGGGACCAAAATGCTTCCTACAGGCTGACCAGCCCCTCCCCACACCACAGCCCGTCCGATGCACCAGCCCCACACCCCCTCTCCCTCCAAACCCTGCCAGTTGCAGAAGGGAGGTGGTCACCTGCCGGTAGCCGACCATGATCAAGCGGACAAGGGCAATGTTTATGTGGGCGCCCAGGGACTCATCGTGGTAAATCTCATCCACCTGCAAGCAGAAAAGAGCATGCAATTTTAAGGGAAGCAAACGTTTGTCAAGAGCCTACCACACAGCAGGTACTGAGCCAGGTACCTGACCCGTGTTATCCTCACCATGGCCTTTTCAGGCAGCATTCTTCTCCCTACTGTACAGGCGAAGAAACTGAGGCAGAGAGAGGCAAAAGGACCTTCCCAAGGCCACACCGCTAAGTTGCTGCAGACCTGGGATTCAAATCCTGCCCCGCCTAGTTCCACCTGTGCACTCTCTCCACGAAGCCAAGCGTGAGGGGCTGGCCTCACACTCAGCCCTCTGACAAAGACTCATCTTTCCACGGCTCAGGAGAGTCCTTCCACAAATGTCCCCCGGCCCGGGTCGCTCATCCTCAAGCCCCTGGGTACCCCTCCAATTGCCACCGGAATCGTCTGTCTGCTCCGTAGTGCCCGGGCACTTTTCCACGGCAAATCCAAAGGAAAGTACACGAGGACCTTGGAAATGCAGAGTCTCGGGCCCACCTCCCAAGTCAGAGTCTGTAATCTGAACACAATCCCCGGGGATGCGCAGCCACGGTCAAGTTTGAGGACCATGGCCTTGGAAAACTCCCTTCTCCCACAGGCCCAGGGGTCCGTGGGACAGTGTCCCGCACAGGCCGCCAAAGAATGCTATCCCTCCTACTCCCCGAATCAGGAGACCCGGAACAGTGTCCATGACAGATGGATGAGGCTCTGTCTGTCCACCCCCAGAGACAGGCAGCTCACCCTCCCCTGAGTGCCCATCTCCTAAGGATGCCCCTTGAACAATTCCAGCTTTTTTGTTTTAACTTTTTTTTCTGAATATAAAACATTTCACCCTGTAAACTTTGAAAAGTACAAAAAAAGGTGAAAGAGGAAAATCAAATTGCCCAAACTACAATCCGCCAGATGTACAATAACCACAGTTAACGTGCTTCTTGCTGGATGTGTATCTGTGTGTGTGTGTGTGTGTGTGTGTGTGTGTGTGTGTGTGGTGGGCGGGCGGGGGGGGAGGGGGAGGCTCAATTTACAAAACAGTAATCATACTGAATATACCGTTAACACATTGGTTGTTTCATGAAACAGTATTCTGTATGTTTAAAAGCATCACCTCTAGGGGGCGCCTGGGTGGCTCAGTCAGTTAAGCATCCGAGTCTTGGTTTTGGCTCAGGTCATGATTTCACGGTTCGTGGGATCGAGCCCCACGTCGGGTTCTGCTGACAGTGTGGAGCCTCCTTGGGGTTCTCTCTCTCCCTCTCTGCCCCTCCCCCCTCGAAATAAACTTTTAAAAAAAAAGTATCATCTCTAATGTCTGCGTATGATGGGCCACGACTTAGATAATTAATCCCCTAGCTGGACGTAACCCCCGAGACTCGCTCAGTGACTCGCTGGGTGGGTCAGTGTCATAGCACAGCACTGGTGAAGCAATGCAGTTACTGGGGGCCAGAGTCCCGGGTTCGGGTCCTAGCTCTGTGGCTTAGGGCACATCAGGCAACTCCTTGGCACCTCTGTTTCTGTTTCTGTAGAATGGGGATCCTAATGGCTGTCACAGGAGAACTGTGCGGTGGAAGACGGGGGTGCCGACCGGCCACACACACACTTTCTCCCAAACAAGTCCAACCTAAGAATTCTCTCCTGTTCTGCCAAAATAATCTGCACCGGAGTAACTCTTAAATAACCTTGACATTTCAGCCCCTCCAACTCAGAACGTGGCCTTCTACGTGGTCAGTGTCTCAGACCTCCCTGATGTGCCCTGCGGGCAAGCAGACCAGAGATGGGGTGATAAGCAGGGCACGCTCCACACAGACACATCTGTGCCCCACATGTACACATGGAAACCCCACCGGTTGCCCCAGGGCAGGAAAAGAGATCAGTCGCTGGAATGCTTGGGTGGAGGCATCCGCACGGCCTCTAGGCTTTTGGAAATTCTCAGGGGGCCACTGTCTTCCTGCTCTGTCTCTCTCCAAAGCGGGCCAGGCAGGTTGCTGCCCGAATCCTTCCTTACTGTCCCCACACTCAGCAGGCCAAAGCCACCCACCAAAGCCCCCAGTGACGCCCGCTCCAATGGCTGGCATCTCCGGCCCAGGACACGGGGAAGTCTTCGCGGTGGGACTGGGGAGGAGGCTGCTGCCTCCCTGAACAAAAAGTAGGATCAGAGCCCGAGTGTCCATCACTGGTGGGGGTTGAGCGGGGCCTTCCGATGCCACCTCCCACTCCGGGTAACTGGCCTAAATGCAGTACTGAGCAAGGAGAAGGGGGACGCACCATCCGGAGAGACCCCACTCAGCACAGCACTCTGAACTAATCTGGCAACCAAATGCTTCAGGGACGGGTGACCTAGACCCCAGGAGCTGGGGGAAAGGAAGGTGGTGTACATGTGGGAGGGAGGGGTCAGGAGGACTTGCTGGAGGACCCAGAACGCGTCCCGCTGGAGAAGGTCACGGGCCTTTCGGAGGAGATGGGCAGAGGTTCAGGGCAGGGGAGAGAAAGGCAGGAGTCATGCAGAACCGTCGAGAGAGCCCCAGGCCGGTGGTAATCAGGGCAGCTGAGGCCAGCCCCCCACGCGATGGGAATCTCTCCCCAGCCCACGCTCCCACACTTCCAGCAACGTGTGTGCTAGCCCGTTAGAAAGTTCTGGGCGCCGTGAGCCCCACTGAACCTTCCCGTCCGCCTCCTCCACTGGCCTCAAGTCTCTCTCTGGAAGTCCCACGGGGCGTATCTGCTCCTTTCCCTGGGAGAGATGGCGGCCACGGTCTCTCAGGGGGCTTCTCTCCGTGCTCACGTCAGTCAAATAGAAAACTTTCCAGGCGGTGAGAGAGACGACAGGCCACTTGCCAAGGAAGGACCATCCATCTAGTTAGGGGTAGGTTGTCAGCAGTGACCAGGGGAGACGCTGAAGTAATAGCACCAAAGTCCCTAGATAAAGAAACCGTCAACCCACAATCCTGGGCCCAGCAAACCAGCTTTTCAGAACGACGATGAAAGAAGCCATTGTCAATCAAGGAAACAGAAACGGAGCCACCCAGACCCCACTGTCTGCAGGTCTGCAGGAAAGTAAGGTGGAAAGTGATCCCCAACAGGTGGCCCAGGGTGTAAGAGTGGGTGAACAGTTCTGAAGCTCTGAGAGCAGCAGGGTTCAGCAATGAGCAAGTCTAGTCTTTTCTTATGCTAAATAAGGAGATAAAAATAAAGTAATTCTATTTCACACCCTTATTCCCTCATTAAAAAAAGGAGGGGGGCCCTGGGTAGCTCGGTCGGTTAAGCATCGGATTCCTGATTTCAGCTCAGGTCATGATCTCACGGTTCATGAGTTCGAGCCCTACATCGGGCCTTGGACTGACAGTGTGGAGCCTGCTTGGGATTCTCTCTCTCTCCCTCTCTCTGCCACTCCCCTGCTCATGCGCTCCCTCTCCCTCTCTCTCAAAATAAACTTAAAAAAAAAAAAAAGGTGGGGTTGGCCCTGCCATTCCACATCCCCTAGTGGGGTCTGTCTGGGGTGCCCCGGCACCCTCATCTGCACACACCCCCATCACCCCCAGCCCTTGAGTAGGGCTCTGATTCAGCTGAAGCTGTCCTGACCCTTCCCACAGGCCAAGGAGGGGGCTGGACAGGGCTGCAGAAGTGCCCTGGCACACAGGTCCCAGCCACAGCCGTGAGCTGGTGCTGGAGCCACAGCCAGGAGGGGGAGCCACAGCCAAGAGGTGCAGCCTCCTGAGAGGCCCAGGACCCCGGCCCTCGCGCGGGCGGCCCCCTGGCAGGCTCTAATCTGGCTGTGCGCTCAAGAACTGGCTGTCGGCCTCCACCCTCCCAATGCCAAAGGTCAGGCCCGTGCACCAGCCCTGGGGAGACTTCCCGCGGCTGTGGGTCCCAGCGGGATACATCAAGAGACGCCCACAGGGCAGAAAAGAAGGCTATGTCTGGTGTCCTTCTTCCCCACCTCAGCCAAGGTCAACATCCCCTGCCAAGACCCCAGGGTAGGGCTCCACATCAGATATTGGCTTGGGACGGCCACTGGGCATATACTAGAAAATCAAGCAAACGTCAGGACTCTCTCTGGTCAAGGGGGCACAGAACAGCAGAAGGGAGAAGGTCCGTGATAATGTAACCGAAGCTAGAGACCACGAGGGTTGGAGAAAGAGCCGCTATTCCCTGAACACCTACTACGTGCCGGGCACCATGTGAGGGCTTGCATACAACCTCACGCCAGCCTACGGAGAGAGGAATTATTCCCGTCTCACGGGTGAGAAATCCAAGGCTCAGGGCGGTTAAGTAACTTGCCCAAGGCCACCCAGCTGGAAAGTGGGAAGGCTCAGATTTAAACTCTGATGCTTTGTGACTCTGAGCCACTCCACACAGCTGTTTTTCCAGAACCAGCTCCTGTGGCAGGCTGGCTGGAGTGGGCTTTCTGTGGCCTAGAGAGAAGATAAGCAAAGCGGGTTTCCACATCCAGTAAACAGCAACACGGCCAGCCAGGGAGTCGTCGCGAGAGCCCCTTCTCTGTTCTGCTGTAACCCTGCATGGCCAGGCCTCCCGGGGGCCTTGTGGCCAAACCCAGGGAGCAGGAAGAAGGGAAGGGGGTTTGGGAACTCTGGATCTGTGTTCCAGCCCAAAGGGAGGATCAGACCCCAGGTACCGACAGCAGAAATGCCTGGGGCTCCACTGCGGCTGGCGGGGAGAGCTAGGCCCCTGGGGAGCCCATGGTGGTGGTGGGGAGGGGGGGGGTGCAGCTGGCAGCCTTCCCTTCTGGACCAGGCCAAAATGGGCTTCTCCTTGGCAGTGCGGGGACAGGGGTCCAGCAGAGAGTGGCCCCCCAGCCAGCCCCAAGTTCCCACAATGCTAGGGAACACTGCTCCCAAGGAGTTCTGGAGCATCCTATCCACCAGCCTGGCTCAGGCAGGTCTCAAACAGGGAGGGGCCGTGCTGAGAAAGCATGACCCCAGGGTCTCAAGCCCACCCCATGCTCAAACAGGAGAGGGCAGTGACTGCTACCTAACGGCTGATGCAGCCACAGCCTGCATGCCATAACCTGGTGCCCTGGATGCGGTCTTAGAGCAAAAACAAAGGACCTTAGGGGCAAATAGGGGGAATCTGAAACAAATACGGGCTTTCATTAACAATGACGCATCAGTATTGGCTCAGTAGTTGTGACGAATGTACCATGGTAATGGCAGATGTTGAACAAAGTGGGGCCCTCGGGAACTCTCTGGACTAGGCCTGCAGCTGTTCTGTAAACCTGAAACTATTCTAAAATCAAAAATATATATCAGTTGAAAAGAGAAGAAGGTTACGTCTAGCTGCCATACCTCCTTGGGCTGCTCCAGACTGTTTGCCCTTCCTGACAGTTCCAGAGACTTTCCTGGGTTTTGATGACCTAAGCAGTTTCGAGGAATACCAGTGGGGCATTTTGCAGACCATCCTTCACTTCGGGTATGGCTGATGTCTGTCTCATGATTAGATGCGCGGTACGGGCCTGGGGGGGGGGGAGGAAGGCCACAGGAGTGAAGGGCCATCTTCCCCACACGATGTCAAGGGCACCCGCCACCAGCACGACCCGTCACCGACAATGCTGACGTCTAGGGCCTGCTGGGACAGCGCTTGCCAGGTTTCTCCTGCGTAACATACTCTCTCCTTCCCGGCCCCCGTGCTGTGCGCTTCAGGACAAAGTCACCGGGCACAGCCTGAGCTTCAGGAGTGGGAGTCACCTCCTTGAGGGCAGAGTGCCTACGTCAATTATTCAGAATCCTTCTCCCAGCTGTTCATTTATTCTGTCGCTTATTTATCAGTATGAACCCATGGCTGTGTGTTTTTATACTCTGGGTTATACTTCAACGCGACATTAACCTGGTCGCTCAAATTGTCCCAGCTTTGGCCCCTGGGAGCTCTTTCCTTCAGTTGGCTCCTGTGTCCCTTTAACACACCCTTCTTGTTGGCTCTGGGGTTCTTTGTTTTGTTTTGTTTTGTTTTTGTGTGTTGGGCACTTCCTTACTTTCTGGCAACACGGGAGGCTCGCCTTGGACGTTCTCTGCTCCAGTTGTGACGGCCAACTGTTCCTCGAAGGAGCTCCAAGGAGTCATTACCCCCCCCGTCTCGCCGGGAGACAAGCAGGCCCACAGTGACGGCCGAGCCTGCGTGAGCACGGCGGCCACGGGAAAGGAAGCAGCCTCTGCTCGCGTGCCCTCCCTGGTCGCTTCCGGCCTCTGAACCTGAACAGAACGGGGGTGGCCCTGCTTGAAGGTGCGGCCTGGCCAACAGTCACCTCTCCTGCCCTTTCTAGTCCCAGGCCCTGGAACTAGCCCCGTGTCTCCCCAGCTCCGACCCCTCTCATCGAGAGCACGAGGCAACTCTGCAGACCAGACGCTCCAACCAGCACCACGTGGCACGCGTCTGAGATGTTCTCCTTTCCCCGTTGACCGTCACAGGGGGCCAGGTGGCGGTGACAGTGTGCTGTCACCGCTGTCCGTGCAAGCGAGACTCTCACGTGACTCCTGGTGGCTTCACAGGACACTGCAACGCCCTGACATTGCTGGCAGCAGGCCATTTACGGGGTGAGAAAGGAATGGGAGTCCTGGTTGTCTGAAAACTTCCGGGGGCGCCTGGGTGGCTCAGTTGGTTAAGCGTCCAACTTCAGCTCAGGTCACGATCTCGCGGTCCGCGGGTTCGAGCCCCGCATCGCGGTCCGCGGGTTCGAGCCCCGCATCGCGGTCCGCGGGTTCGAGCCCCGCATTGAGCCCCGCGTCGGGCTCTGGGCTGATGGCTCAGAGCCTGGAGCCTGCTTCCGATTCTGTGTCTCCCTCTCTCTCTGCCCCTCCCCTGTTCATGCTCTGTCTCTCTCTGTCTCAAAAATAAATAAACGTTAAAAAAAAATTTTTTTTTAAATAAAAAAAAAAAGAAAACCTCCGTTGCCACCTTGCAGTAAAATCAAGAAGGCACCCACATCAAAGTCGCAGAACAGGTTCTGGCTTGGAGAAAATCCAGAGGCAAGGGCGGGGGGTGGGGGGGGGGCTCCCGCAGCGTCACCCAGGCTCCAGACGGCACAGGAGCCAATGCCGTGCAGAAAACACGGACGCGGACGGCTCTGTGGCTGAAAGCGACTCTGACAAGTAACACTCGGAATGGAAGAAGTGATGGGAATACCGGACTTTGTCACACCATCGTATCTACGTGCGCACGTGAGTAACACACGACGAAAATCTAAGCCTCCATCAGGTTGAAAGAGTTCTTCCGACGAGCACAAATAAAAATTCTAAGTGATACGAAAACACCACGTCAGGGTTTAACGGGTAGCACTTTTTCTGTTTCTTAAGTGCGTAAAGTAACAGAGCATCTGACAATCGATGGGTTCAGTTTTGATGAAACGTGGCAAGTGATGTGTTCACACGTAGTGTGTGACCTCCTCCGCGTGGGTACACCTGGTCTGGTGTGGTACATGCATCTACGTGCACACAGCCGGGTTACACATATGGGTGGCTGTGTGTGCGTGTACACGCATGTGCGTGGAAACATGCACTCCATCTGTGCATGTGTGCACTCTCTGGGGGTGTACCCCAGTAACACTGTGCGGCCTGCAGCCCAGGATCCCTGCCCACCCCCCCGGCTGGCCTATGCAGTAGCCAGAGCTGGGCCTCGGCTTCCCCCAGGTTGGGACACTGAGTACGGGCCAGGGAGCGGCTCACGAGTCCCCAGCATTTATCCCCCACAACCTGTCTCCATAATGCAGCCGCCTTTATGCCCCAGGTCGGCCTGTCTGAGTGCAAAGAGAGGCACCGTGGAGGCCCAGAAAGACCCCAACTGCCGTGACCTCACCTCGCTGAGCCCAACTCTCCCATCTGAGTGTGAACGGATAAACCTTGCAGAGAGGCCTGAGGACAGAAGGTGAGGCAAATGTCAAGCATTTGGAACAGGGCTTGGAACACATATGTGCTCGATTAGTGGCCTCTCTTGGTTCAGAACTTCTACTTCCCACTTGGGGAGCCGACGAGAGGTCCATTAGGTCAGCCCAGGAATACAGGATTTCAGGAACGTGACCTCCAATATGGCGACCGAGATGCCTGGTATGAAAGTGCTCTGTCGACCATAAATCTCTCATTACCAGGAAGGGTATTTGTCCTCATTGTTATTGTGTCTCTCCTGCCAGGAATCCCAGTATCCACGCCTCTGTGTTAAGCATTGTTCTCTGCCCAAGGGGGCTTGCTTTCAAAAAGCAATATGGCGACTGGAGCTAATACCTCAGGGCAGGACTCCCTGCCACAAGGGCCACCTTGGCTGCGGGGAGTCCTGTGCACCGGAGGATGTTTAGCAGCATCCCCGGCTCCTCCTTCAAGACAGCCAGTAGCATCCCATCCCCTCCGGCTGCGATAAACCAAAAATATCTCCAAACCTTCCCCAGTGCCCCCTGGGAAGCAAACTTGCCTATTAAGAACCACTACCTCAAAGTAAGTAGATTCTGCTCCTAGTTGTGGGGGGGTCTCGGATTGCCCTAAAAAGCAGTGGAAAGCATTTTAGGGTGAGACAAGACAAGAGAAAGGCCTAAAAAGAGAGGGAGGAGGAGGATTTGTGTGCTTCCAACGAGCAGGGAGGATGAGCTGCTCGGAGGCTCACATATGCCCGAACGGAAAACGTCTGGCAAAGCAACACTCTCCGTCAGCACGAAAGCAGTGTTTTTGTGGCGTTCCAAACTGGCCTTTATGATGAATATTTAACACAGTTATGTGCCAAGAGAACGCCGCCACCCTCCCAGGCTGAGGCCACCAAGGCCCTGGTCTGACAGTCATCTGTACCCAAACCTCCTGGGCCTCGAAGGGGCACCAAGCAGAGCATCGGAGAGGCTTCAGGAAGGGGCCCGGAAGCAGGTCAGAGTGGGTAGGACCCTCTCAGAGGCACCGGCCAACATCTCTACGGCAACCACGCCCAACACCTTTGTGGCGTCAGCCTGGCCAGATGGGGTGAGAGCAGGGTGGGCAGGGAGCCTAGGACTGCCAAGAAAGAGGCATCCGGCTGCGGAACGGCTCAGTGAGGACCGATAAAGGGGCCTGTCTCTGCTCTGGCTCTGGGCCCTCTCTCTGCTCTGGCTCTGGGCCCTCTGAGGATGCCTGCATCCCCCTGTCCCAGAGAGTCCTCATCGCAGAGATTCGGTGACAGTGCCTGATTCTCTCCATGCCCCTGGCTGGCAAGCCTGGCCACAGCCAGGAGCCGAGAGCAGGAAGCAGGCCCGGGGGTGAAGCTTCAGGATCCTGGCTCAGCTACGGAGACCCATTTCGGGAAGAGGCCGGGGGGTGGAGGCTACGATCTTCCTTCTCCCTCCTCCTCAGAGCTGTTTCGCCCCTGGTTCTACCACAGTGGGAGGGGGAGGGGGCGCATGAATTTTGGAATCAGACAGATCTGGGTTCGAATCCTAACTCTGCCACTTACTATCCCGAGCCAAGTCGCTTGGCTTCTCAGAGCCACAGCGGTCAAAGGAATGTCACTGGCGTAAGGCCACTGTGAGGATTCACAGAGCCTGTCTGTGAAGTTCTCAGCCCCGTGCCGGACATGTGGTAGGTGCTGGAACGATACTGTGATATTCGAGAAGGCTCGAGGAGGCTCAGGCTCCGTCTTCTCCTCCCCCCAAATCCAAGCCAGTGCCACCATCAGGCAATGTTCTTCACCCCTCCTCTCCATGCCAGAGCCCATGCTGCCGCCCGAGGGACCTTCCCGCCACAGCTAAACTCCTGAGAGGTCTCCGCAGGCCTGGCTGCCCCCTCATTCCTACGTCTACAATCCCGCCATACGACGATGATCCACCTCACCAAACCCTTTCCCCCCAGGCTGGTTCAGCTCCAAACCTCAAGCCTCTCCCTCCAGTCCACAGGGACGGCTGCCTCCTCTAAGCTCCTTCAGCACCGGCCTCAACGGTTCCCAAACTACTCCGTGGTCTGAGGCTTGTTTTGGCCGCCAGACCAAAGCTTCTAGAATAAGGTCTGTCACACTAGGCACTCACCAAATGCTGAACAAAACTGCTCCTTATGTTTCAAAGCTCTCAAATGGTTCCCTAATCCTGAGGCTTGAAGACGCTTTAAGGAGAGTGACCTGGTGCAGATGGGTAAACTGAGGCACGGGCAAATAAAGTCCCTCAAGGGCCCACGAGCATGTGAGGGAGGGAAGGGGGGGGGAGTCCTTGCCACCATGTGCAGTTGCATAAATATTTATAGCACATCCCCAGGTTAATGCAAAGGAAAACTGAGAGGCAGGATACCCTGAGAGCTGCCAGTGAGCAGGGCCCCATCAGATGGTTCTGAGGGTTTCACTAACGGCTTCTCCCCCTCCTCCAGGATTAGCACAATAGGACCATACATCCCGGGAATCGGATCTCTCCCTGATCCTGCTAGGCCAGCCCCGGCCCCGCAAATCAGGATCAGAAATGGTCACAGGCCGGCAGGCACTTTAAGGGGACAGCAAAGGGACACCCTTTATACTGGCTGCGTGAAATCCCTCAGGAAATTAGTGCTTTGAGCTTCAAGCATCCCAGCCAAATAAAGTTCCCACACAATGGACAGGATGAGCTGCTGGTCCCCCAGGAGGAGAGGTGGTTGGCCACCCATCCACTCACCAACGTGGGCCAGAGCTCTCGCTGGCTGCCCTCCGCACCTGCGACATCAGAACGCAACCTCCCAGAAGATCCCCCTATGGCGAACCATCCGCCTTGTATGGTTCATCAAGCCCCCCAATTCTTCTTGGGGAACAAGCTCCTGTAGACCCTCCCCATCACTTTCTAACTTTCCCCCTCCTCTCCTGGGCAACTTCATCACCATAAAAAAGGACAGAAAGTATAAACAAGTGTAACCGCAAACGTTATTTCCCATTTGTTCTCCTAAAAACCTACTTGTCTTTCCTAAATAAGCCTATTTGTCCTAACCGTACAAGCCTTTTGTCAACTCTCTTTCCCCTTAGGTATATAAGTTACAAATTCAAATCACCCCTTTGAGCGACTCATCACTAAGCATCCCCACAAATACACGTATTGCACATGATGATCTTTCATCGGTTTAAATTGCAAGCCCCTGGAACTGAACCTAAGAGGATAGAGGGAAAGTTGTCTTTCCTCCCTGACATCTGGGTCACCAGCCAGAGACAGCACTACCAGGCATGAGGCTTCAGACCTCTATGCAGAGGCCATGTGAAGAGGGTTGGCTCCAAAGTGACAGAGCAGGCCTCAGACCCCAGGCCTGTGGCTTGAACAGATGCAGACAGGATAGCCAGACCTCTCACGGGGTAGTCAGGAGACTGGAGTAAATGAAGTCACATTTACAAGGAGTCTGGCTCCCAGTGCTTGCTCAATGACGGTAATGACTTACAAGGGGATGTTATTTGCAGTTGTCTGGGGACACACAGCAAGGTAAAGGCTCTGAGGGCAGGGACCCCATTTTCTACTCCTCTGAGCCCTCCACTATAGAAGCCATTTTTTGTCTGCATGCTTGGCTTCCCCACTATCTAGGAAGAGATTCTGTTCCACCTCGCCCCCATGCAAGGTGTTGGGCTCCACCTGGGGACCCAAGCCAACCCTCCAGTCATAGCAATTAGTCAAGGACAGCCACCTGATTGACCCAGGCCAGCCTTCCCTAGAAACATCGGGGGGATTCCTTTGCCTTTGTGTCCTGGGAGCAGGAAGTGTGGGGCCTGGGGTGGCCCAATGGGCCTGTTTCCTGCCATGGAGAGAAAGCCTGGCTCCTATTGGCTTATATCACCAAGAGGACAAATAGGGAGGTGAGAGAGAGAGAGAGAGAGAAAGAGAGAGAGAGAGAGAGAGCACCCTACCGGACTAACATCCACTCCCATCATGCCCAATGCCCAGCACGGGGGACGCACCTGGCTGTGAACCAATGAACGCACGACCATCAACACTGGAGAGTGAGGCCAGCTGGGAAGCAGGGCTCCGGGAAGCCTGTCCCACCCTTCCAGATCCTGCTGACCTGCTCACACTTTAGTCCAACCAACGCACATTTAAGGAGAAAGAAAGCAACAGAATGCTCACTGGAGGCACCCAGACAGGAGGCCACAGACCATGAAAGAGAGCCTCTGGTCTTCCCCAGACTCCCAACCCTCCACCACTCCCGCCCAGGCCTTCTCTCCTCACCCCTATTCCCAGGCCAGAATCTAGAAAGGGAGAGACAGTGGCGAGGCCAGCTCTTGGGGGAGGTGGGGGAGGTCCCACCACTTAGTCGCTTAGGATGGTCACACAGCCAGAATCCAGGGGTGTGTCCCCAGTGAGGTTGCTAGCCTTCTAGCTTCAGGAACAAAGACGCAGCCCGTAAGTCGGACGGGCCACCAGACTCCCTGCCATCCCCGGGAAGGGCTTTCTACCTGGGACCCTGGCCAGGCCTCAAGCCCGGAGAATAATTATAACGTGTACCTTGCTTGAAACTATGTGTCCAGGGGCGCCTGGGTGGCGCAGTCGGTTAAGCGTCCGACTTCAGCCAGGTCACGATCTCGCGGTCCGTGAGTTCAAGCCCCGCGTCGGGCTCTGGGCTGATGGCTCAGAGCCTGGAGCCTGTTTCCGATTCTGTGTCTCCCTCTCTCTCTGCCCCTCCCCTGTTCATGCTCTGTCTCTCTCTGTCCCAAAAATAAAAAATAAACGTTGGAAAAAAAAAAAAAAAGAAACTATGTGTCCAAAAGACACTTTTCACCTTATCTGAATCTGATTCCACAGAAGCTACGTTACAACTGAGAACCGGATACTTGATAACAACGCAAAGTGTCTATAGATGCACGAATCTCTTCTACCCCGTGAAAAAGCCAATTTCGTTCTGTTTGCACATTCATTTCAAAATCCCTGATCGTAAATGTTTCCATTCTTTCAGAATGGTCCTTCTTTCAGAAGGGTTCTCTTCTGAAAGGCTGGTTAACACTTGCCTGGTTCCCTCCCTGATGAGTGAGTAAACTAAAATCTTTCACACTTGCCCGCTTTTATTTCTGTATGAGCGTCAGGATTTGACCTTTTCCTGAAAAGTATCCTTTAGCAAACGGAAGGACTCTGGGGCTGTAAATGGGGTCTGGTTCACAGGCTCACACTCCTGGGGTCTTCAGCCCCCGCTCTGGACCCAAGACCCAGGCTCCCAGCACTTGAGGGCTTCCTAAGGGTTCCCCTGCCCCCACCTGCTGGCTCCAGGGGCCAACCCTGCTTTCCCACTGATGGGATCAGTACTAGGCTGTGTGGCCTCAGGTTGGGCTAACCATCTATAGAGTCTGGGCGGGAGGTCAAGGGCTCCAGGGAGGTGGGTGTGTCCATATTCATAATCACCTGCCCTGCCTCACAAACAGCCCAACGTGGTAGCCTTTGCTCTTAAGAGTCCCACACGTCAGGCTCCTTAAGGGACAGAAGAATTCATATCCCAACAAAGAGGAGGCCGGGGGCGCAGTCCCCCCCTCCCTGGGGCTCAGTGTAATTGGATCTGACTTCTAGCCCCACCCCCCTTTTCTTTACACCCGTATTATGGACACAAACCTGCTACCTTTCTGTCCCCTGCTTCTTCACTGACCCACTCACCCACTCCATACATACCCATCACCCGTTAGGGGTCCGGGACTGCGCTGTGTTCAGCTGGGGCTCAAAAAAAGTATAAGACAAGACCCCAACCCACCCCTTCAGAGGCTTAGACGAAGGACCACTTCTACACACACACACAGACAGTACAGCTCCAAGAACAATGAAGGCGGGCCGGTGTGGGCGCCCCAAGAGATGCCTCTTTGGCATACCGATTATTTTTTGAACATGTATCTATTTTTGAGAGAGAGCAAGTGTGCGTGGGGGAGGGGCAGAGAGCGGGAGACAGAGGATCCCAAGCAGGCTCTGAGCTGTGAGCGCAGAGCCCAATGTGGGGCTTGAAACTCACGAACCCGTGAGATCACGACCTGAGCCGAAAGCAAGCATCGGCCGCTTAACCGACTGAGCCACCCAGGAGCCCCATAAGCAGCTTATTTTTTTTAAATTTTTTTTAACATTTATTTATTTTTGAGACAGAGAGAGAGAGAGAGAGAGAGAGAGCATGAACAGGGGAGGGTCAGAGAAAGAGGGAGACACAGAATCTGAAACAGGCTCCAAACTCTGAGACATCAGCACAGAGCCTGACGCAGGGCTCGAACCCATGGACCGCGAGATCATGACCTGAGCCGAAGTCGGACGCTTAACCCACTGAGCCACCCAGGCGCCCCATAAGACGGTTATTTTTAAGAAACTGCAGGCATATGAGAAGCTCCGAAAACCCCAGTGGAAGTTACCCTTTCATGGGAGACATTTACATGTATGAGGGAAATGTCCGCCTGTGAGGGTGTTTCGTAGCTGTACCAAAAGCGGGGGATGATTCAGTCTCCGGAAACTCTTACCGAGGCAGGTGAAGACGTCAATCTGCACAACCACCTTTCTGTTCCCTGTGCACCAAACAAAGTCCCCCTTCGGGACCTGGGATCTGGCCCCCCCACCAGCAGATTGAAGGCTCCTTGGCCAATCTTCCCGGCCTGGGATCGGGCATTTTCTCCAGAAGGGGAGTCCCAGGGAAGGCCCCTCGACTCCTGGGCAAGCAAAGCCCCTGGCCACGCCTGCCTCAGGCTCTGAATGTGTCCCAGCCCTGAACCCACTGGCCCCAGGCCCCGGGTTGCCAGGGGCCGGCGCCGACGGCCTACGGGCCTCTCAGCCCGGGGCGGGTGTCAGGCCAGCTCAGGCTTGGGTCACTGCTGGGCTAGGGAGCGAGCAGTGCATCCATCAGACAACACCAGGCCCGAGAGAAATCATGTTCTGAGCAACACTGGTGGCCGCCCACCCCCCCCCCCCGCCCCGTTTTGGGACGTGAGGACACTCACGATGTTCATGAGGGTGAGGACGTAGTTCTGCACGTGCTCCTTGCCATGGAAGCGCACCACGGAGTCATCCACCGCGAGCAGCACCTCGATGCTGTAGCTGCCCGCCTTGGCATGCCGCCGCTTCCGCTCCCCGTCGCCCAGCTGGTTGCCCACCAGGCCCAGCAGGTTGGGGAGGTCGCCCGGGCCAAAGGCTGCCAACCGGGATGGGAAGAGAGACAGAGGTCAGAGCCGAAGGAGAAGCTGTCGCCCAGAGGCTGCCCGCCAGCCCGCTGTGCCCCGTCACGTGTGCCCTCTTCCTGCCTCTGTAAGAAGCCGACTCAGCGTGAGGGTTCCTCCCACACCTGCCACCTCGGGGGCAAAAGCCCTTTTCCAGGAGCTAGGCCACGGCTGAGGCTTTGAGGCGAGGAACACGGAGAAGGGGGACCTCGCCTGGACTCGCAGGCCTAGGTCCCAGGTCCCACTCAGCCCTATCTTCCCCGCGTGACCCAGCCCTGCCCCTTCACTCCTCCCGTGACACAGGATGAGCCCTCCTTGATCTCTCACCCAGAAGGTTGCTGTAAAAATCAAACGTGGGGGGGCGTCTGGGTGACCCAGTCGGTTAAGTGTCCGACTTCGGCCCGGGTCATGATCTCGAGGTTCGTGAGTTGGAGCCCCGCATCGGGCTCTGTGCGGACAGCTCAGAGCCTGGGGCCTGCTTCGGGTTCTGCGTCTCCCTCTCTCTCCACCCCTCCCCTGCTCGTGCTCTGTCTCTCTCTCCGTCTCTCAAAAATAAGTAAACATTAAAAAAATTTTTTAAATCAAACAGGGCAGTAGGTGGGAACTTCTCAGTAAAGGAAAATAATCCTGGTGTTACTGTAGCCCATGCAGGGCATTTTAGGAACCCCTGGATATGTCCCCTCAAGTCCCTCTCTCCATCATCGCCAGCCCCCCAAAATTTCACCACCACTGCTTTGCCTTTCGGCAAAAAGCAAAAGATGCATTTAACTAGGAGCTATGAACTTATATAATCTAAGCGTTGTCATACTTTTCCTATAAAGGACCAGATAGTGAATATTTTACGCTTTATGGGTCCTACAGTCTCAGTCAGCTATTCAGTTTGGCATAAAAGTAGCCACAGATAATATCAAAGCAGACCAGTGTGTCTCTGTCCCAGTAAAACTTAATTTCCGGTGCTGGGTGGCTCAGTCGGTTAAGCATCCAACTCTTGATTTCGGCTCAGGCCATGATCTCAGGGTTTGTGAGTCCAAGCCCCAGGCAGGACTCTGTGCTGACAGTGGGGAGCCTGCCTGAGATTCTCTGTCCCCTTCTCTCTCTGACCCTCCCCCACACGTACCTGTGTGCATTCCCTCTCTCTCTCTCTCTCTGTCTCTCTCTCAAAATAAATAAACTTAAAAAAAAATTAATTTCCCATGGTGGGCCTTAGTTCGCTGACCTCCAGTCTAATCCAATCCAATCCAATTCTTACAACTCTCAGGTTACTGCCCCCAATATACAGGCAAACAAACTGAGGTCCAGAGTAGCTTGTCCAGGTCTGTCTGAATCAAGACACCAGGCTTTGAAGTGTCACCATCGGTGCTGCTACTTAAAAAGGTAGCACCTTAAGTCGTTATCAGTCATTTGCACCATAGTCTGAATAAACTGCAGCAACATTTGTTGGGGCGGTGGAGTTAAGGGTTCATGAGGACCCGGTGGGAAAAGCCAATGAAGGGGAGCAGAATTTGCCACCCCAAAATACGTCTCTGTGGTGTGAGGATTATTTCAGGCTGATTATTCTTAAGAAACAGCAGACACGGGAAAAGCTCTGGAAATTGAGAAGTGACCCTTTAAGGGAAATCTCCATTCGTAAGGGGGTCTCCCACCCTGCACCAGGAAGAAGGATGACTCTAAATCTCTGGAAACTCTTTATCAAAAGAGAGGGAAATGACTTAAACCCACATAACAACCTTGCCCCTGTTTGCTGTGTTTTCCTGGTAACCTCCCATCAACTCACCGCTCCTTCCCACCCACCAACGTTTTCTTTTGTCTTTAGCTGATGTTAGGTGGTGGCTTGGACCATTTGGGGGAGTTACTCAATTTTCCTGAGTCTCTCCCACATACACAGAAGGTATCCATGTAATTAAACTTCTGATTGCTGGGGCGCCTGGGTGGCGCAGTCGGTTAAGCGTCCGACTTCAGCCAGGTCACGATCTCGCGGTCCGTGAGTTCGAGCCCCGCGTCGGGCTCTGGGCTGATGGCTCAGAGCCTGGAGCCTGTTTCCGATTCTGTGTCTCCCTCTCTCTCTGCCCCTCCCCCGTTCATGCTCTGTCTCTCTCTGTCCCAAAAATAAATAAACGTTGAAAAAAAAAAAAAAAAAACTTCTGATTGCTTTATCTTTGTTAATCTGTCTTTTATTACAGGGTGCCTCAGCCAGAACCTAGAAGGGTAAAGGGAAAATTCTTTTTCCTCCCCCACACTAAGAAAGTCAGATAAGAGGCTGGGGTCTCTTGAGAAGACTCCAAAGCCTTAACATTTCATGATTCCCCTCCATTCTACCCTGAAGTTCTGACACTTGTACCATTAACTTTTCTTTTCTTTTCTTTTCTTTTCTTTTGAGAGAGAGAGAGAGTGAGTGGTGCAGTGGGGGAGAGGGAGAATCCCAAGCAGGCTCCTCCCTGTCAGTGTGGCTCAAACTCACGAACCATGAGATCATGACCTCAGCCAAAACCAAGAGGTGGATGCTTAACCAACTGAGCCACCCAGGTGCCCCATACCATTAATTTCTGAGAATATCCAGTTATGCGAGAACCCTCCAGAGAGTGGGACAGGAACTAAGGATAGGAAAATGCCACCAATACGTCCCCAGCATGTGTCAAGGGGAATGACTGCAGGAGGGGCCTCATACTTACTTGGTGGGTGGATGGTAGGTGAGTGGGAAAGGTGGGAGCCCCGCCCTTGAACCCACTGCCTCCCCTGGGTGACAGAGAAAGAACCAGATGGTAACAGTACAGTGACTTCAAGGCCTACAGGAGAACTGACGAGGGAAGGCTTCCACACCAAGACCCAAACCAGGACTGGGGGGTTGACAGAGGCTTCTGGAGGAGGGGACACCTAAGCTGGGCCAGACGGGGAGCGGGAGACAACCTGTTGGAACACGGGGAACAGAGGGTCCCCAGCAGCGGGAACTGTATTAGCAAAACCCACTGCGAGCAAGTGTGGGGTGAAACCATCCACAATATGCGTGACCCTTGGGGACGATTCAACAGGTACCTTGGCAGAGACCCAAGATCTGCCTCTAAGCCTCTATCGATATGGATACTTCAGGAACTGAAATCTGAGGACAGGGCAACAGGGAACCACGGGACCCTGCTATGGTTTCTTTTTCTCTTCCCTTTGGTTTGGGGCTCTCAAGTGCAAAGGAAGGAAAGCACTAGACTGAAGGGCTGGAAAAGCGTGTGCGCACTGGCTGAGTGGAGAAACCAGAAACGCGCGGCCAGCCCTCCGAGTGATGCACAGCCTGGGGAGCCGGGCTCGGGCCGGTGTTGCCCTCACTAGGCCTGACACAAGCACTCCCGGCGGCCTGGTGCCTGAGCCCAATGGTGAGTACAGAGCCCAGAGGCAAATGCCTGGGACAGGGGAAGGAGACCCCCCAGGAGGGGAGGAGAAGGAGCAAGCGCTCTCTCCACGGAGCAGGGAGACTAAATAGCGGCCACTCCCAACATGTGAGCAGTGCCCACAGGTTGACAGGCTGCAAGTGAAAGGTGGACGTGACCCCTCACGGCTCTCCCAGCCACAGGCCTGTCAAAGGGAGGCTCAGGGAGGTCACCTGACTCATCCCAGGTCACACAGAAAGTTAATGGCAGAAGCCCAGAATGGAAACCCAGGGCTCCCACCCTCACGTGATCACACCCTATCAGGGCCCGCCCGGATTTCCCCCTCAGCAATAACAGTGAGGAGCACTGGGCAGGGCCTACTGACGTCAACCATAGGCCCTGGAGAGGTGCCCCCCACACCCTCTTCTGTCTCTCAGGCCAGAAACAGGTAACCTTCCAAGAGGGGAGGGTGGGGGGGGCAGGCCCCCGGGGGGTTTTTCCAGAAGCCCACCCAAGACGCCCCACGAGAATGTGAAATGGTGCAGCCGCTCTTGCAAAGCAGTTTGGCAGTTCCCCAAAAGACAGATACGGCGTTTCCACAGGACCCAGCAACTCCACTCCCAGTTACATACCCAAGGGAACTGAAAACGTACATCCACACAACAACTCGTCCGTGAACGTTCACAGCGGCGTTATCCTAATAACCGAAAACCGGAAACGACCCACGCCGACCCAGAGGCGAAGGGATAAACAAACTGTGGTGTATTCGTGCAGTGGAAGACCACCCTGCCACCAGGAGGGGTGAAGTAATGCCACGAGCCACACGCGGCTGAACCTCACACGCGGGGCGAGAGAAGCCAGTCCCAGAAGGCCTGCGTGATGCCGTTTACGTGAGCCGTCCTGAGGCACATCCATAGAGGCAGAAGGTAGGCTGGCGGTCGCCAGGGGGGTTGGAGAGGGGGAAAAGGGGAGTGGCTGCTAATCAATGGGCCACAGGGCTTTCTATGGGAGCGACAGAAACATTCTGGAATCAGATAGTGGTGATGGGTGCACAACACTGTAACCATAGTAAAAATCCACTGAAATGTATACTTGAAAATGATATAAATGATGGCTTTTATCTCAAGTTAAAACAACAAAAAAAGAGGGGGCACCTGGGTGGCTCAGTCGGTTAGCATCTGATTCTTGACTTCGGCTCAGGTCATGATCTCGTAGTTTGTGAGTTCGAACCCCATGTTCACGCTGATATCACAGAGCTGGCTTGGGATTCTGTCTCCCTCTCTGTCTTCCCCTCCCCCACTCACTCCCTGTCTCTCTCTCAAAGTAAATAAACTTAAAAAAAAAAAAAACAAACGCTGGGGCGCCTGGGTGGTTCAGTCGGTTGAGCGTCCGACTTCGGATCAGGTCATGATGTCATGGTTTGTGGGTTCAAGCCCCACATCAGGCTCTGTGCTGACAGCTCAGAGCCTGGAGCCTGCTTTGGATTTTGTGTCTCTCTCTCCGCAACTCCCCCACTCGCGCTGTCTCTCAAAAAATGAATAAACGTTTAAAAAAAATTAAAATAAAGAAAAACAAAACAAAACAAAAGCAGCAGCACTAGCCCCAAGCCCCAGCCTGGCAGGCTTCCCCTGAAAGGATGGGCCGCCCTGCTGTCCGATGCCTGCCCCCCCCCTCCCTTGCCACAGAGCTGGAACTTTGGCCACAGGTGCACATGGCCCCGAGGCAGACTGTTCCCTCCTCGGGCAGGACCTGTAGGGTGGTAAGGGGTTATTGAGAGCGGGACCATGGGTTGAGGAGGGAAAGGGCAGCATTAGGAGCACAGCAGCATCCAGGACACAGCCCCTGAGGCCCAGGCAGTGTCCATGGGGGAGTCTCTGAGGGGTTGGGTGGGGACCAGCTAGACCTGGAGATCCAGCCAAGGGAATTTCTACCTCCAGACTCTGAAGTTTAGTGTGCCCCCAAGTTCATTGGCAAATGTCAGATACTTCTCCAGTGGAGCCCAGGTGCCTGAAGCCCTTCCACAGGCCACAGCTCAGCTCGAAAACCAATCTGATGGGTCTTCTGACACCTCCTCTCCTCCCTTGAGGAAAGCCAGACATATCCTGGGGAGTAGCAGAGCTCACGTGAAGGAACAAAGACTCGGTATCTGTCCTCCAGGAACTGCCTCCCCCCAACCCCCCAGCCTATTTGGGACAAGAAGAAGTCCTGGGAGAAATCCGGAGCGCTCGAGGGTCCAAGAGAGGGGACACCTGAGCTGGGCTGACACTTGGGCAGCATGGAGGCAGACAGAGGTGGAGGAAGGTGCTTGGCCTGAGGCAGACTTCTCAAAAGCCCACTTGCTGGCAGCTAAGCAGGTTCCGACCGGCTGGCCTAGGCCTCTGAGGCATTGCTCTGTGCCAAGAAGTATACCCACCCCTGAAGTGAAACCTTCTGTCCTGATCACGAATGATAAACGGCGACAGACACACCTAGAAATGCTAACCTACTCACCGGGCTCAGACACACCGCTGGTCTTGAAAGAACAGTGAGTGAGTGTCCCAGGTTTCCAAAACGCCCTCCATTGCCACCTGTCTTTCTAAGGAAAGACACGCATGGGCCTGAGGCATGGCATCACCCATGGGCCCATGACGTTCAGCTGAGAAGCCTGATGACGCAAGCCCCGGCAGCCTTCCTGGGCCTGAACGCCAACTCCGTGAGCGCAGCGGTTTGAGTTTCCCTGCCACTGACCGTGGCGGCAGGCAGTGTGGCTGGTTCCAGGCCCATGGCCATGGAGCAGCACTTCTCCAGGGTCTCCCCAAAAGGGGAGATTTATGCTTTTTGATTCAGAGCTGGCCTCAGATAAAGTGGAGCCCAGTGAGACTTGTCCTTCTTCCCAGCTACAGTAGAAGGCACGGTGCCGTCCCACTCTGCCCTTGAGATTCACCCCAGCCCCCCCCCCCCCCCCCCGAGACTCCACCAAGTCCCTGCCCCCCGCTCCCGTGCCCCCACCCCAGGCCTGCAGAGCCCTCCACCACTCAGCTCAGCCTCTGGTGCCGTGGCTTCTCTCAAGAGGGGCACCGGGAGAGCAGCTGGTACTTCAAAGGAGGTAGTGTATGTGGGGACAACTGGTTTCCACGCATTCCTTCACGCTATGCCCAACCCCACCGGGGCCCTGGCAGGAGGGGGTGGTCCACTCACGGCCAGATTCCACCCAAAGCCTTCTCACGTCCTCCTGGCCAAAGGGGGCTTTGGGACAAAACTAAGTTGGACAATGAAGCTGGCCATGGGCCCAAGACTAGCACGCGTAGCATCCACTGGTTCATTCACGCAAGCATGGGCCCCGAGTACTGGTGGTATGCGGGCTCCTGTGCCGACAGCCAGGGTGCCAGGACACCCCTGCTCTCAGGGGCTCTCACCCTAACGTGTCACTGGTTACCCTAAGAACAATACTGTAGTAAGAACAATCGTTCACCAAACACCTGCTGCGTGCCAAGCTCCATGATGGAATTTTTATACCCACTATCGCTAATACACCCAATCTTAAGAGATCAATAATAACCATCCCTACTCTACAGATTAGAAAAATAGGTTCAGAGATTTTAGTCAATTGGTTAGGGTCTCACAGCAGACAGTGTTGGAGGCAGGATTTAAAAATGCTCTGTTGGGGGGGGGGTCCATGGGTGGTGGTTCAGTTGGTTGGGTGACTGACTTCAGCTCGGGTCATTATCTCATGGTTCGTGGGTTCGAGCCCCGCATCGGGCTCTGTGCTGACGGCTCGGAGCCTGGAGCCTGCTTCGGATTCTGTGTCTCCCTCTCTCTCTGCCCCTCCCCTGCTCTCTCTCTCTTTCTCTCAAAAATAAACATTTGGAGAAAAAATGGTCTCCTGGGGGCACCTGGGTGGCTCAGTCAGTCGAGCATCCGACTCTTGACTTCGGCTCAGGCCATGATCTCACGGTCGTGAGACTGATCCACGCATAGGACGCCACACTGACAGCATGGAGCCTGCTTGGGATTCTCTCTCTCCCTCTCTCTCTGCCCCTCCCCTGCTCATGCAAGCGCCCTCTCTCTCTCCCTCTCTCTCTCTCAAAAAAAAAAAATAAAATAAATAAAATAAAAATAAAAATGGGCTCTGGGACACAAACCTACCTCTGGTGCCCTGATACCTGGAAGTCTCCCTACAAACGCCCTAAGAACTTCCTTAAGCTTCCTTAAGCCCTAAGTGGCTTCCTAAGCCACTTCCTGTGGCTCCCACGGGCTGAGTGAATTTTTAGGGGGAAGAGCTAACTGCAACCATTGCACCTTCTGCTGGGCAGGGAAGACAGCCTTCCAAAGCAATGTGGAGCCCCTCAGAGACCTCCGGAGTCCCTAGGGCCACAGTTCAGGGGGGCTCGAGCAGCTCACCCGCCAGCTGTAATGGTCCCTAAGCCCCACTGGGGTTTCTCGGCTGGTATACACGGTCCAGTCCCACCTCGCGGAGGAGAAGACTGAGGCCCGGACTTGACCGCGCGCGGGACGTGGCGGAGGCGGAGCTCAGGGACCCGCCCAGTGCCTACCTTCATTGTGAAGGTCCCCTCCAGGCTCCGCCCACTCCTGCTGGCCGACTTCCCGGCGGTACACCACGTGTGTCCTCCCGCTGGCCTCCTTCTCCTGCTGCCCCCACTCCAGGGGCTCTATGAAGTAGTCGGTGCTATCGGTGCGGATGAGGCCCGCCTGAGCCGGGCAACGCAGCAAGAGGGAGCAGAGAGGGGGGAGAGAGAAGAGGCGTGAGTACACAGCCCGGGACAGGCGAGCATCTGTGACCGCGAACGTGTATGACTACACGGGTGCGGACCCTTCCTCGAGGGCCTCGGGGAGCCCTGGGATTCCAGCAGGGACGTGCGCGGGCGGGTGGTCGGACGCCGAGCAAGGGGGCCCAGGTCCATTTCGGGCAAAGCGGATCCGCTTGTACTGTGTTGTGGGGCGCTCCTGGGGTTCCACCTAACGTTTCATTTCACCAAAGGCCTCCAGAGCTTAAAGGGGGTAGGGGGAGGCAGGAAAGGCATTGCGATACATACGCACACACACTGCCTCGGGCACAGAATTCCACCCCAAAGCGCCATCACACAGATTGGCCTTTAACACCCCCCCCGCCCCCCGCCCCGGACAAGGCGGGGAGATTCCTACCTGTAAAGGTTAATGATCCTGCACATGGGTGCCTGTTCCCACTCCCACACAGCGTGCTATTATGTCAGCTTTAAAGCACGTGGGCACGTCCACCAGGGACGCAGTTCATGTCTGCTGACCATAAACGAGCCAGGATAGGGCACAGGAATAAATGCTCTGTTTTTAATCTAATTTTTTTTTTTTTTTGCCTGCGTCAAAATAGTCCTGTAAAAATAATCAGCTGTTGGCCTGGGAAACAAAAACATTAAAAATGCAACCTTGGCCAAGCCCCACAAATGTGTTATTAGATGAAGGCAATAATCACAGGGGCCAATGAAACACGTGTGCAGCCCCCCCAGCCCACACCCTGGGGTCAGCTCTATAGAGCAGCAGACCAGCGCACCTACTACAGTGCCTGGAAAATAGTAGGCAATCCTTAATGAATTCCTTCACTCATTCCACACGTATCTATTGAGTGCCTTCTACATACCAGCAGTGCTCCAGACCCCGGGAAGGCAGCTGTGAACACAAGGTGGTGAACGAAGGAACTATTTTTATAAATCTATCAGACGTTCTCCACTTGAGCAGGAGCAGCCATGCTTCTATGCAACTAAACTCCACCAGCTTTCCCACCTCCCCCTGTTCCGAGATGGCTTCTTGGGGTATCTCCTCGAAGATCTCCTGAGCACGAGTCAGCAGCCACTAATCCTCTCCTGCCAAAGCTACTGCAGCCCCTCGAAATCTGGCATCCCCTGCCCTGTGTGGCCCCCAGATCTCAGTGCCTCACACGAGGGATGCAGGCTCCAGAATGATCTGCAAGGCACAGGGCTGGGCTGCGAGGCACTACCATCCAATTCGCCCCTCCTGACCACAATGATGGACCGCACAGACCTTTCAAGTTCACCAGGCCTGACCCAGTCTGAGGCTTCAATCCCTCAACAACATCCCTAGTCAGGGGGCTCTTAACTTTTGCTTGGATGCCTCTAGCAACAGAGAGCTCTCTCCCTCAAGACACAACCTGTTCTGTGCAGGGACAGTGGTGACGTTTAGTGAGCTGAAACACACTTCCCTACATTCCACCCTTTGCAAAGTCTTATTCTCCCTGGGATTAACAACAGTATCTTATATAACAGCCACTTATATTGACATATTTCACCTTTACAACAACCTTGTAAGGCAGATGCAAATATTAGACCCATTTCATGGATGAGGAAACAGGCTCAGAATGGTTAAGAAACTTGCCCAGTCACCCAGCAAGTAAGCGACAGAACTAGAATAAGAGCCCAGCTCCGTGTGGCTCTTAACCAGGAGGCTCTGTTACCTTAGGCCATCCCAGGGCCCCACTTCTGCCCCCCCCCCCGGGGGCCACTCAGCAAGGAAACTTCCCTCCCATACTCCCATCTATACGTCCCTGGGCTTCCCATCTAGTCTGAGCTTACAGAGCAAGCAGGATGTTCACATCCTACCTCTGGGCAGAGGGCTTCCCGGAAGCCAGGCCACCTCCCACGTGGATGTGAGAACAGAGGAGAAACTTCTGCACACGGCCCTAAAGGGAACGGACCCCACCATCCCCCAGGCGACTCCCAGCCTGAAAGGATTCTCACCCCACACACCATCCCCATCACACCCTCAGCCCTGCTCTGTCAGAAGTGGAAGCCCCAGGATTCCTGGGTCTGGTCCGGCCCCATGCCCACAGTCCTCTCCCCAGGCAAGAGTTACCAAACCCCTACCTGCCCATCCTGGCTAACTGGTAAGGACAAAGACCTGTGATATAACAACCTGGGAAATACGTTTCAAATCCCTCTGTGACTATGGGTCCCACCAAACCCCAGGGGTCAAAGACAGCACTTGCAGCAACGCTCCTGCTCCGTTTTGTGCATCGTTTCTGGCCCTGACAGAGAGTTCTTGCCCCAGATGGGGTGCCCTGTGGGTCTCTGAGAGCCTCCTCCTGGAGAGCGATAGGCGGGCAGGCTCAGCCGTCAGATCAGGAAGTGGGCTGGGCAGGTCCCTCCCCCGTGGCCCTCAGTTTCCCCATCCACACCATGAGAGGTTTGGCGGGCTGTCTTCAGCTCTGCCTTGGCCGGGAAACCAGGCACCGCTTGGGGCAGACAAATTGGCAACGGGAACCTTCTGGCTCTCTGCCCCCTTGCCAAATTACTCCTGTCTCTCAATTTATGAGATGTTTGTATTTCTGAAAAGTGGTGGCTAATTTTAAAGAACTACAATCAAATCAAATTTCTGTAGAAGAAATCAAGAAAAGAGGAAAACATATGTTGCTGGAAGACAAAAATACATTGCCGTTTCACCCATACCTCCTTCTCTTCAAAACAGTAAGCTGGCAGAAATATATATTAGAAAGGTTCTTCATGCAACACAAACAGTTGATTATGTCCAACTGAGCCACATTCTATGCAGGCCCTCAGGCGATTCTCTCCAAATGGAAACTCTCCAGTGCACAGGCCTGGCCGCCATCAGCCAGGCTCTGGACTCCTTTACTACAGCTGCTACTGAGGGGCCTCTCCTGGGAGGTGAGTGGCGGAGGGGGACCTGTTGGACGTTTCCAGGATGGCTGGTGACGTCATTTTAGGGGCAAAGGCAGTGCCTTCTGCCGTATCTTCATCCAGAGGCCTCCAGGCCATGCTATCCCAGATTTTTTAGGCCTGCTTCCTTTCAGGGGAAGCCCCAGGTCCAGAGGGGAAGTCCAGGGCTCCTGAAGGAGACGGGTCACGTGGTGATGGGGGAGGTAGGTGTTGGCGTACCCTTGTATCCTGCCTTAGGTCATAATTGAGCAAGTTCAGTTGCTCATTGGTAACCGCCTATCATCGGGATGAAGTCCCAAATATTTCAGCAGATAACGGAAGCCGCGTTATTTTAGAATGAGTATGTGTATGTACGTGTGTATATATAAACGTGTTTATTCTAAAATCGCATGTACTTGCACGTAAACTGGGAGGTGACGGTACAATAAACCAATACATCTTGGGGGCCACGGGAAGAGACCCCGAAAGACGGAAATATGTGTCCTTGGAGGTGCCGAGCTCCAGGCTTATATTGAGAAGCTCTCCCGTCAACGTCAGGTCAGGAGCAAGGACCCAGCCTGAGGTCCAGGCACGGGTAAGTGGGGGAACTCCAGGAGGCCAGCTGCAGGCCCTCCCTCTAGGAAAGGGGAGCCTTTCCTCACAAGGAAGAGCCTTTCCTAGTCATCCAGAGCCTCCTGGCTGTGCCCTCAGATTTGCCAACCTTCGCAGAATGCCCAGGAGGGCTTATTTCAAGATGAGAGCCCCGACAAAGCCGGGTGAGAGGTATGCCAGGTCCCCTCTTTCTTCTCCTTCCAAGGTCAGCCTATGTGGGGCCTTCCCACAGGAGCAAGAAACAGAGCAGGCCTCCAACCAACCAGCCCACCACCTCCCAAGGAGAGCACGTTCTCGGGCCCAAACTCGTTCTGGAAATTCCATTACCAAGGTTTTTTTACTGCCAGCTGTGCTGTCTCAGGTCCTAGGCTTCCAGCAAATACAGCTTGAAACTGTTCCACTGTAGGATATGAAAGAAGGCCCAGCAAGTGGAGGCTGGGGTGATACACACAACTGGGAGCAGCAAGAGAGGCCGGAATGGCTTCCCTCAGGCTCACCCCCCACCCAGCAACCTGCTTCTGTGCCCGGCCACGCTCCCTCCCCAGACCACGGCACCAGCTAGAGCTCAGAAACCCCAACTGCAGGTGTCTGCCTCCCGCCCACCACCCCCAGGAGGACTTCTTTCAAGATGACAGCCCGACGATCCACTGGGTCCCCTCTCACCGAGCTCATCACGACCTCCAGTGCGTGGCCCCGCTGCTTCATCACGGCCGATACCCCCGACCACGCCCTCACTTCCCTTCTTACCACCCTGGACACGGTAATAATTCTGTGAACGCCCACAGCTCTCTCCCTGCCTTTCCCTCCTTCTCACCGTCTCAGAAGAGCCTCTGCCCTGGTTCAACCCAACCAGCCACCCTCTCCCTGTCTGCACACTGACGCACGTGGTGCCCACTGGTCTCACTTGAGATCAACGGCCACAGCTCTCCCATGAGCATGATGCCGGCTGGGGATTCTGCTGTGGCTCCCCGCTACACTGATGGCTTAGACTTCGAACACTTCCCACCTCCTGGTCTCCTGTTCTCAAGGAGAAAACAGGCACCGTCGGGCGGGCTCTCCCCTACCCTGCCACCACCCTATGAACTCCCACCCTGTGGGCACCCTGTGCCCTTCCTCACCTCCTGCTCGCCTCCCTCTTACCTCTGCAGAATGCAGCTCCCGCAGTGGGTGCCCCTCTTCCCAGTATCACCGTGCCCACCCTCTCCTGCGCCATTCTGGTTGGCACACAGATGCGCTCAGGGACCTTCCCCTCTGTGAAACTCCCTCCCGGGCCCCGGCCAGCCAGTGCCAGAGTCCCTGCTTCCCTCCGCACTGCGCACGACTGGGCCGACTGGGCCTGTGAAGTGATGCAGCCACTTTGGAAACAGTCTACGGTTCCACAAAACACTACACAGTTACCATATGACCCCGCAATTCCACTCCTTGGCATACACCCAAGAGAAATGACAACATATGTCCACACAAAAACTTGTCCGTGAATGTTCACTGCGGCCCTGCTCACGGTAGCCAGAAAGGAGGACCGGTCCAAATGCCCATCAACAGATGAATGCATCCACAAACAAAAAAAGAGGAAGTACTAGTCCATGCTGGAACACGGAGGAATCTTGAAAACATAATGCCGAGTGAAAGAAGCCAGGCACCAAAGGCCACATATTCTATAATTCCATCCAAACAAAATGTCCAGAATAGGGAAATCCCTAGGGACAGAAAGATTAGTGGTTGCCAAGGGCTGGGGTAATGGATGGGGGTGGTGATAACAAAAAAGGACACGGGGCTTCTTTTTGAGATGGTGAAAATTTGAAAACTCAAATTGAATGATAATTACCCAACTCTATCCATATCATGAACATTCACTGAATTATACATTTAAAAAAAAAATTTTTTTTAATGTTTATTTCAGAGAGAGAGCGTGAGCAGGAGAGGGGCAGAGAGAGAGGGAGACACAGAATCTGAAGCAGGCTCCAGGCTCTGAGCTGTCAGCACAGAGCCCGATGTGGGGCTCCGACTCACGAACCTCGAGATCATGACCTGAGCCAAAGTTGGATGCTTAACCAACTGAGCCACCCAGGCACCCTTAAGTTGTACACTTTAAATTAGGTGAGGGGCACCAGGTGGCTCAGTCGGTTGAGCATCCTGACTCTTGATTTCAGCAGGTCACGATCCCAGAGTCATGGGATCAAGCCCCACGTCAGGCCGTGTGCCGAGCTCGGTGTGTGTCCACACTTGGCACAGAGCCCGCTTATGATTCTCTCTCTCTCTCTGCCCCCTCCCAGGCTCATGCTCTCTCTCTCTCTCTCTCTCTCTCTCTCTGTCAAATTAACAAAAATTATAATAAATTAGGTGAACCACATGGTACATAAACTGTATCTCAATAAAGCTGTTTAAAAAACACGACACATTCAGGGAGAGGAGAAATGACACAAGGGTGCAAACGGGGACACACGGGCCCCACGGGGCCCCGCGAAGGGACGACGCGTGCCCCTGGGGCTGACACCCGCACACGCGCGGGCAGACAGCAGACACGTCTGTGTGGAGACGACACACAGGCACTCAGACGACAACGCGCGCACGAGCTGCACAGGCTGCCCGTGACCACGGAAGCGTGAGTCAGCACGGCTGGGATAAAAGCCCATGGACGCCGAGATTCCGAGTAATCCAAACCTGATGTGGAAGCCCTGAGCCGCAGGAGCTCTGCCGCAGGAGCTCTGCCGCAGGCTGCACGGCCAAGGCCGGGGCCCCAGCCAGGGCAAGTCTGAAAGCCGATTCTCCCCGAGCTGCAGCCTTGGGGATAGGCAGGAGGAAGGAGCCCCTGAAGGACGGAGCGGACAACCGTCAGGCTTGTCGTCAACTGGTGTGCCCGGCCCTGCGTGCCCCACGTGGGCACCCTCAGAATTCCCTGAACGGGCCGAAGTCTCGGAAGAAACACCAGGAAGCGGACATCCTCCACCAGCTGGAGGCTGTTATCCGGGGCGACCGCTGGGCCCCCCTTTCCCAGGGCCATGGCCTCTGCAGGCCCCACACCCTGGAAGGTGCTGGGTGAAAGGCTTGCTGGGCCTAGTTCCCCTGCAGCAAGAATCCTTTCGGGGAAGAAGCAATGTGGTCGGTGAGGCGGGTAAATGCAGAGACCTGACAGCCAGGATCCCTGGCGCTGCCCTCCCAAACCGTGTCATCTGGGACAAGTTACCTGACATCCCTTTGCCTCAGGATTATACCGGCATCGATCCTGTGGGTTGCTCTGAGAAATATAAACAGAGCACCTAGCACGGTCCAGGCTCGCGGCAAGGACTGCGCGAATGCTCCCGCTTGCTGCCAGAATTATCACAATCAACGCCCCGTGTGCCTGGGAGTCCCACTGGCTCATGGGTTCAGTGCTGGGAGCAGCATTCTGGAACCACAGGATGGTTAGCCTCTAACTCCTGGTGCCACCACGACCTGGCTTTCACCCGCTCAGATCGGTGCCGTAAACAGAAGGAACTGCCCGAGGGAAAAAATACCATGGGTTGAGCACCCTTAAGGGGAAAAGTCCTTAGCAAGGAGAGGCCTTCCTGGTTTAGGGGAGTTTTAAAGGCGACAAAGGGCCTGTCAAAGGTTAGTGGAAACGCACCCAGCCGCTAGGGAGCGGTCTCTGGGCGGCAAAATTGTTGCGATTTCCTTCTCTTTAAACTCTGTAGGTGTCTTCGAACTTTTCTAGGATTCCCCATCTGAAAAGGAAAGTCCATTCTGCACCGAATGTCTGCCTAGTACAACGAGCAAGTAATGATTCCATAAGAATTATTTTCAAACAGGGGCACCTGGGTGGCTCAGCCGGTTGAGCGCCCGACTTCGGCTCAGGTCATGATCTCGCGGTTTGTGGGTTCGAGCCCCGTGTGGGGGCTCCGTGCTGACGGCTCGGAGCCTGGAGCCTGCTTTGGATTCTGTCTCCATCTCTGTCTCTGCCTCTTCCCCACTCATGCTCTGTCTCTCTCTCTCTCTCTTTCTCAAATATAAATTAAAAATTTAAGAAAAAAAAAGAATTATTTTCAAACAAAGTTTTAAAAAAGGAGACAAACCCAATGAAGCCCCCCCCCTTTTCTGTCACCCAGATTCCCTGCAAGTGGTGTAAAGGCTGCTCCTGGGAGCCAGGCCCTCCCCAAGCCTCAGTTTCCACATCTGAAACCAAAGGGTCACCGGCAGGATGGACTGAGGTCACGAAGCACAAATGCCTCCCTCCCACCACCGAGGTCCTGCCCACGGCAGGGCGGCCAGCCCCTTCCTTCCCCTCCTTCCTTCTCTGGCCCGGCTCTCCTGGCATCCCCGACCTGACCCCAGCTTTTCCATCAGACACACAATAGATTTTTCCAGGAGGCCACAGCAGCGGGTGTCACCGCTAGGTGCCCGTTAGAATCATCAGAGGGATTTGCAGAATTACTGGCACCGAGACCACACCCCAGGCCAACGGATCAAATCTCAGGGGATGTGGCCCAGGCATCAGGATTCTCTCCGAGCTGCCCAAGTGATTCTACTGTGCAGCCAGGCCTGGGAACCACTCATCCAAACTCCGGAAGCTTCCCAACAATGGAATGTTTAAGGGTTCGTCCATGTCTCACAAAGAGAGTGGCATCAGCTGGGGCTGTTCGACGAGAATCAGCCGGTCATAATGCAGGAAACGGGGCAAGACAGAGAGGGAACGAGAGGACGAGAAAGTGCCCTGGACCAGGCGGGGCTGGGAAGGGCGTGTTGTGAGCACTTCCCGGGGCTGAGCCTGACCGAGGCCAGTCCCCACCTCGTGTACAGGTGCTGTCTTAGGACCCAACCACCTCCTTCCCTCGAGGGGCGGCTCCACTTCGAATGAAGAATAACTCCCCAAAATTGCCCTGAGCTGGGGGGGGGGGGGGGGGGGGGCGGGGGAGGGGGCTGTGATCTGCTGGGTGGCCAGTGGCAAGCCAATGATGTCGCGGCCACCCAAGCTGGGGAGTCCACAGCACAGACAGTGAAAACAATTAGTAGCAGGGCCTCAATGACCACGATGAAAGTGCTGATTGTCCTCTGGCACTGTGGGGAGCAGTTCCTCGGGTCTTCAAAAGCTTGGTAAATATTCTTTAAATGAAGGGTGTTCACTTTTATGACAACCCCCCCCCCCTCCCCAGCAGCAGAGATGCTGGCCCGGGGGCAGGGCAGGGACGCACGCCTGCAGGTGCTCAGAGACTCCCCATCTGCAGCAAACCCCCGCCCTGGAGCCCAGCCAGAGTTAAGGGCAGACCTTGCCAGGCTAGCAGCCACCCGTCCTTTCCATTCCCTGCGCCCAGGAGCCACGTGGCTCTGAGGCACCCCCTCCTATCACCACTGTGGCCCACCAAGCTCGGGCTGGGAGCTCGACCTTGCCCGCTTGGCCCTGAGTCCCCGCAGTGGCAGCGGCTTCAGGACAAGGAGGCAGGGAGCGGCTTTCACATGCCAGGGGGCAGTGTGGACGCCAGGCCCCAGGCTGAGGGGCGGCTCCCTGCACCGAGGCCCCGCAGTCTCCAACCTCCAGCTCAGAGGCAGAGCCGCGGACAGTGGGGCAGCTCCAGGAAGGAGCGTGGCCAGTCCCTCCCACAGCTGGGGGCCAGCCCCCACCAGGTCACTTGTCCCGGCGCAACCTCCCCTCTGAGCCATCCGACATCGCCCCGGCCCAGAGGGGCGCTGACTGGGTTTTAAGCCATGTTCTCCCTACACGAGATCACGCACGTGAAATGTTCACCACGGAGTCTGACACGCAGCAGGACTGCAGCCAGCGACACACGGAGGCTGCGGTGGCAGCAGGGACGGTTTCCCAGGCAAGGTGGAGGAGGATGGGAGGATGAAGGGGGAGTGGGCTTCGTTCGTCGCTCAGATTCCTGTGCAGGGCCCAGCCCCAACCCCCCCCCCCCCCCCCCCAGAGGCTCCCGACCACTCAGGCCCTCCAGGCATCCCGGCCCTCCTCTGCACGGTGGCGACGAATCCGTATTTGCCGGGCCTCGTGGCTGTCCTTACTCCTGACCTAGCCTTGGCACCATGGCCCCGTCTTCCAGATTTCTTAGAACTCGGACACGTCACCAAACCTTGTGTCTGCTAAGCCCTGTCGGTTACTAGCAACGCAAACGCCCACATCCCAGCCGCTAGGGCCACTCACCAGGTTCCCGACTCACTTTACACATTCACGTGCGTCTCTGCAGTTTCTCCTAAACCTCTGTCTGCGGTGCCCTTCATCTATTCACTCATTCACTCCTTCATTCATTCGTTCATTCAGAGATAATGACTGAGCCAGCCCTGTTCTGGGCACTGGGGACACAGCCCCAAATTCCTCCTCACCTCGGGCTAACGTTCTATCGAGGGGGGGGAGACAGGCAATCAATAAGTAAAACTAGGCATACCAGGTGGAAACAGCGGTGGGGGAGAACGTTTACACGGAGTACAGAAATGGGATCTGGAACTTTTAAGTAGTGGAGTCAGGGAAGAGGTTACTCAGAAGGTGACATCTGAGAAAAAGTCTGAGGGAGATGGCAGTCTCTGGGGAGGAATGCTCCAAAGGAGGGCAGTCAGGGGAGCACAGCCCGAGAGGGGTGGAGGAGGCCACAGGCGGACAGGGAGGAGGGACCACAGTCCAGGCCTGCTTGGCTTTCCCCGGGTGAGTGTCACGGGAGCGCTTGGACTTAACAAGACTGCTCTGGCTGCTGTCATGGGCAGGGGCGTGGGTGGAGGCAGGGAGATCCGTGAGGGAGGCCACAACCATCACCCCCGAGAGAGGTAGTGTCTGGACCACCCCAGCACTTGTATTTCCCGTCAAGCCCTGTTACACGGGCCCTGCTCCGTACCTGGAACCACGCATGTTCACGTGGGCCTCCACACCTCTGTCCCTGCTGTGAGCTCTGCCAGGAACGCCCCTCCCGCCCAGCTCAAACGTCACCCCATCGCCGCTCCCTCCCCTGTGGCCTCAGTGGCTCCTGGCAGCGCTCTGTCCCCATCCAGGGGATTTTCTTGTCTATTTTTTGACATGTGAGCTTCAGGAGGACAAGTACTGAGCCACAAACCCCCTTAAAAGAAGCATCCTTGGGGCCAAGCCTCCTTAATAAACTCCCTTGGGCATATCGCCCTTAATGAGAGGTCTGTTCTCCCATAAAATGTGGCCATGGCTTAGGGGACAGCATGTTTTACCTAGAGTCTCCCCATCTACGGACCGTGAATTATGAGGTAACAAAGCATCGAGCAGTCAGCGCTCCCAGGCCAGCAGCCTGTCGGGCCACAGAACACAAGGCCTCTTTGGGCTCGAGGAGCTAATTCAGAGTGTGGGCTCCTGCCAGCCCCAAGGGGCGGAAATGAACCTCTGCTGTGGGGTGGAGGTGACTGGGGGTATGGGCATTTTCTGGACAGATCAAAGGTAGAAATATCTGGTTGGCTTAAAAGCAAAGGCTGACAAAGGGCTTCAGGAGACCCTTGGGGAACAGGGTCTGCATCCAGACCACCCGTGTCCTGACAAATGCTCCCACCTTCGAACAGTTCTCTAAAAGGGGACCGTGCTTCAGGCCCCTCAGCCCGTGTTACAGAGAACAGAAGAAAAGGAGACTGCAGGGTGTTTCATATTCTCTGACAAGTAACGTGTGCCTCACAGCAGCCCACTGCCCTCCAATATTTTGAAAACGGAGAAAACAGTGGCAATGGTGATTTAGGGCCTAGAAACACCAGAAGGCTCTGTTTGACCTTCAAATCCTGTTAACCAGAAGGCTGACACTTGGTTTTTCTTAGTTGGCTTCCCAGTTTTCGGGGACCCAAGGACACGCAGAAGCTGAGCATCCTACTCTCCCAGTGGGACCCGGGCCCGAGGACTGCCAGCCCGGGCCCCAGAGGGCAAGCACCAGACCAACGGTGTAGGAACACCCTTTTGGGCTCTAAAGCTGTTGCCACAGCTACTGCATCACTGGCCAGCACAGGGCTTGCAACCCTGAGTCACTGTCGACATTTACTCAGTCCTTTCCCACTGACTCAGAAGAGGCCGAGTGGGATGGTGGGGGAGCACTGGACTGGGAGCCAGGGGCCCTGACAGTCGCCCTTTGACCCTGGGTGAGTCTCTTCCCTTCCGTGGGCTTCAGCTTCCTTGTCTGGAAAATTAAGAGGGGACCAAGAGGCCCCCCGAAGCCTCCTCCAGCCACAGCTGTCCACACTCAGGCCAAAGTCAGGGTGGCCTATGGAAATGACGTTGAGCTGAACTCACCCCTGGAGGTTTTCATAACAAGGATTATTTGTGCTAACAGGAAACACGGAGCTGCCAGAGCCCAGGCAGCCTGCAAAGATTACCGTTATTGGGCTCGTCATGGTCATTGTTGTTTCTCAGGCTCCGGAGGCAGGCAAGGCCTACATGCTGAACACAGAATGCCAGGCCCCGCAGATGGCTTGGGAACGTCCCACCGCAGGGTCCAGGTGTGGAAACTGAGGCTCAGAGAGGTCAAGCGACTTTCCCAGAGTCATGCCCAAATCCCCCTGGGCCCCCTCCGAAAGCCCACCCCCGGGCCCCTGCCCCACTGAGCACGGCTGGCAGATGAAAGGCCAGCGCAGCCCCGAAGACACTCACGGGCCCGGAGGCCGCCCTCCCTCCAGCCCGCCTGAGGACGCCAGGGAAGAAAAATAAAACCAGCCCCCAGACCAGCCCCCAATGGCCCTGCTCGAGAGGAGCCGCAGTGAGGTGATGTCTGGCTTTTATTCCATATCATAAATAAGTTATTAATCCAGGGCAGACAGCAAGGCACAGCCATGGGGAGACCGGGGAGGTGAAACTCTGCAAGACCAGACCACCTTGAGGACTGGAAAACCACCCAGGCCCCAGACCCCGCAAGTCCGCTCAGACAGAGGCCCCGGTGGGACAGGGGCTTCTGGGAAGCAAGCAGAGCACTGGAACGGGTGACCAGCGGTCTGGACACAAACCTACCGTGGATCCTGCCTCAGTTTCTCTATTTATTCCAAGAGATCAGCAAGAGTGAGTGAACGCTACCATGATATTGTTCTAGGCGCTACGGCAGAACTTTATACGTTTGATTTCCAGTGAATAAAACAAGGTAGGACACCCCCTTCACAGATGTGGAAACTGAGGCTCAGAGAGGTCAAGCGACTTTCCCAGAGTCACCGTGGACGAGCGATGGCAAAGGAGGCTGCAGTCCTCCTGTCCCCGTCCGCACGCCTCTCTGCGGTGAGACTTTGCCGCCGCCGGCCTCCAGAGGTGGCACCCATTTCCCCGCTCCTGGAAAACCGAACCTTGGCCTTGTGGCTCTCTTTGACCCACGGAATGCACAGAAGCAGTCACGCAGCTGCCCAGACCAGGCCTGAAGAGGTCCCGCGGCTTCCGGCCGTGGTCTCCGGAGACTGCGGTGCCAAAACCGGTGCTGCCCGCCGGCCGGAGGGAGCTGGGGCCCCGCCGGCCAGCACCGACGCCGGATGTGGGAACCGGGCCAGCTCGGACCGTCCAGCCCAGCCCGCCGTCCGGCTGCGCACAGCTGCGGGGGGAGCCCGGGAGCAGCCAGCAGAGGAACCTCGCAGCCAACCTACAGAATCACCATAGCACTCCCTCACAGGGTCAGCTCACCCCGCAGCCACCAAGAGTCTGCCCCGGGGCAGGCCCTGTGCGGGGTCCCGAGGACACACGGGTGACTAAGCTCGGACCCCGCCCTTGGGGAACCCGATGGGACGGGTCCGGGTGAGGACGCAAACTGGGGCCAGGAGCAAGTTGTAGCCTGAGGAAAACTAACAGGCCTGGTGAGGTCAGGACGGGGACGGGCTCTGCCTGCCCAGCTGAGAGCCCGGGGACCTCTCTGGGGGTGTCAAGCAGAGCAATAGGTTGCTCTTGACCTTCTTCCTCTTTCCCACCAGCCACCTCCCCAGACCCAGCAGATTCAGCCGACAAGCTCACACCGTCCCATAGCAACAGCTGCAGCATATCGCGTACTGAGCACACAGGACAGCTCTAGGAAGTGACCTCCCTTACGATGCCCACCTCACAGGTGAGGAAACGGAGGCACAGAGAGGCCCAGTAACTGTCCAAGGCCACACAGCATGTGTGAAAGCCAGAGCTGGGACTTCAACCCGGGAGATGCAGTTGCAGGGGTCGCTCTCTCGTCCCCTCACGAACCGCCCCACTGGCGATCAGGGGCCTCTAGCTAATTGTCCTTCTGTGACCGGCCCACACGCTGTCTTAATAGGACCCTTTGCTTCAAAACCGCTATTTCTGGGGCACGTGGGTGGCTCAGTCAGTTAAGCATCCGACTCTCGATTTCGGCTCAAGTCCATGATCTCCCGGTTCATGAGCTCAAGCCCCACATCCAGCTCTGTGCTGTCAGGGCTTGGGATTCTCTCTCCCTCTCCCTCTCTGTCACTGCCCCTCCCGTGAGCTCCCTCTCTCTCTCTCTCTCTCAAAATAAACAAACTAAACAAACACTTTTTTAGGTCACTATTTCAAATTTCTCCTTCAAATACTTAAAAGATCTCACAAAGCCAGATGGGTACTTCCTTTAAACAGGGCATACCCCCACACCCCCTGTTTGCCACAGTCCCCCCTCCCCTACTATACGGGGCCCTTTCTCTGTGTCACTCCCTGCTCCTGGAGGCACTGGAGTCACCACCTCCTGTGCAACGTGAGCCCCACCCCATGCTTGGCACTGAGATAAACAGAAGGTGTAAGCCAGCCTCCGGATTCTGGGAACCAGGTGGCTAACGTGAGGGATGTACAAGCGAGTGGAGGGAAGGGGAAGGCACCAGAGGAGGGGCAACCAGCCTGAGCAAAGGTTGGGGGGGGGGGGGCTGCAAAGTCAGGTGAGAACACATCAGCATGGCTGGGGAGAGGGTGGGGGTCCGCAGAGCAGGAACCACTATCTAGGCCAGGGAGGCGGGAGGAGCAACAAGGTGAGACCAGACCAACCTCTGTCCCTCCCAGGGTTGACAGCACAGCCGAGTGAGGGCAGGCAGCCCGCAGGCCAAGATGTACAGAGACAGGCCAGCTGGGTGGCTGGACGAGGGCACCTCTTGAAACTCCAGGCATCACACTCCACATCCCCAGGACAGGGGTGGACAGCAGGACAGAGCCAGGGGCTTCCCAAGGAGGTACTGGGTCAGCCCACCGGCTCCCCAGCCAGCAAGGAGTGGCCCCCAGGGCAAGAACAGGTGCTGACAGGGACACCAATGAGCCACAGGCAAATATGCAATGGCAGCACCGTACCAGCGTGCATCTGGAAAGATCAGCGTCTTCCACCAATACTAAGGTAACTCCTGCTTCCAGACCCCCCCCATGGCTCCCTATGGCCACAGGGGCAAGTCTAAGCTCCACGGTGAGGCACAGATTTTCCAAACTACATTTTCACTGCTCCCCCTCTCCTATGGAGAGCTGGGATGATTCGCCATTTCCCTACGAAGAATGCCTACAGTTCCTACCTCCGGGTTTTAAAAAACTCCTACTGAGGCTTTAATATGCGGCCCAAATGGCCTCTCCCCTCGGAAGCCTTCTCGGAGCACCTGTCCTTTTCAATAGTCCCCTCCAGGCCACCCACCAAGTGCATTATGCTTCCCTGTTCTCCCATAAAACACTGAAGTTTAGTGTGGTCTGTCTGGTTTCGCACTGTCCACTGGGCACGGCAGCCTTTTCTTTAAACTGTGGGCTTCAAGCCCCCTGGGGGGGGCGGGGGGGCTCAGTCGGTTAAGGGTCCACTTCGGCTCAGGTCATGATCTCACGGTCTGTGAGTTCGGGCCCCGCGTCAGGCTCTGTGCCGACAGCTCAGAGCCTGGAGCCTGCTTTGGATTCTGTGTCTCCCTCTCTCTATGCCCCTCCCCCACTCACTCCCTCTCTCCCTCTCTCTCTCTCAAAAATAAATAAACATTAAAAAAATTCAAACTGTGGGCTTCTAGAATTCAGGGAGACAGGGCTGAGTCTCATCCCTGCACCCCCAGGACCTCGTGAAGGGCCGGGCTCTGGACAAGGGCCCAGGGATTAAAGCAGCTGCATTATCTCAGCTCAGTCGTGACACTTAAACCCCCACGCGTGGAGCCAGTGCTGATCGGCTCATCGTGCTAAGATTGCCGAAGCAGAGGGAAGGCAGGGCTTGGCCAGCCCGGGGACCAGAGGTGGCCTCAGACCCACGCCAGAGAACGCTGCTGATCTACATCCTGCTGCAACGCAAGGGCATCTGATAATATTTACGGTGTTTTCCACTATTAATAATAACTGTAATTACTGTAGTAAATGCTATGAGAGGTAATAAATATTAGTATCAAGAGCCACTGAAATAATTTCCTTTATTAAGACCCCACCATACACCAGATGCTTCGCTTTTTTATATCATCTTATTTAATTCTCTGTACAAGCCTACAAATGGTTGCCCTTCTCTCCTTTTGAAAGTGAGGAATGTATACACAGAGCGATTTAGAAACACAGTCAGGGTCACGCGGCCAGTCTGGACCAGAGCGAAGAGACCCCGCACTTTCTGTCGCCCTAGACTGTCTCCTCACAATTACTAACAGCACCTGTCTAGGCCTTTCTACTGGCCGGGCACATTTTGTAACAGCTTTACTGAAATATAATTCATATACCATACAATTCACCCATTTAAAGCGTAGAATTTAATGGTATTTAGTATATGCACAGGGCCGTGCAACTGCCCCACAATCAATTTTAGAATTTCATCACCCCGTAAAGAAACCCCCTCCCCATCTGCTCCCTACCCCACTGTAAGCCCATTCTAAAGGCAAAGGACAGAGCCTCAGAGAGCTGCTGTGATTTGCACATTAGGCAGGGGTAAGAAGCAAGGCTGGGACCCAGCCCCGCTGCCCCTCCTCACACGGCCTGCCAGGGGTCTACTCTGTAACCCCTTAAATATGCATGATCTGCAGAGGGTGAAAAACGGAACCAGATGGTGACAGAGCTTACATGTGCCTTGCTTCCACACCAGGCCCGTGACTCACAGAGTCACTGAAGGCAAAGGGGGGACACACAGCACAGACAAGTCCCCACCACTCCCAGTGCAGGGGCAGCGAGGCCCAGGACACAGGGAGGCAGACAAGGCAGTGGGGGAAGGAGCCTTTTGGGCAGTCTGGGATCTAGATGGTTCGAGGGGCCCCACTCCGCTGACCCCATTCCTGCACCCCCAATCCCTCCTGACCCACAAAGAACTGGCCCCTGCCCCAGGCCTCTGTGTTCCTCCCGGGAATTCAGAGCCATAATCGCTAACAGGGGACCTGCTCTGCACTTGACCCCCAGCCCGGGGTGCTGAGGTGACCCGGGTCCTCCCTGCCCACAGGCCCTCAGAGGCTGGGGGTCACAGGAGTGTCGGGAGAACCACTGCACTGACTGGCTGGGCTCCCCGAGACGGGCTCTGAAGAGTGGTCCTGCCTGGGCACATTCCCAGTTGGGTATCCTGGGGCTCCCGCCCGCCCCCCGCCCCAGGGGAAACAATTTGCAGGTAGGAGGGGCCGCCCACATCCCTTATTTCCTTCCCCCACACAAGCCTGCCCTGGGCCAGTCATTCTCTCGGCTGGCCAGAGGCCCAGCACTTCCTTTCACATTTATAACGTTTGAACAGTCTTGCGCCAATGCCACCTCCTTCAGGGAGGCTTCCTAGATGCCCTGACCAAAATAAGTGGGTCCTTCTGCTGCTGCCTCACACAAACCCGTGATTTGTCTGCTCGTATGTCTGGGTCCCCATTATCCTACAAACTCATCCAGGGCAGAGGTCCCAGCTTCCTCATTCCTGGGTCCTTCCTGACCCTCTCCCCCCCCCCCCCACTGTGACACACAAGACCCTCCAGAAGAGCAGGTGGGAAACAAGGTCAGTTTGGGCATGAATTCACCGCAGGGCACAGCACCCTCCCAGCGTCTGTCCCCCGTGTCCGTGGGGAAGTGGCTCTATGGGATGGCAGTGGCACTCGCTGCCCTCCCCCTACCCCCGGGGGGGTTCCAGTTGGCAATGAGGACCAAGCCACCAGTTTAGACATGGCACTTCCCCCCAGCGCAGCTAAGATCCAAATGGCTGCAGTCTATCCACACAAAGGGTCTTTGTTCAAGCCCTTCTCACGGTTGGAAGGTTGGCTTGGCCATGAGGGCCAAACTCGGGGCTGGCTGTCTTTCCTCCTGGTACCTGCAGCGAAGCCTGGTCTGGCACAGAGCATGTCCTAGAACCCGCCAGGCGAGGAGGCCTCAACCATAGGTTTGGAGAGGCCTGGCTTCAAATTCCTTCAGCTGGCCTGCCCCGCGTCCCAAAGCACCAATGCCAGAGCTGGAAGGGGCTCTGAGCCCCTCTATCCCATCCTCTGAGGTGTAGCTAAGAGGCAAATGGAGCCCAGAGAAGGAGAGCAGCATGCCCAGGGTCACACAGCCACGTCTCCAACTCCCAGCTCAGACTCTTTGCAGTTAACAGGCTGTCCCATCCCTACTCGAGGACCCCTCTCCTATCCTGCCCTCCCCTCAAGGTCAGGCCAAGGCCCACCTTCCCAGTGCGCCTTCTGGGATCCCCTCCCCGGTTCCATCCAGCATGGGGATGGACCCTCACTGGCTTGAAGAAGGAAGAGCTTCTGCCCAGAATGCCCTCCTCGCCCTCTGGCCTCAGCAAACTTCTACCCACCCTTCAAGGCCCAGTTCAAACGTGACGTTCCCGGGGCACCAAAGACAATAATCGCTCCCGTCTCCTGAGCACCATCTCCATCGTGCTCTGGAATGCCAACAAGTTAACGCAGAAACTACCAGAGGTGTTTCTCCTGCTTGGCACCCAAGTTCCTTGAGGGCAGGGACGGGGCTCTCTGCGAAGCAGGGTAATAACATCTGCATGCACACCGCGTACGACCGGCGGGCTTTACAAACCATACGGCGCTGGGCAAACAAGCTCTCTGCCTATCCTCAGATCTTCCCCCCACGGCTGTCTCCCCGTCTATACAGCGGGTGAAAATAATGAGTGCACATCCCCGTGTGCAGGCCGGGGCTGTTGCTGCTCTATTCCTCGGGTCACTTTCATTTTCTTACGTCTCCCTGAGGACCTCACCCACGGCCAGTGGTCAGTACGTATGTTTTTAGAAAGAAGGCCTTTTGGGACTTGAGGTGCTAAAGAAGATGGGGTTAAAATCCAAAGACCACACACAGATACAGACTCAAATCCGATCAGAAATGTTACACCGTAGGGGCGCCTGGGTGGCTCCGTCCGTCGAGCGACGGACTTCGGCTCAGGTCGTGATCTCGCGGTTTGCGAGTTCGAGCCTCGCCTCGGGCTCTGTGCTGAAAGCTCAGAGCCCGGAGCCTGCTTCGGATCCTGTGTCTCCCTCTCCCTCTGCCCCTCCCCTGCTCATGCTCTGTCTCAGAAATAAATAAACATTAAAAAATTTAAAGAAAGAAAGAAAGAAAGAAAGAAAGAAAGAAAGAAAGAAAGAAAGGTTGCACTGTGGCCTTTGGGTCCAAAGGGGGCTCAGCTGGGTCACCGTGAACAGCCCCTTGCTCTCATGGGACCCGGAGCAGTTTTCCGGAATGGGCTGGAAATTCTGAAATCCTTGCCCCGGGGAGGCTTCTGCACTGGGCTGTGGCTAGGGACTGGCTCCAGAGACAGCCGAAGGCAGCAGCAGTGGCCTGGGGGCAAGCCAAAGCAGTGGTAGTCATACCACAGGTAGTAATGCTGTTGATCGTCCACTGACAGCTTTGAGGCCCCAACATACTTTCGTGGGGGCAGCGGAAGAGGCGGTGGCCGCAGCCCTGTCACTGAAGAGCCAACAGCCTCTGTGGCTGCGGACCGGAGAGGGAGTTCACGGTGCGATTCGGTCAAGCCACTGGTTTGCACCAGCACTTTCTGTCTCGCCCTCTGCACAGACACCGCATCCCTGGGCGACTGCAAACATCAGTCACCCCTTAGGGGGGGTGATGATGAAAAAAAGAACAAGAAGCCCTGGCCCACATCAAGGCAGTGTGACAATCAGCAGGAAGACACCGTGCAAGGACGGGGACACGGGGAGAAATGCTCCCAGCCCCACTAGTGAAGAAAGATTCCCCCTTAGCATCCTCCCGATCTGACGCATCCCTCACTTAAAGCGGAAGGGCAGAGGAGCACGGGGGTCCTTTCCTGAGACGCGTCAGCTCATACCTGACAAAGCGTGACAAAGTAAAGCCTGGGACTGCCACACGGGCTCCCAAGCACCTGAGACACTGGGGATGGAGCCAAACTCCAGCACGAGTCAAGGCTCCGAGAGGGCCACCCACGGCTTTGGGGTTTGCCGTACAGAGCCAACTAGCAGGCGTTCTGAGCTTGGGTGGAAGGAACTCACTGAGAGGGGCGCCTGGGTGGCTCAGTCGGTTGAGCGTCCGACTTCAGCTCAGGTCATGATCTCGCGGTCCGTGAGTTCAAGCCCCGCATCGGGCTCTGGGCTGATGGCTCAGAGCCTGGAGCCTGCTTCCGATTCTGTGTCTCCCTCTCTCTCTGCCCCTCCCCCGCATTCATGCTCTGTCTCTCTCTGTCTCAAAAATAAAAAAACATTAAAAAAATATATTAAAAAAAAAAAAAAAAAAAGGAACTCACTGAGCTCCTGAGTGGCTCAGTGAGTTAAGTATCTGACTCTTGATTTCGGCTCAGGTCATGATCTCACGGTTCGTCGATTCGAGCCCCGCGTTGGGCTCCACACGGACAGTGCAGAGCCTCCTTGGGATTCTCTCTCTTGCCCTCTCTCCCTGCCCCTCATCCGCACATGCACGTGTGTGCTCTCCCTCCCTCTCTCTCTCAAAATAAATGAACTTTAAAAAAGAAATCTGGGGGTGCCTGGGTGGCGCAGTCGGTTAAGCGTCCGACTTCAGCCAGGTCACGATCTCGCGGTCCGGGAGTTCGAGCCCCGCGTCAGGCTCTGGGCTGATGGCTCAGAGCCTGGAGCCTGTTTCCGATTCTATGTCTCCCTCTCTCTCTGCCCCTCCCCTCGTTCATGCTCTGTCTCTCTCTGTCCCAAAAATAAGTAAACGTTGAAAAAAAATTTTTTTTAAATATAAAAAAGAAATCTGGTTTTTTTTAAATTTTTTTTTAATGTTTATTTATTTTTGAGAGAGACAGAGACAGAATGCGAGTGGGTTAGGGGCAGACAGAGAGGGAGACACAGACTCCGAGGCGGGCTCCAGGCTCCGAGCTGTCAGCACAGAGCCCGACGCGGGGCCCGAACTCACGGGCCGTGAGATCATGACCTGAACCGAAGTCAGACGCTCAACCGCGGGAGAGGAGGCGTCCCCGAAAATCTGTGCTGTGTGGCACTGTCACCACATAGCCACCCAGGCACCCCAAGAAATCTGTTTTTTTTTTTAAAAAAGGGGAGCACTCACAGAACGGAGCACTGGGAAAGAGCAGGCTGACTTTAAGACCAAAGACAGTGGGGGATGAGGAAGGACGTAACAATAACAAAAATAACGGCAGCTAACACCAACAGAGCCTTGACCCCATGCCAGGCAGGTGCTGACCACCCACCACATTGCCTGGTAAGGTAGGTCCTATTATCGTCACTACCACTCAGCCCCGGGAGGGCGTGGACCATGTCTGTGGCATCCCCCAGAGCCTGAACAGGGCTGGCCACATAGGACGCACACAGTAAATGTGTGCATTATGCATAAATCCTTGCTTCACACAGGAGGGAAGGCAGCGCAGAGTAATTAACATCTCCAAAGCCTCAGGGCTACCGGGTGGCCCAGCCAGGATTCAGCCCCAGCAGAGCCCGCCTTCCTTACCGCTGCATGTGTCTGGGCTCAGAGAATCCTGCTAGCTTAAGCCGTGGTCCCAGCGCGTCCGGTGGGGGAATGGACAAGGCATCATCCTAACCAGATCTTCCGCACCTGCCAGAGCGTGAACCTGGTGGCCAGTGGGGCATGCAGAGCTCTCCAGAAGCAGTGAGGCCTGTGACTGGCCCAAACCACACATTGTGCCCCCAGGAGTCCCAAACACGGGGAGCCAAGGAGAAAACCACGCCAGCCTGGCTCGGGTAGCCAGGCTTGTCCCTTACCAATCCGTCGCAGTTGCTGATGGCGACAGCTGCCCCTGGCATGCCCGTGACGTCCCCGGTGTAGACACACTCCCGCCGCAAGGGCTGTCGGAACAGCTCCCGAAAATCCTCCTGCCACTCCACGGAGGCTCCGGGCACCACCAGCCGTCGGTTGGGCCGTAGGCGCAAATGCAGTTCCTCCCCGAAAACAGTAACATTGAAGTAGAGGGAGGAGCGCCCCACCCGGCCAGGCTGCAGGGTGGCTCCTTTGCGGCGCAGGGGGCTGCGGGCCACCCGGAGGTGACCTGAGCGTGACCGTGGTGCGGGTGGCTCATCCACTATTGCACTCCCTGAGGAGGCTGCTGCTGGCCCAGACAGCACGTGGGAGAGGAAGCGTCCCCGAAAGTCTGTGCTGCATGGCACTGTCACAACATAGTCACTGAGCTTTCCGGAGAGGCGCAGCTCTGCTGGAAGTAAACAAGGAGTTACATCAATGTAGTCTGTGCAAAGGTAAGGGGAGACCAGCAATCCCACGGGCGGAGAGAGCTCTGCAACCCTCAGCATCATCTCGGAGGGACCTCTTAGCCCAAGTTCATCCGATAGCCATCCAGTGCTTCCTGAGCCTCTGGATCTCTGTACTTAGATGAACGGTGTTCAAGTACTCTGTGCACATAACTTGCTTTCTGTAGTCCCCAAGGCCCTGTTAAACTTAACAGAAGAAAAGAAATGATGCCAGAGTCCTGTCTGTCACTCCAGCCACGAGCCTTCCAACTTTGGGCATTGCCAAGGAAAGGGTTGAAATTCCCCGAAAGCCCCCAGGGCAAGGAGAGGGATGGCGGGATCTGCCCAGACTCCCTCAGTGTGCTGAAGTCACCAGCCCAGCCTGGGGTAGGGCCCTCCTCGCCAAGCTCTCTGAACACAGCCAGCAAAACACACACACCTAGAAACCCAGGGGATCCTGGGCACGTGTCAAGGAGACAGGAGCTGGAGAAGGGAGGGAGGGAGTACAGGTTCTATGTTTGTCCAAGTTTAGAAAGAAAACTTTTTAAAGTAAACAGAGGCTGCTGAGATTTCGACACGGCCCAGCACCAAGCCTGGTAAATATAGATCTTCAAAAATAAAGAAGAGACGCATGGGGTGACCTGCCCACTCGGACTGAATTAAGTGTGAGGTCATGGCCCCATGCTCCAGGCTGCATGCCAGCAGCCCGGTCCTCACACAGCTCTCCCTGAGCCCAGCCAGGCCCAGCAGGAATGACAGCTCGCTGGCTTCCAGGCTTGGTGATTCAGGGACGGGAGTTTGGAGGGATTTTCATTTCCACATGGCTCCGTCTTTTGCCTCCCTTAGCCCCCTTCACACTACCGATGAAACCTAGAAAATGACATCTCCCGAAAACCCCCCATGCTCATGGCAGTTACGGTGGGGGAGTACTGACTCTCCTCTGGTTTTACCCATTGAGACCCCCCCAGGATTTCTGCTAGGGAGATCCCACTTCAGTACATGAGTATAGAGCTCACAGACAAGCAGATGTCCCGCCTAGAAATAACCAGAGTCCCCTCCCCATGCTCAGGTGAGGGTGTGGGGCGTCTGGTCTGTGTGTGAGACGGTGTCTGCACAGAGCCTGAGAATGATGGAGGAGAGAGCTAGCAGTGTGTTTCCCAGCAGGAGTGTGAGGGCCAGGTGCTCACTGGGTGTGGGCAACCACCTGCCAGCCTGACTCCGTGAGGATGAGGCAGTGAGACACGCACACACAAGTTGAGAGACAGTAGGCACTGAAAGTTAAAGGCACACGGGACAGAAACAGACCAATAGAGTGTGTGTGTGTGTGTGTGTGTGTGTGTGTGTGTGCGCGCGCGCGCGCGGGCGCGGGCGCGTGAGAGAGAGAGACAGAGACAGAGACAAATATATAGCCCCTAAGAAGAGACTCCAGATTCCCAAAACCTCTCCGGGGTCTCTCCACCTCTCGTGCCAGAAAGGAAGAGCAAGCTCGGGTCAGCGACCGGGCCATAGGGCAAGAAAGAGCTCAAGCCCAGGGCGCGCACCGCCTCCTGCTCCCCGGAATGCCGCCGGCCCCTCGGGCCCCCTGGGGCCAGCCTGACTCCCGGGCACCCCGGACCCCTCGCGCCCCCGCGCGCCCGACCTGCACGCACCTGGGGTCCGGCTGCCCGCGGCGGCGCAGAGCGCCCAGTGCAGGGGCAGCAGGCAGGACAGCAGCGTGCGGAACGGAGCCATGTGGCCGCGCGCGGACGCGGGCCCGAGGGCGCCCGAGCCCCGGGCTCCGGGCTGCCGACGAGGCTGGAGCGCGCCCCGGACTGCCGAGCGCGGGCCGACCGTCCTCCGCCCCCTCC
>NW_024412404.1:11659797-11906316 GCF_014898765.1 Herpailurus yagouaroundi | reverse complement strand
GGGGCGGGGCCGGGCGCGGGTCGGACGGGGGGCGCTGCGCGGCCGGGGCGGAGCGCGGGGCTGGGGAGTGCAGCGCCGAGCGGCCCTGCCTGATCGGAAGTGCCACGCGGAGCCAGCCGCCTGGGCTCCCCCCCGGAGTGACGGTCCGTAGCCGCTTTCCTTGTCCCCTCTGCTCCCCTTACTTGACCGCAGGGCCCACTCTCCAGAGCCACCGGGCGGAAGGGATGTCCAACTCCGTTTGGGTGATGAGACGGTGACCACCTCTCCTTCCCTAGAGGGGGTTTCTATCTCCTTTCTCTCCTAGTGGAGTGGATGCCCTCCACTAACTTTATCTACCCGTTTTGCAGACCACGCCTCTGGGCCCCCAACTGCAGGGAGTGACCTGAGTCCGAGTCAAGAGTGTGGTTGAACAAGGTGAGGAGAGAGAGCCCTCCCTGGCTTTGTGCTTAGACAGACCTGACTGGAATCCTAGCCGTGAGCCTCCCTGGGAGAGTTAACTATAGCACGCACTAGGTGTTCCATAAATAAGGCACCCTCCACCTCTGGCACTAATAGCTTCTCCGCGGCCCGAGGTGGGAACAATCCAGAGGCAGGCACGAGTGTGGATTGCTGGTTTTGCAGTGTTGCTGAGACCAGTTTGGTAGTCGGGGCAAATAGCCCAACCCCTGCTTCACTGTATAAATGTGTTCCTAACAATTTGCAAATGAACTGTATTTCAAGTAAGCCAGAGGTGGGAATTGGAGAAAGGATTTTTTTTTTTTAAGAACCGTGGAATAAAGAATCTTTGTATACAGTGTATAAAGACCCCTGATCTTTCTGCTTTTGAGTCCAGACATTTTGTTGTGGGGCTTTCTTAAAGGGAGGCCAGCTTGCGGGTGGAAATTCTCTAAACACACTTCTCTGGGGAATCCCTGGATCCCCTGAGAGAGGACTTGGGTTCCTGCACACTTCCCAGTCTGCACCCTGGTTAGGCTCTGAATACCTTCCTGCCGTGTGGACAGAGGCCCGGATTCCTCAGGATTCCTCATCCTCGGTATTGGAGGGCCGGTGGGTTTCTGAAAGCAGGTTCGGAGAGCTGACGTGGTGTCCCAGGTCACATAGCTCATTTGCAGTGGGGCTGGGATCCCAGTCTAGTGCTGAGCCAGAGAAAGAGACAAGACGAAAGGTCAGTAGACTATTCAAGGCTGAGCTTTGCCAAACCCAGTCTGTGACCAAGGGCAAGTCATTTTCCTCTTTGGGCGGCGGTACCTCATCTGTCAAAGGGGTAACCACGAGGCTCACGGGAGTCAAGGCAAACTCTGACGTCCTGTGGAAATGCAGAGCATTTTCTATTCCAAGGAATACCAAGAGAATTCCAAGGAATTCCAAGAATTCCAAAGAATACCATCCAGTTATTTGCAAATGGCACCAGCAAATCCACACACATATATATATATTTATTTGAAAGAGACTTTGTGTGCGTGCGCACACACAAGCAAGGGGGTGAGAGGGAGAAAGAATCTTTTTTAAAAAAAAATTTAATGTTTATTTATGTATTTTTTTAATGTTTTGTTGATTTTTGAGAGTTAGAGAGAGACAGAACGTGAGCGAAGGAGGGGCAGAAAGAAAGGGAGACACAGGATACTGACGTGGGGCTAGATCCCACAACTTGTGAGGTCACGACCTGAGCCGAAGTCGGACGCTTAACCCATGGAGCCACCCAGGTGCCCCTGGAGAAAGAATCTTAAGCAGGCTCCACGCTCAGCACAGAGCCCAATTCGGGGCTCTATCCCACCACCCTGGGAATCACAAACTGACCTGTATTAAGTTCAGGAAAAACAGAGTTCCTTTTTCTCACTCTTTTGGGTCCTTTAAGCTCTGTTAAGTCAAGAGCCAGACTGTGGTTTTGTGTGTGAGGACAGATGGAGCAAGAATGTGTGTGTGTGTGTGTGTGTGTGTGTGTGCGTGTGTGTGTCCGTGGGAATGTGGAGGAGGGGCTGGGAGGTGACCAGGCTGGAACTGTCTCCATTCTGGCCCCCCACAAATCCACTAAATGAGCTCAGGATAAAATGACCTTCCCTTCTCAGGGTCTCAGTTTTCCCAGCTGCAGAGTGGGGGCCCTATGGGGACAGAAGGCAAGAGGCTGACTTTCTCCCTTGCCACCCCAGAGGCTTGCCTAGCCCCCTCCCTGAGCCCCACCCCATTCTTCCTGCCTTAGACTTGGTAAGTCAAGAGGGACAGATTGCAGCTGGGACCCCAGCAGCCTGACTCACGAGCAGCAGGCTGGGGCCTCCCCCGGAGCCAGTCCTGGCAAGCAGAGAGCAAAACCTCACCCCGGTTCTCTCCCCCCGCCCCCTTCCCTGGGGCTATAACGGTTGCTTTTGTTGGCCAGTATTGTATGTCCAGGCTCTTTTCCACTGAGGAACCCTTTGTTAGGAAGAGCGGACAAGGGAACAGAACTCAGAGTCTGGGCAGAAGGTGGAGGAAAGGGCTGGGTGGCAGGCCCCATTTCTGGAGGTGAACAGGGCCAAAGCAAGGAGGGAGGTTCTGGGTTCCCTGACTCTCACCTTGGGATTCTCGCACAGTGTGGAATACGGCTTGGGTGTTTCTCTCGCTGATGGTTCTCCAACATTTATCCAACGCTCCTTCTCTCCCAAGCGCTGGCAGCGGAGAGGGATACGCAAAGAGCTTGCACTGCACGGTCAGGAGCCAATTGGAAGATATGACAGGTGCACGAGAAAGCCTGAAAACCGGGTAAGACAGGAAAAAGGAGAGTGCTCTGGATGAAGGCGCGGAGTCATGGGTGAGCGTTATGGGGATTCCAGAAGGAAAGGGGCTCAGGGCAAGTTCAGTGGAAGGCTTGGGTCCAAGCCAAAGCCCATAGTCCTTGGAGTACACCATGGTGCCTGCACAGGATTCTCGCACCCGCATCCCCGGAGAGGTCACACGGTTCTGTTTGTCTTCCTTCATCTTTTTTTAAAAATGTTTATTGAGAGAGAGAGATTGACAGCGCACGTGTGCACACAGGGGAGGAGCCGGGAGGGGGGAGAAGGGGTGCGGAGAGAGAATCCCAAGCAGGCTCTGCACTGTTAGCACGGAGCCTGACAAGGGGTTCGGATTCACGAACCGTGAGATCGTGACCTGAGCCAAAATCAAGAGTTGGACGCTTAACCAACCAAGCCACCTAGGCACCCCTGGAAAGGTTTTCAAAAAGATAAAAGGAAGGGGCTCCCGGGTGGCTCGGTCGGTTAAGCAACCAATTTCAGCTCAGGTCGTGATCTCACTTTGTGGGTTCGAGCCCCGCATCGGGCTCTGTGCTGACGGCTCAGAGCCTGGAGCTTGCTTCGGATTCTTTGTCTCCCTCTCTCTCTCTGCCCCTCCCCGCTTGTGCTCTCCATCTCTCTCTCTCTCTCTCTCTCTCTCTCTCTCTCTCTCTCTCTTTCAAAAATAAACATAAAAAAAGATAAAAGAAAGGGGCTCCTGGGTAGCTCAGTTGGTTAAGCATCTGCCTCTTGATTTCGGCTCAGGTCATCATCTCAAGGTTCGTGGGATTGAGCCCTGAGTTGCGCTCCTGGCTGACGGTGCAGAGCCTGCTTAGGGGTCTGTATCCCTACGTCTCCCTCACTGGCAGAAGTGCACGTTCTCTCGCTCTCTCTCAAAAAATAAATAAATGAATTTTAAAATAAATAAATTGCTGTGAAAACTAGAACACTTACAGAAAAGTGCCACCTGCTTGTTTTTTTACAGAGGGGTAAACCGAGGCCCAGAAAGCAGAAGTAACTTCCATGAGACCTCAGAGTGGGTTCGTTCAGGGGCAAGATAACACCCCAAGACTCCTCGCTCCTGGTAAGAGGATCCTAGAATACCACCCTGTTGGTTTCTCCACTCCCCGCCCCCACCCACCGCAGGACCTTGGCCCTTTGGCTACTCATCGTTGGCTCCCACCTCCTTCCTAAGGGAAGAAGAAAGGTGTGGATCTCTTCTTCCTGACACCTGAGAACCACAGTCCCACTAAGAAGTTCTAGGCCAGGGGCGCCTGGCTGGCTCAGTCGGTAGAGCATGCAACTCTTGATCTCAGGGTTGTGAGTTCAAGCCCCACCTTGGGTGTAGAGATTACTTAAAAATAAAAAATCTTAAAAAAAAAAAAAGTTCTAGGTCAATAGCTCCGAAATCAGGGTCCCCCAGACCAGCAGAATCAGCATCACTTAGGTGTTATAAATGAGAATTCTCAGGCCCTACCCCAGACCTATTCAACCAGAATAGGGGGCGAGGCCCAGCAAGCTTTATCAAACCCTCCATGGATTCTGGTGCATGCTCAACATGAGGATCACTATTCTAAGCAAAGCTTTGCAAATCAAGGCCCAGTTAAGATGAGAACAAACTCACTGAGGACCTGTGACCTGCTCCTCACTGAAGGCTGCCACCCTCACCTCCTATCCCCAGTTTCTAAAGCTTCGGCTTGAGCCGTATCTGAAGTCTGGGTCTGGACACAGCTCCAGGAGCATCCAGAGCAACCAGAGACCATGCCTTGTGGCCCTTCTCCGCATCACCCTTCCCCTCCTCCTCCTCCCCACCCCCGCATTCCCTCTGCACATTTCTTGGCGAGTGTCTAATGACCGTATCTAAGAGACCCGGACGGGTTAAGTTAACCACAGTGATTTGTCATACATTACAGAACAGCTGACACCCCCGAGACCGGCTGAACCATGAGATCAGTTAGAAACAATGCTGTTTGTGCCCTGTGTGTAGATGTCGTATGGTTGTGGTTACTGCATGGTGAGGGGTTCAGGGAGAGGAGGTCTCCTCGTCCTAGTAAGGAGGGATGCCAGAAAAGCCAGCTGTCCTTCCAGAATTCTGTTTCTGCCATTCACTCTCCCGAAACTGTAGGTTTATAATTGCAAATCAAAGTCCAGCGCAGCCCCTGATATTGGCCCCTTGGGGCTCAAGAGAGGCAGGCAGAAAACAGAGACCCTCTCCTATTTCCTGGAGCCCCTTGGTTGTAATAGAAGGTCTTAAAGAGATTTGACAAGGACTCATTTCTCACCAGCCTGTCTTCTAATCCTGGTGTCCTCTTAGATGCCATGGTGGCATCCTGCCAGCAAAGACGGGCCAGGCCTCCATTCCCGTCCTTTCTCTAGATCAGTTGGGTTATAGGTAACCAAATAAATAAATATGGCTTAATTTATTACCCCACATAAAATATAGAATACTGAAAGAGACCTGGGCGTGCCCAGTTAGTTTGGCAGCCCAACAGACTCAGCCAGTACCCTAGTTCCTTCCTCCTTCTGCTCTGCCATGTTTGCAGTTACTCTTGGCCTCAGTCTTGTCCCCTCTTAGTCACAAAACGGCTGCATCAGCGCCAGCCAAATGCGTATATTCACCAACTGCAATGGTGACCAGAGGCAACGGAAAAGGGAGTTCTTTCTTGTCCCCTCTTTCAAGAATTGTTATTATGCAAATGTTCAAACATAACAGGAAAGAAGACAGTAGCATGAAGCTACCCCCAAATCCCCCTCTGGCTCACATTTACCCACAACTCAGCTTCGATCATTATTAGCACAAGACTCGTCTTGTTTCATTGTTACCCCCTTCCCACCACACATCCTGGTGGGATTTTTTAAACTTTACATCCAAATTAGTTAGCATACAGTGAAACAATGATTTCAGGAGTAGATTCCTTAATGCCCCTCCCCCATTTAGCCCATCCCCCCTTCCACACCCCTCCAGCAACCCTCAGTTTGTTCTCCATATGTATGAGTCTCTTCTGTTTTGTCCCTCTCCCTGTTTTTATATTCTTTTTGTTTCTCTTCCCTTATGTTCATCTGTTTTGTCTCTTAAAGTCCTCATATGAGTGAAGTCATATGATTTTTGTCTTTCTCTGACTGACTAATTTCACTTGGCATAATACCCTCCAGTTCCATCCACGTAGCTGCAAATGGCAAGGTTTCATTCTTTTGATTGCTGAATAATACTCCATTCTATATATATACCGCATCTTCCTTATCCATTCATCCGTCGATGGACATTTGGGCTCTTTCCATACTTTGGCTATTGTCGATAGTGCTGCTATAAACATGGGGGTGCATGTGTCCCTTCGAAACAGCACACCTATATCCCGTGGATAAATGCCTAGTAGTGCCATTGCTGGGTTGTAGGGTAGTTCTATTTTTAGTTTTTTGAGGAACCTCCATACTGTTTTCCAGAGTGGCTGCACCAGCTTGCATTCCCAACATCCTGGGTTATTTTAAAGCAAATCTCAGGAGTACCTGGGTGGCTCAGTTGGTTAAGCGTCCAACTTCGGCTCAGGTCATGATCTCGAGGTTCATGAGTTCAAGCCCCACATAGGGCTCTGTGCTGACAGCTCAGAGCCTGGAGCCTGCTTTGGATTCTGTGTCTCCCTCTCTCTCTGGCCCTCCCCTGCTCATGCTCTGTCTCTCTCTCTCTCTCTCTCTCTCTCTCAAAAATAAAATAAAACATTAAAAAAATTTTAAAGCGAATCTCAGACATCACCTCCTGTTTAGTATCAGTAGCTAAGAAAGACTTACTCGTCTTTAAAAACAAAAACAAAACATCAACAACAAAAAACATAGTGCCTCAGTCACATCTAACAAAATTAACCTCAACTTCTTAAAGTCATCTTATATCCGATCATTGCTTAAATTCCTCCACAAAAATTCTTGTCTTCTTTCGTTTTGTTTTGAAGGCACGGATTGTTCAAATCCGGGTCCAAAATAAGTTCACACAATGTGTTTGGCTGACGGGTCTCAGAAGACTCCTTTAGTCAAATCCATGGGTGGGCAACCTGCACGTGGGGCCAAACCCAGCCCACGGCCTGTTTTTATAAACACAGCCTGCCACCTTCACTTGTTTACATATTCTTGGCTTCATTTCATGCTACAAAGGCACAGTGGAGTCGTTTCTACAGAGCCAGGATGAGCCACAAAGACTAAAATATTTATTACTTGGCCTTTACAGAAAAAGTTCGTTGACCCCTCATCTAAATAATTCCCCTATCTTTTTTTTTTCCTCTCCAGTTTTTGGTTTGAAGAAATGAGGACATTTGTCCCACAGAATCCTGCGTTTGCTGGTGCCCCTTTTGAGGAGCAAGGTAGAGGTTTCCAGAGCAACCCCCCCCCAGCCCCCCCACAGCATTTACCTTCAAGTCTTTTTTTTTTTTAATACGATTTATTGTCAAGTTAGCTAATGTACATTGTATACAGTGTGCTCTTGGTTTCGGGGGTAGATTCCCAGGATTCATTGCTTACCTACAACAGCCAGTGCTCATGCCAACGAGTGCCCTCCTCAATGCCTATCACCCACTTTGCCTTTGAGTCTTGATACCCAGAATCCCTCACAGCCAATCCCTGACCAGGCCCGAGGCCCTCCTCGGAAGCACATGGCTGCTCGCGAGATGCCCTCCCAGCCCCCGACCCAGATCCTCCCCGCTCCGTCTTCTAGCTCGTGGCCAGCATCTAACAAGCACACCCCCTGTCCCAGCTCTGTGCTGGACACCAGGGACCCAGAGGTGACCATGGCAGACCGGTCTGTGGGTTCTGAGCTCCTCATCTACTGAGGGTGCTCCCAAGCTGGGAGGGAGGCACAGGTGCCACGAGGGCACAGAGAAGGCGTGCCACACCTACATTTGTGCAGTTGGAAAACATTTCCTGGAGGGGGTACCCAGGGGCTTGCGGGGAGGGTGGTGCGGGATCCAACCTCAAAGGGGCCGAAAAGCTGTGTTAAGGGATCTGGCCCATCCAGAAGGCTCTCACAGCCCCTGGAGGCTTCTATGAGGGGGCGGGAGCAGCATTAGGATTGAAAAAGCGAGTGAGATGTAAAATCTGCTCTCAAGTCCCTCGCTCCCGCTGAGGCATGAGTCACCCATGGTGGCGCACTGGGCTATTTCGAGCCCAGGGGGTGAAAGGGTCAAGATATAGTGCGAGGGGTGCTTGTAATAGTGTTTTGTCTTTTCAAGATATATCAACTATATATTTTTAATGTATATCTTTATATTGTATTTCATATCATATAATCTGTTTTAATGTATAATTTATGTTTTATATATTATATACTGTAAATTATGTAATGATATGATTTTTAAATGCACAATTTATTCGATATTTAATATATAATTTTATTTATATATTGTTATATAGTTATTAAATTATGTATCAATATAAAATATAGACGTATATCTTTTTCATGTTTATTTTTGAGAGAGAGGGTGCACACCCATGTGCACGTCAGGATGGTCAGTTTGATATGAAGTCTTCTGGGTGTAAGCCAGATGCTTTGTTTAGGCTGCAGGGGAGGGTCTGTGAGAGGGAGACAGAGGATCCAAAGCGAGTTCTGCGCTGACAGAAGAGAGCCCCGTGTGGGGCTCGAACCCACGAACCCTGAGATCATGACCTGAGCCGAAGTCAGATGCTTAACCGACTGAGCCACCCAGGCGCCCCCAGACATATATCTTAATATGTATTTGACATATTTCAGAAAGGCGGGATATTCTTCTAGGTCCATATATTTTCTGTGTAATGGGATACGTAACAGGGTAGCCTCCTAACGATGGAAAGGAGTCTCTGAAATGATGCCTCGGAGGTAGTGCCTTTTCTCTCTTCACCCAAAACCACCTTTGCTCCAATAGGTTGCGCTGGGCTATGGCCCCTCTTGGAGCTGGTTTCTAAATGTGGAAAATGAGACTAGAAATACCAATCTCCCGTCAATGATGGCTAAACACAATGCCAGCCATATATCTGGAAGCCCTTTGGGGAGCCAGGGCAGAGGAGGCGTAATGTTACTGGCATTTTGCTTCCTTCTTAGCCCTGAAAACGGAATGCCCTGAGTGACTAAGAGTCCTCACCCTCTGCCACTCAAAGGTCAGGTGGGTGGGAGCTGAACCTACATTTGCTCATTTCCAGGACGACCCACCCTCTTTCAAACAGGGGCGGGGTGTGGGGGGGGGCACACAGGCTGAGCTTTTCACAAGCCCCACCTTCAGAATCGTCAGGAGTCGACAGTTGTCAGCTGTGTTCTCCAAAAGAGGCACAGGCCTTTATTGAGCACTCTGTACGAGGTACTGGGGGAAGCATTGCCCGGGCCCCGGAGAAACGTCAGCTCCTCGGGTGACCTGAATGTATGCCTGCTGGTGATTCCAATGGTGAAGGTGGTGGCTTGTATGACGTCTAACATTTGCCCAGCGAGAGAAAAACCTCAGCTGGGATGCCGGGAGGGCAGGGTCCCAGTCAAGGCTCTGCTGCTGACAGGCTGGGGAGCTCTGGGCAGTCCCCTTCCTGCCCCGTACCGTGAGCGTGGGGATGAGATCACCTCTGCGGTGCCTCTGAGCCCCCACCACCCATGACTCAGCCCCCAGGCCTTTGCACACCCTGTTTCCTGAGGCTGGGTGCCTTTTCCCATGCCTCCACCTGGCAAGCTATGCCTCCTCCTTCAGACTCTCTGTCAGCAGGCACTTCCTCCCTGGACCCATTATGACACATGTTACTTTTTTTTTTTTTTTTTAATGTTTACTCATTTTTTGAGAGACAGAGACAGAGTATGAGCTGGGGAGGGGACACAGAGAGAGAAAGCACAGATTCTGAAGCAGGCTCCAGGCTCCGAGCTGTCAGCCCGGAGCCCAACGCGGGGCTCGAACTCATGAACCATGACATCATGACCTGAGCCAAAGCCGGCCGCCTAAGCGACCGAGCCACCCAGGTGCCCCGACACATATTTCTTATGGAAGCATTTCTTATACACTTTCTTTTTTTCTTTTTTTTTTTTTAAGTTTATTTATTTATTTTGAGAGGCAGAGAAAAAGCATGAGTGGGGGAGGGGCAGAGAGAAAGGAAGAGTAAAGAGGGATCCCAAGCAGGCTCTGCAACTGACAGTGCAGAGCCAGACGCGGGGCTCGAACTCATGAACTACGAGATCACGGCCTGAGCCGAAGTTAGAGGCTTAACCAACTGAGCTACCCAGGTGCCCCTTCTTATAAATTGTCTTAAGGGCAAGACTCAGGTGTTGTCTCATTAAGACCTGGCACACAGTAGGTGCTCAATAAAAGTGCGTTGTACTGGATAGCACTGAGGTCCCTTCCCTCCGCCCTCTACCCTGGGTGAGCGTCGCTCTCCTAAGGGCTAAATCATTCTTGCAAGAGTCTGAACCTCTCACCATGAAGACCGGGAGGTGAAAAAGGATATAGGTCTCCAGGGATACTCAGGCCTTGGGAACTAACTGAGGCTTGATACACATCATGTCACCCAACAGCTGATGGTGACACCCTTGCGGTCACCATTAGTCACTCATCCACCACAGGCACTTCTGTTCTTTTTATAACTCCAGGCAGTTGGGGCCCTACACCTGCCCCACATTTATGCTCCACAGGCTTCCGAGATCTGCTTTTTGGCAAGACCTCCAGATCAATTAGCCGAGTCAGCGCTGAGAAGTTGGGAGGTTTGTGGGGTGGGAACCGGGTCAGAAATCCCTCCCAGACACCAAAGAGCTACTTAGGGCCAGTGGCGTTGAGCCTGGTCACGGAGACCAGGAAGACCAGGTCACGGAGAAAGCAAAGTGCACAGAGAATTAAAGCACACGGTGAAGATCCAAATCCGGAATGAGCTATAAGAGGGCCGCAGATTGCACGTTACAAGCTGTGTGCTTTCCCGAGTCCCCTCCAGCTGGCCGGCCGGGAGGAAGCTTCCTCCCACTTGGCCGCGACTGACCTCCACCGAATGTTCCAAATAGGTCCACGTACCTCTCCCGGCCCCGTGGCCCAGAGAGCAGGGCAGCTGAGAGATGAGTCCTCCCTGGAGGCAGCCACACCCAGTGACCTCACTGCTCACTACTGAGCTGTGAGCACCAGGAGGAGGCAGAAGGCCCTGGGGGGTGGCTTCTAGAAGGAGCACCTCTATCCAAGGACAAATGGCCCAGAAAGCCAAACACAGGCCGCAGCTTAGCTCTGGGGCCACATGGGTTTATCAGTCACCTGAAGAAATGTTAGTAGCCGCTGCCCATCCTGTGTTTGGGTGTCGAGCTGCCCTGTAGGGGTCTGGGCTCGACTGGAAATGCCCAGAGTGGTCAGCTGTCAGCTTGGGGACTCCTTGGCCGTGCCTCCTCCCACCTGCCCTGAGCAACAGCCGAAGTGACATTCAGGCACCTTGTTTCCCTTCTACCTCCAGCCCCGTTGCCTCAGTAATAGGAAGGATGGTGAGGGACCGTTACTCCTCAACCCTCCACCACCACTTGGGCGGCAGCATCCCTGGGGTCTTCTACCCCCCACGGGGCCCTTGTTCTTCTCTCTTCCAGAAAGCCATGTCTCTGGAGCACCCACCCTCACAACTGCAACTATAAAGAGCTGTAAAGGTCTGAGATGTTACCCTCCTTGGAGGCTAATCCACTTTTCCAGAGGAAGATGCTAACCGCCTGGGTCAGAGACCAAGGACTTTGTTGTTCATGGCGCAGCGGGCAGCGTGAGCTTCCTGTTCCCTCGCCCCCAAGTCCCACGGGGCCAAGCCGGAGGCGGGCCCTGGTGGGTGCTGTGACCACAATGGGTTTGTGCCACAGCTGAGGAGCCTTGAGTCTAGGCAATGCCGGTCTTCTAAAGAGGCTGCTAGCAAACAGGCAAGAAGAAAGGCAAGATCATTATCTTCCGGGGCCATTTGTTATGCAAAAGTCCTCAAAAATATAGCCCAGAACCAAAGCTATTCAGGAGACAGACGGGGACCCATTGGAATCATCTCCCAGCAGATACTGTGGAGGTGACGTAAGCCTCTGAGCTGAGCAGAAAATGGGCATCTGTCTCCATAAGTGCAAGGGCAGTGGGGAGCTACGTCCTTTCTTACCCTTGGCCGAGCCCTGCCTTGGACTAGATCATTGGGAAGCAGGGTCTGAGACAATCCAGGTGCAGGCTGGTGGGGGAGCCAGGTACCTGGGGCCCAAGAGAGGGCAGGAGGCCGCAAAAGGGGCAGGCACTTCCAGAACCACATCAAACTGATAAGGGGGGTCCTGAGAGTCCAGCCTCTAACTTAGATGACCTGTTTGTGTCCACCCCCAAAGGACCCCCACCCTTGGGACTCCTTTCCCTGCTCGATGCACATTACTTCCCTGATCCCAGCCAAAGAGAAGTCGCCGGGAGAATCCAGATCTCATCCAGCTAGTAGGAACCTGAGGGCTCCACAAAGTTAGCCCAGAGGGTAGGGCCTTGGGCCCTGGAATAAGACTGGCCCAGGTTCACGCCCAGTGCTGATGCAGACCAACCGCCTTGGTGACCTGGTGCAAGTCACGGCACCTGTCAAGTGCCTCGCTTTCCTTCTATGCAAAAGAATAAAGGTACCTACTCACGAGGGCTCTTGTAGAGATTAATCCAACCATCTACGGGAAGTGCTAAGCTATCACCCAGTGGCAGCACTGTGAATGGTGACCACTAATGTCCCAGCGACTGCTCTGGTGGTGACGGACCGTGCAAGGCGACACTGCCAGGGAACATAAGCTCTGGTATTCCAACCCAGGTTGCCCGACCTCCTTCCCAGGACGCCCATTCCAACTGGATCTGCCCTCTCCACCCACCCCGCCTCCTTCTTTCCGCCACTTCTCTCCAACCTCCGCAGCCTGGCGCCCTCCACCTTAGGCTGTAGCTACCTTGCCAAGGGGATTCCACACGCCGTCCGTGGTTTGTCCCTGTCAAATGCAGAATCCAGAAGGGCTTCAGGAAAGTCGGTGACGCTGGCTTGCCACTTACCAGCTCTGTGACGGGCGGAACGTTTCTTAACCCCCTTGAGCCTCAGTTTCCCCATCCGTAAAATAGGAAAACCGCAGAGCTGGCTTATGGGACTGCGGTGAGGATTCCTAGATGCTTGGCAGAGTGCCTGGCACGTGGTGAGGACTCAACAGATGTCAGCTGTTAACTCTGACTGCATTTAGCCTTATTATTCTGAATGAAGACTGTAAAAGACACACCCAGATCTGGGGGGGGGGTTGGTAGGGTCTGTGCTCCAGAAGTAAGGAACTGAGAAGCCAGCAGATGAGCTTGTGGGGAGGCAGAAAAGCTCTCTGCACACTGTATAAACGTGTGCGGGTGAGAGGGTGCTGGCCATCAGAAAGGCCTGGAAGCAGAGCAAGCACACAGTGCCGCAGAGGGGTAAGGACGTGGCGGCCGCCAGCTGCGCTCAGCCCTCTGGGGTCCCCCAGCAGCACGAGAAAGGGGGTGAAGATGACCACAGCCATCTGTCGGAGGTCCCAAGGTCCCGTGGGTGCTGGGGCCACAGTGGGGCCAGAGCCAGGTGACTCTGCGGCGTCTAGAAGGCCTCGGACCTACTTCTCACAGATCAGACGAAGCACTGGCTGGGTGCATGGCTGGGGTAACCAGCTCATCCTGGTTTGCCCAGGCTTCTCCGATTTGGGCACTGACAGGCCCTGCCCTGGGCACACTGGAATGGTTGGTCCTGTACTTGTGACCCCCTGGCTTCAGAATGGTGCCTATTCCCTTCCTGAGGGCCCCCGAGTGCCCTCAGAGGAGCCGTCCTCAGCCCCAGCCAAGCTCCACTACTCCATCTTTCCCAAAGAAGTGGCCCCGGGATTTGACTGATAGCATCCACAATGATTGGCAGGTCAGGCTGGACGTGGCCCGGGGTCCAGGGGTCAACGTGACTGTAGCTGGGGCTGGCCCCCACGCCAAGGCAGCCACCTTCAAGGCCAGAAGATGTGCCAGGAGCGGTATAACTTCAACACAAACTTGGTGGAGGTTGTCAGGCACAGGGGTGAGGCCTGCTGGATGGCTGACGAGGGCAGATTAAATGCTTATGGAAGTGTCCACCCCCAACAGATCTCAACACAGTATTTTTCAATTGGGGCTTTAATCCCCCAAAGTCTACTATATGTACCTCCCCTCACTGCCAGCGCCGTTGCCCCAGTGAGCCCGTACCCTCTAGAGGCACGGACGAATGTTGGACGGGGTGGGAGAGTTTGGAAAGGGGGTGGGGGGCTATCCAAGAAGAAGTTGGGTGAATATGCTAGGCAGTTCCTAGCAGTTGATGGGGAAGAGGCTAGGAGGAGGAGGAGGGGCAAATAAGGATGATCCCACTGGTTCTTCCCGAAGCATCCCCTGAAATGGAGAAGGGAAGTTTGGAAGGGAAAGGGAAGAGCTCGTTTGGAACGAGGTGAGTTTGAAGTTTCTGGGACTCAACCAAGGGAGCCCACACCTGGCGTGCAGTGAGCACCCAGGCCTGGCGTTCCTGGGAGACAAAAGATCTGAGAATCGTCAGCCTCTGGGTACACAGGCTGGTGAGCTGACTGCAGGGGGCGAGCGCAGTCCCAAGAGAGGCTTGCGGGTGGAATTAAAGCAAGACTGACTCCTAGTAGCTGAAGGTCTTGTCCTCTGAGAGTTTTCTGACTCTTGGGCAATTCACTAACTGTCTTACTGGGACGGGATTGATTTTCAACGCCATTTATCTATCTATCTATCTATCTATCTATCTGTTTGCTTTTACGTTTATTTATTTTTGAGAGAGAGAAAGTGCAAGCGAGAGGCAGAGAGGGAAACAAAGAATCCAAAGCAGGCTCTAAAGCACCGTCAGCGTCAGCGGGGAGCTCAAACTCGCAAACCGAATTGAACCTTCAGGTCCTGACCTGAGCTTAACCAACTGAGCCACCCAGGCACCCCTCCTCAATCCCTTTTATATATAACTCTCCAGCCAACTGTGTGCCAGGGACTTAATTCCCATCCTTGAAGCATATTCTTCCAGTGGGATTCTGGATCCTTCTGCAAAGGACAATTCTAGTGACTTCCCTTCCTCTCCAAGGTGGATGAATATGCAAATTTCATCTCCACCATGTCCCTCCATAAACCCTGTGGTTTGGGGCTCTTTGCTCTTATCTTTTCACTTTGGGGATGAAAATTTTCAAATATATACGAAAGCAAAGAGGATAATAAACTTTCATGCACCCATAAACCAACTTTAATAATTGACTTGTGGCTAACCTCCTTCATTTATACATTCCCCACTCCCCTATACACACACACACTCCATCCGTACTGGATTATATTGAAGCAAATTATAAATAGTTCGTATGTCTCGAAAATATAAGATCTTTTTATTTTTTTTAAGTGTATTTATTTTTTGAGAGAATGAGAGAGAGAGAGAGAGAGAGAACGAGCTGAGAAGGGGCAGAGAGAGAGGGAAAGAGAATTGCAAGCAGGCTCCGTGCTGTCAGCACAGAACCCAATGCGGGGCTTGAACTCATAGACCTGAGATCATAACCTGAGCCAAGATCAACAGTCAGATGCCTTACCGACTGAGCCACCCAGGCACCCCATAAGATCTCTTTAAAGAAAGTAAGCTTCTTTATTGAAGTGTAACATATATACTGAAAAGTGCTCAAGAAATACAAAAAATATATACACCTAACTCATGTAGCTACTTCCCAGAACAAGAAATAAAGCATCATGAGCTCCCTAGAAGCCCCTCCATGTAGCCTCCCCATCCCTAATCCTTCACAAAATGACCACCATTTCGACCCCTGTCACCATAGATTAGTGTTCCCTATTTTGAACTTCATATACATGGGATCATACAGTTTATATTCTGTTGTGTCTGGTTTCCTTCACTCGATATTTTACATAATTGTTTCCTGTATTGGTTATGTGCTAATTTTTGTTGCTGTGTAGAATTTCACTGCATGCATACACGACCGTTTATTCCCCCATCTTATTATAAATGGACATTTGAGTGGTTTCCATTTGGGCTGTTATAAATAGCACTGCTATGATCATTCTTATGCACAGTATCTGTTGGCCATAGCAATCATTTCTGGGGGTTCTACACCCAGGATCGGGATTGCCTGATCATAGGATACACGTATGTTCATTTTTAAAAAGATACTGCTAAATAGGGGCCCCTGGGTGGCTCAGTCGGTTAAGCCTCCGACTTCAGCTCAGGTCATGATCTCATGATTCGTGGGTTCGAGCCCCGCATCAGACTCTGTGCTGGCAGCTCAGAGTCTGGACCCTGCTTTGGATTCTGACTCCGTCTCTCTCTGTCCCTCCCCCACTCACTCTGTGTCTGTCCCTATCTCTCAAAAATAAATAAAATGTTAAAAAAAGTTTAAAGATACTACTAAATAGTTGTCTGAATGGTTTGACCTTGGGTTGTCTGCATTTTTCTTACAGATTTGTGGGAGTTTATTTATATCCTGGATTTTAATCCTTTGTTGGACATTTCTATTAAAAATGATTTCTCCTGCTCTGTGGCTTAGTCTCCTCGCTCTTCATATCTTTTCATGGACAAAAGTTCTTTATTTTCATAAAATCTAATTTATCCATTTTTCCTTTAGTAATCCCTTTTGAAATCCTACTTAATAAATCTTTACCTCACCAAGGTCTTAAAGATAATCTCGTCTGTTATCTTTTAGAAGCGTTATTAATTTTTTCATTTGGTTCTATATCCATCCAGAATTTATCTCTACCCAAGGTATAGTAAGGTTCAACATGCATGTTTTTTCCTATATGGATATCCAAATTTCATATACTATTTATTGAAAAAAACATTCTTTCATTGCATTTCAGTGGCACATTTCTTGGGAATCTGGTAACCATATATGTGTGTCTGTTTCTGGACCCTATTCTGTCCACTGGCCTATTTTTCCATATGCATGCCAACACCATACTGACTCAATTACTACAGCTTTACAATAAGACTTTATATTTGGTGGTAAAAGTTCTCCATTCCGGCTTTGTTTTGCATCTGTGTATTCTTGACTATCCTTGGCCTTTCGCATTTCCATATAAATTTTAATATTTTTTGAGGGGGGAGGGGCAGGGAGAGAGAGAATCTTAAGCAGATTCCACATCCAGTGAGGAGCCTGACCAGGACTCCATCTCACGACCGTGAGATCATGACCTGAGCAGAAATCAAGAGCTGGATGCCTAACCGACTGAGCCACCTACGTGCCTCTCCGTATAATTTTTAGCATTGGCCTATACATTTCCATATTAAAACAGGCTTTTGTAGAATTGCACTATATCTATGGATCAAAGTGGGGAGCGATGACTTTTCTACAATCTTGACTCTTCTAATTCATAAACGTGGTATATTATTTATCTCCACTGCACTATTACATTATCGGTCTCAGTACTGTTTTGTAGGTTTTTGTATAGCAATCATTCTTTGTTAAAATTTTTTCTAGGAATTTGACGTATTATGATGTTATGATAAATTGAATCATTCTGTAAAGTCTATTTTATAATCTGAGGTGCCTGGGCGTCTCAGTCAGTTAAGCATCTGACTTCGGCTCAGGTCATGGTCTCACAGCTCGTGGGTTTGAGCCCCGCGTCCCTGCGTTGGGCTCTGTGCTGACAGCTCAGATCCTGAAGCCTGCTTCATATTCTGTGTCTCCCGCTCTCTCTGCCCCTTCCCTGCTCGCACTCTGTCTCTCTCTCCTTCAAAAATAAATAAACATTAAAAATTTTTTTTTTATTTTATAATCACTGCTGATACATTGGCTTGGAATCCAGGGACATTGTTAATTTATTGTTAATTCAATGGTTTATTATTAGATTCTTTTCATATGTCATCTTCAAAAAGTTGTATTTCTTTCTTTCCAATCATATGTCTTTATTTCTCTTTCTTGCTTAATGTACCGACTACAACTTCCAATATAATGTTGAATAAACTTGGTGACAGGAAGTACACTTGTCTTGTTCTCATTTTCCAAGGAAAATCTTTTACAATATCACCACTATGATGTTAGCTGTAGTTCTCATCCATTCTTAGAGTATTAAAGAGTTTTTATCACGAATGGGTGTTAGAATTGTATCAAATCCTTTCCATGTATCTGAAAAGGGTCTAGTATCCAGAATATATAAACAACTTTTACAACTCAGCAATAAGAAAAATAACTTACTCTTAAAATGGGCAAAGTATTTGAATAGACATTTCTCCAAAGAAGATACACACAGTGACCAACAGATGCATGAAAAGAAGTTCAACATTGTTAGTCCTTAGGAAAATGCAAATCAGAGGCACGATGAGATGCTCCTTCCCGTGCACTGGGATGGTATAATCCAAACGACAAATAACCACAAGTGTTAGCTAGGTCGCAGAGAAATTGGAATCCTCATACACTACTAGTGGGAACGTAACATAGTACGCAGTGCGGCTACTTCGGAAAACGGTTTGACGATTCCTCAAAAAGTTGAGCTTAGAGTTAACCTATGACCCAGCAATTCCACACCTATGCATTTATCCAAGAGAAATGGAAACATAGGTCCCGGCAAAAACTGGTACAGGAATGCCGATAGTGCCATTGTTCATAACAATCAAAAAGTGGAAACAATCCATCAACCGATAATTAAACAAAATGTGGTATAACCAGACAATGGAAGAGAATATTTTTAGACACAAAGAATAAAGTGTTGTTAAATGCTACAACATGGACAGACTTTGAAAGCCTTATGCTGAAAGAATGCACCCGAACACACAAGACCTCATATACTTGTCATCTGATTCCCTTTACATGTCCAGAATAGGTAAATCCATAGAGAGAGAAAGTAGATTAGGGACAGGCACATGGAGGGGAAGACAAAATAGGGAGTGACTGCTAATGGATATGAGGTTTCTTTTTGGGGTAATGAAAACGTTCTGACACTAGACGGTGGTGATGGTCGCACAATATTGTGCATGTACTAAATTTTACACTTTAAAAGAATGACTTCTATGGTATGTATCTCTTTTGTTTATTTTTTTTTTACATTTATTTATTTTTGAGAGACAGAGAGAGACAGCATGAGCAGGCGAGGGGCAGACAGAGAGGGAGACACCGAATCCGAAGCAGGCTCCAGGCTCTGAGCTGTCAGCACAGAGCCTGACATGGGGCTCAAACCCACAAACTGTGAGATTATGACCTGAGCCAAAGTTGTATGCTTAACCGACTGAGCCACCCAGGCATCCTTATAATCCAGATTTTCTTAAAAATCTCTCAGGAAGGCATCACAATGGAGACAATGACCCTGAATAAATCAGTTGATTTCTATATAAAGACAATGTTTTATACAACAACAACAAAGGAAATTGTATTTCTTTAGCACATGGATGCAGTGTACTATACAGGTCAGTGGGGGCAAGCCTATCAGTTGTGTTGTTCAAATCTTCTATATCACTACTGATTTTATTGTTGTCTACTTAGTTACAGAGAGAGGGAGGCTAAAGTTGTTCACCTGATTGTGTGTCTACTCTGTCCCACTGCTTGAGTTTTCTTCTTTAGGTTCTCTTTTACATGGAGGTTGGATCTTCTCTGTCTTCCATACCTATCACTTTCTCTCATATCTTTTCTTTTTCATGCTCCAGTTTATTTATATTTCTTTTTAATTTCCTTCCTTTTCATCTATTTCTCTTATGGTATTATTTGTGTTATTTGTTCACTCTTGTATTCGTTCTATTTTTTTTTTTCATTTCTGAAATGGTTTTTCTTTGTAGAAAAGAAAAACCATTTTTCTTAACTCTATGTAAGCTCTTTTCAAGTCTTCCTTTTGTCCAATCTCCTCATTTATACATTTTTATGATCCTGAGTTATGCTTTAGTTTCATAGCTTCAGTCATTTTAAAAAATTCTTTTAGCTCATTTTCAAATATTAAATTAAAATTTGCATCTGTATTGTGGGCAAAGTCTTTCTAGAGAACTTCATGGTCTGATAGCCTGTTATGCTCATTAGTCTCTTTTCTTATAAGACACCTGAATGGAACTGGATTCCTTCTCTGCAATCTTATTCTATTGCCCGTTTTTGTTTTTTTTTAACGTTTATTCATTTTTTGAGAGACAGAGTGAGAGCAGGACAGGGGCAGAAGAGAAAGGGTGACACAGAATCCAAAGCAGGTTCCAGACTCCAAGCTGTCAGCACAGAGCCTGAGGCGGGGCTGGAACTTGTGAACCCCGAGATCATGACCTGAGCCGAAGTCAGTTGCTTAACCGACTGAGCCACCCAGGCACCCTTCGATTGCCCATGTTTGAGGCAGGCTTCCCTGTTCTACTGAGTGGGATGAGTAGGTGAAGATTTCTTGGCCAAGATTCATGACTCTAGGGCTCCATCTTCTGTTGTACTGAAAAATGTTTTTGAAATTAGCTTCAGAGAAGTTTAAGAACTGCTTCCTCTGTTACTCTCCCCCACTATGTGTGTGTGTGTGTGTGTGTGTGTGTGTGTGTGTGTGCGTGTGTGTGATGCGTGCAGGCATTCACAGAAGCCAGGATCCCCTACTTTATCTTTATGTGGATCTTCTCTCTACTTGGCTCCTCATTGTCCTATTATTTACTTCTGGCCATTTCCCCTCAGTGTAGGGCTTTGTCCTAGTTTGGCTGCTGAGCTTCACCATTTCATGGGGAGATGTCATGTGCTCTTGGGAGGATTAATTTACATCATAATTACAAAGTATTTCCCAAGGTGTCTGGCAGATAGTATTACACATGGGATACTTATGATGCTTATTATTAATGCCTACCCCCTTTTACCATACATACTAGTCCTATCCGTAAACATAAGCTATTTCCTTGATGTGAGTCTCTCTTTCTTGCCTCCGTACCTCTGCGCCTGCTACTCCTTTCCCTGAAAAACCTCTGCACAGTCTCTGCCACTCGCCAATCCTTTAAGAGCATCCTATTCTGGTTATATCAGTGGGTTAACTGGACCCAACCAACACTCTGGACCACCGCAGCTCCCCATTTTTAAGCCATACATCCCAAACCTCCTCTGAGATTTTACACCAGTGGCATAACTTTTATTTAGATTTTTTAATTCTATGCCAAGCCCTTTACATATATTACCTCTTAATCTCCACAATAAAACTCTGATTAAAGGCCCAGTTGGGTAGATACACTTATTGGCCTTCTTTTACATAGATGGACACTGAGGTGGAAAGAGACTAGATACTTATCCCAAGGTTGATTGTTGGTTGTGATAAAGCAGGAATTTTGACCAGGCAGTCTGGTCGAGTTTGAACGTGGTGCTACATCTCTGGATTGTAGTCTCCATCAAGGATGGAGCCCTGGCTTGCATGCCTTTGTAACTCTCTCTGTAATCATCAGTTCTTAGCAGTACCCGGCACATAGTAGGGGTTCAGCAAAGACTTCCTCGATGAGCTACAATAGATGGGTGTGCATAGTACGTTGTGTGGGTTAAATGCACGGGGCTGTGGGATTTTAGGAAGAAACTTTTCTAGCCGAAAGGCAAATGGAAAAGTCTCAGACACTGCTCAATTCCTTCCAAAGAGTCATTAGTCAGACTCTTACTCAGAACTTCTTTTTTTCTTTTTTCCATTCAGGTTTGAGCTCAGTGAGATGTTTATGTTTTCACAAGCCCTTGGCCACCAATAACTCATCGCAAAACTCCCAGACATGGCCAGGCCCAGCCCTCAGAACATTCACAAAACCCACACCAATTTTCTAAAGCTCTATAATCTGAGGCCACCGCTCTCACAGAGAAATCCCAGACCTACTGTTCTTTAATAGAAATATCAGAAAATTGAAAGGTCACTGATGAGTTAGAAATCCAATTTTTCCAGACGTTGGAATTTCACTTGGATGTGGATTTACTAGGCAGCTGTATGTGAGCTGGGCTCTTAAGAAAGCACTGGCCTTGAGCCAGAAAACCAGGGCTTGGTCCCTGCTCTGCCACTTGTTGGCTGAGTAATGTTGGGCAAGTACCTCTCCTTGCTGGTTCTCTGTTTTTTCACTAAAAAATTAATCACGGATAACAACATTCTGCTTATGTCACACCATTGTCAGGCATAGATGAAATAATGTATGTGAAGTTCTTTGCTATAGGCTGTGCTATACAAAATCAAGAGGGTAAGCCAGGGGAGCCAGTTGGGAAGGGTGGGCAGCCATCTTTCAACAGGCATCATGGGACCATTGAAGCAGATGAGCGGGCCAAAAAGCAGTCTGATGAAGAGTGAAGAATAAAGCAGAAGAAGAAAAGGAGATGTGGACTATGTAGTCTAAAAGAGAAAGAACAGGGCACCTGGGTGGCTCAGTTGGTTGAGCGTCCGACTTCAGCTCAGGTCATGATCTCACGGTCTGTGAGTTCGAGCCCCGTGTCGGGCTCTGTGCCGACAGCTCGGAGCCTGGAACCTGTTACGGATTCTGTGTCTCCCTGTCTCTCTGACCCTCCCCCATTCATGCTCCGTCTCACTCTGTCTCAAATAAATAAATAAATAAGAAAGAACAGACAGAAAGAGTGAGGAGGCTGCTGTCTTTCCAGTTTCTATAAGTACCAGCCTTCTGGGAAATTTCTATAGTAGGCTATCCTTACAGCAGCCCTCATTATTTTCATCCATTTCAAAAAAGCAAGAGACTCGAGTTCTACTACTCATTTCCGTGATATGTACATTAGCCATCTAGATTCCTGTCTTATTAATCAATAGAGATTAATATGATGGGATAAACGGCAAACCAAGGGTAATTACCAACGCCCTCTTAGTATGGGTGAATCTCATATAAAAATGTTGTCGGTATGTAGCCACCCCAAGCCTGGTCACAGCCATCATCCACCATGGATTTAGACTTCTTTCTTAAAGCAGGAAAAAATTTCCCCTTCGCCTAATGATGGGTGAATTAACTGCGGTTGGTACACTTTACAGTCTTTTGAGTCTTTTGGAATGAAATAGAATAGAATGGATTAGTCTAGCACATAGTAGGCAATCAACCAATATTTGTTTCATTTAATGTTTGTTGAATGGAATATTTATTGAATCAATGATACAGAATAGTTATTCTGAAAATCTACACTGCTGCAAAAACACCTAGAAAGGCTGAGTTGAATATCATGACATGTATCACAAAGCATGGATGAAACTGAAGATAAGTAAGAGAAATCCCAAGGAGTCAAAAACCAAAGAAGTGACTAGAGAAAAGACCAGGCAGATCAACCGTGGATGCCCGGAGATATGTGCTGATCCAGGAAAACCAGATCCCAAGTTACAATGACCACAGGCATCAAAGGCAATGATATCTTGGGGGGGGGGGGGGCGGGGGGGATGGAAGCTGAGATCATCCCACATAGAATTAAAATACATTCTCCGTGAGCTAATAATGTCAATGAAAGTGTAGACTAGAAAAAGGATCTATTTGCTAGGAAAAGGAATCAAGAAAGACGTTTGTTTTGAGTAAAAGGACAGAGTCTCTCCTAAAGCATGATAACCACAGACCTACCTTCCCTACATGTGTGGTTCAAATTTATACCACTGGTAGGGGGAAATATGCCAAGTCAACAAATAAACATAAATAGAAGGGTAGTACACTGACAGGTGCCTCACAAAAGCAAGTGCAAGCTTGCTTTGAGACACTATTCTTCACCCAGGCAGGATTCCCACAGAAAAGTTGCAGCCAAGCATGATCACGGTCTAAAGTGCATACCCAGGAATACAAGTCACCAAGAGGGGAGATTCCACTGACGTAACAAGATAAAGAAACAGATGCACCAAAGTCTTTGTATATTGGCATGCCTAGATGTAAAAGTTCAAATAAGTATGCTTGAATGTTTTAAAAGTTTTTCAAGGGGCGCCTGGGTGGCGCAGTCGGTTAAGCGTCCGACTTCAGCCAGGTCACGATCTCACGGTCCGGGAGTTCGAGCCCCGCGTCAGGCTCTGGGCTGATGGCTCAGAGCCTGGAGCCTGTCTCCCTCTCTCTGTGTGTCTCCCTCTCTTGCTGCCCCTTTCCCACTTGTGCTCTGTCTCTCAAAAAATAAATAAACATTAAAAAGATTTACAAAATGTTTTTTAAATAAATTACAAAAGAAAGAAAACTTTTTAAAGAACATAATCACAGAATGTGGAACAGAATGAAAACATAATCACAAATTTGGAACAGAATGAAACAGAGATCTTATAAAGAAAAAGTAAATCACTGACGGGGCACCTAGGTGGCTCAGTCAGTTAAGCGGCCCACTTCGGTTCAGGTCACGATCTCACGGTTTGTGAGCTCGAGCCCCGCGTCAGGCTTTGTGCTGACAGCTCAGAGCCTGGAGCCTGTCTCCCTCTCTCTGTGTGTCTCCCTCTCTCTCTGCCCCTCTCCTGCTCGTGTTCTGTTTTTCTCTCTCAAAAAAAATAAATAAAACATTAAAAAGAATACATCACTGAAAGTAAAAATTAATGGAAGAAAAATCTGGAAGACCACACGTTCTAAAGGTAAGACTGAGAGAAAATCAAGCCACTCATGCGTTGCTGATAGAGTGAATACTGGTGCCAACCCTATGGACAATGTTCGTGTGTGTAAACATATATATATAGACACTCTTCCAGATAACAAAATTAAATACACGTTATGTTCTGATCCAGCAAATGAATGGGTTATTCAATTGCAACATTGTTTGTAAGAGCAAAAGACTATAAATAATTCAAATGTCTCTCAATGGGAGGCTGGTCAAACAAATTATGTTTCATCTATATAATGAAATATTGTGCAACCATTTTAAAAAATAAAAGAATGAGGAGGGGCACCCGGCACTCGGTCAGAAGAGCATGCAACTCTTGATCTTGGGGTCTTGAGTTTGAGACCCACACTGGGTGAAGACATTGCTAAAAAAGAAATAAGCTTAAAAAAATAAAATTAAGGGTGCCTGGGTGGCTCAGTCGGTTGAGTGTCTGGCTCTTAGTGTTGGCTCAAATCACGATCCCAGGGTTCGTGGGTTCAAGTCCCATGTCGGGCTCTGTGCTGACAGTGTGGAGCCTGCTTGGGATTCTCGGTCTCTCTGCCTCTCTCTCTGCCCCTCCCCCCGCTCTCTCGCTCTCTCTCCCTCTCTCCCAAAAATAAATAAATGCTCAAAAAAATTTTTAATTAAATTTAATTAAATTAAAAATAAATAAAAGAATGAGGAAGCTCTCTAATGCAAATAAGGAAAGATCTCCAAAGTATACTATTTTAAAACAAAATAATGGCACAAAGCAAGATGTGTAATGTGCTTCCTTTGATGTGAGGAGGGAAGAAAATAAGACATTCATACTAGTATTTATTTATATTTGTGTTGGGAAGAAAACTCTGAGAAGACACCAAAGAAACCAAGAAAGAAATAGGAAGAGGAAAAAAGGTTGTAGCTGTGCAGGTAGGCTGGAACGGGGCAGCAGTGAGATTTTTCAACGACAGATGTGAACCCTCAGATTCAAGAAGAACAAATCCCAGACAGCTTCAATTAGAAAGAAATTCCTATCGAGATATAGACTTTGTGGTAAAACTTCAGAAAATCAAAAAAGAAAATATCTTCGACCCAGTTCCTCCTCCGCCAGCCCCCCCGGCAAAATAAATTCTCTATATAGGAATAACAGTTACACAACAGCAACAATGAAAGCCAGGAACAGCGAAGTGATGTCAAAGCGTTGAGAGGTGTCAACCAGCGGGGCCTTCGAAGTGCCAACTTGCTAAAATTATGATTCAAAACAAAGAGCAGAATAGAGATGTTTCAGGCACACGGAAACTGAGAGCATGGGCTGCCAGAGACAGCCACCGAAGGCTCTTCTCGTGGGTTTACTTTAAGAAAAAGAAACTTATCTTCAAGGGAAACTCGGAGCTGAGCAACTAACAGGCAAAGAAATTGATCAGCGTGTGAGTAAATGTAAACAAATGTTGACTGTATCACGCAAGTAAGAGTACCCACGACTCAGCCGGTGCAGGAAAAGTAACACTGAGCAAAAATACCAGACAAAAATAACCCTGAGAATGAGAAAAGGTGATTTTAGTAAATAGCATTCTTTTTTTTGGGGGGGGGGGGGGTGTTTATTTCTGAAAGAGAGAGAGAGAAACAGAGTGCAAGCAGGGGAGGGGCAAGGAGAGAGGGGAGACACAGAATCTGAAGCAGGCTCCAGGCTCTGAGCAGTCAGCACAGAGCCTGACTTGGCGCTCGAACTTATGAGCCATGAGATCACGACCAGAGCCAAAGTCGGATGCTTTGCTGCCTGAGCCACCCAGGTGCCCCTAGTTAACAGCGTTCGAAGATCCTGAAATCCCTGGAAAGAAAAACAGGAAACTTAAGACCTCGCTAGGAATGCGTGTTAGCATTTTTTAGGGGCAACCACGAGAGAATCAGAAAGGCTCTAAGAGTAAACCACTAGAGAGAAAAGAATGTAACTTTTTAAACGTTCAGTCAGTCTCAAAGAAGGCAGGAAAAGAGGGGAGAGAGCATGGAAAGGCAGGACAGCGAACAAACATAACGGTGATAGAAACAAACTCATGGAACAGTAATTGTAAATGGACTTAATGCAGAATTACACTGCCGGTTACTCAGACTGGATGACATCACAAAAGCCAACTAATTACGTTTAACAGAGACCCAGCTAAAACACGAAAACAAAAGGAATTTAAGAGTAAGATAGGAGACATGCATGTGAGTACTAATCAAAAGAAGGTTGGCATACTTAAAAATTGCTAAGATGGTAAATTTCATGTTATGTGTATTTTACCAAAACTAAAAATAATTATACTAAAAAAAAAAAAAAAAGTTGGGATAGCTCTGTTAACATCAGACAAAACTGATATCCCAGGGAAAAGCATAATTTGGGATTTAAAAAGTTTAAAGGGCTTAATTCACCAGGAAGACAAAGCAATACCAAGCTTGGTTAATAAGATAGCCTCAAAACATAGAAAGCCCAAGTTGACAGAACTCTCGCTGCAAGGTGAAATCTACAGGTCTTTCTTGAACAATCTGTCTTCACAATGGGATATTTTAACCTGATTCTCCCAGTAATTACTATATGAAGAGACCATAGATTTGAACATAGTACCCTGCGTCAAAAAATCAGCAAACAGGTATTTTTCTCAAGCATGCAAGAACATTTACGAAAAACAGTTATTAAACCACGGAGAAAATCTCAGCCAGCATCAAAGAATGGCTGTCATACAGACAGACATGTCTGGCTACAGTGCAACTGGATCAGAAATCACTAATCAAGTGATAGTACTTAAAACCCCATTTTCTTGGGGCGCCTGGGTGGCTCAGTCGGTCGAGCATCCGACTTTGGCTCAGGTCATGATCTCACAGTCTGTGAGTTCGAGCCCCGCATGGGGCTCTGTGCTGACAGCTCGGAGTCTGGAGCCTACTTCGGATTCTGTGTCTCCCTCTCTCTGCCCCTCCCCTGCTTGTGCTTTCTCTCTCAAAAATAAATAAGCATTAAAAAAAAACCATTTTCTTGAAAATGTAGAGAGCATACTTTTAAATAACTTACAAGGTAAAGAAAAATCATAAGGAAATTTGGAAAATATTAAGAAGCCAGGCAATAACGAAAATACTTCCCGCCAAAACTATCGAGAGGCAGTATAAAAGATTTTGGGGGGAAATGTAGAGCCTTAAGTGTTTACATTAAAAAAGAAAAGAAAAGAAAACTAAGCTAAGGATTCAGTTCAAGAAGTTAGTAAAAGAAAACTAATTATAGTTTTCTCCTCCTACAGAAGGAGCCCAAAGAATACTGGGAAAAGGAGAGAAATGAAAAGGTAAGAATGAAACTGATCAAATGGGAAATAATTATACAATAGAGAGGATCAATGAAGCCAAGGGCAAGTTCTTTGAAAAAAATTAATAAAAAACAGAAAAACTTTTAGCCAGACTCATCTAAAAACAGAGAGAGAGAAACAATGATAAAAAAAAAATTGTGATCAAATAGGGGGCATGACTACTGATTCAGAAAGACATTTTTTTCTAGGAGTGTGAGAGACAACTATAAATAATGTCATGGCCACAATGGTGAAATTTCAGACAGATGGGACATTTTCCTAGAAAAATGTAACTTGCCAAAACTGATACCAGAAAAAAAAAAAAAAAAAGCCAGAAAACTCAAACAGAGCTATAACTGCTGAAGATACGGACTCAGTATTAAAAATCTGCCCAAGTACAAACATTGGGTGCCAATCTCTGGAGACTCTTCCACAGAATGGAAGCAGAGGAAAGACCCCTCCGGTCATTTCGTGAGGCTGAGGGGAAAACCGACATAACCATAGCAACACATCAGGCTGGTGAGGAAGAAGAACCCAGGAAGAAGAGGAAACCGAGAATAATCACAGGAGGAACAGAATGCCACTGGGACTGCATTTGGTATCTTTAAAATAGGCACGATAATTACAGTATAAACACTGGTGTTGTCGAAGGACCTCTCTGATTATGGTTCATATGCGTAGAGCATGGAGTAGGTAGAGTTTATGTAAGTGGACGCAGTCAGGGTCAGGAGCTTCCTCGTGCATTCTGTGTAGACTATCCATGGAGCTTTTCTGTCAAAGGTAAATATTTTGTAGCCCTAGGAAAATGTACCCCCAAATCATACCAACACGCAAAAGAATGAAGTCGGACCATTTTCCAAACACAAAAATAAATTCTAAGTGGATCATAGACCTAAATGTAAGAGTTAAAACTGTAAGACTCTTAGGAGACAGTATAGGAGTGTATCTCCATGACCTTGGGTTAGGCAAAGACTTCTTAGGTATGACATTGAAAATATAAGCAACAAAAGGACAAACAGAAATGTTGGACTTCGTTAAAGTTAGAAAGATTTGTGCTTCCAAGGACACTCTGAAGGGAGTGAATAGAAAATGTTTGCAAATCATATATCTGAAAAGGGTCTCGATCCAAAATATATAAAGAACTATTAGAAGTCAACAACAAAAAGACAGATAGCCCAATTCAAATAATATATAGATATACATATACATACATATGTATTATTCACATACAACTCAAGCATTTAAAGTGTACAGGTCAGGTACTGTACTGGGTGGCTCAGTCGGTTGAGCATCCGACTCTTGGTTTCGGCTTAGGTCGTGATCTCACGGTTTTGTGAGTTCAAGCCCCGCGTCGGGCTCTGAGCTGACAGCGTGAAGCCTGCTTGGGATTCTCTCTCTCTCCCTCTCTCTCTGCCCTTCCCCTACTTGCGCTGCCTCTGTCTCTCTCAAAATAAATAAATAAGCTGCCAAAAAGAATAAATGAAGTGTACAATTCAGTGGTTTTGAGCATATTCAGAGTTGTGCGCCCACCGCCATGATCAATTTTCATCACTCCAAAAAGGAAACCCTGTGCCCATTAGTGGTCTCTGTTCATTTCCTCACTCACGAGTCTACTTTCTGTCTCTGTGGATGTTGCTGTTTGGAACACTTCATTTATTTATTTTTTTTAAGTGTATTTATTTATTTTTTATTTAAGAAGAAGAGAGTGTGCAAGTGGGGAGAGGGGCAGAGACAGAGAGAGAGGGAGAGAGAGAATCCTAAGCAGGCTCCACACTCAGCATGGAGCCCAACAGGGGGGCTCAATCCCCTGGGTCTGGGATCATGACCTGAGCCGAAATCAAGAGCTGGACGCTCAACCGACTGAGCCAGCCGGGTGCCCCATGAATTACATTTTTTAATATAAACCGTATAGATGGAGTCTGGCAATTGAACAAACTGTGCTCTTATTAAGACTTAGGCATCAGGGGCGCCTGGGTGGCGCAGTCGGTTAAGCGTCTGACTTCAGCCAGGTCACGATCTCGCGGTCCGGGAGTTCGAGCCCCGCGTCGGGCTCTGGGCTGATGGCTCGGAGCCTGGAGCCTGTCTCCGATTCTGTGTCTCCCTCTCTCTCTGCCCCTCCCCCGTTCATGCTCTGTCTCTCTCTGTCCCAAAAATAAAAAAAAAAAAACAAAACGTTGAAAGAAAAAAAAGACAGGCATCAGACGCAAAAGTGTGTTTAGTCCCTTTTTATTCTAAGCGTCATCTGGAGAGAACTGCCGTCCGTCACAGAGGCCCAAACGGTCACGGTAGACCTCCACGACATCCTTGCTCTTTTGATGGACCGACCCCACCAGGATCTCGTGGAGAGTAGCGACTTCACATGCCACTTGAAAGGTGCTAAATGCACCTCGTGTCATCAAGAATCTAAGGATTCTTAGAAATCCCAGAGTCCTCCCATTGATTTTGTAGATGAGCAAACTAACCTGGAAAGGGGTTAAAACTACCAGCAAGAGTCACGCGGCAAGTTTCTTGCGAAGCTGAGACTAGAATCTGTTCCCTCTACCTCACCTGTCTCTTCCTACAGGACTAAACTCACAGCCTCAGCAGCCTGACCCCCTTTTTTTTTTTAAGTTATTTGCACGTTATTTTTATGTGAAGAGACAGCACCAATAATATGGGGGCATTCAACAGATATGTTTTGAACCAGACTAGATTCTAAATACTTTTTCATTTTTTTATCTTCCCGATGGATCGTGTCCCGATCCGTTCCTTAAAGGCTGACACATAATTTTATTCCTGCGATAGTATCGGTATTATTCAACATGGAGGGCCTTGTCCCCCCGTGTTTAAATTTAATTTCGCTCTGAATATGTGATTTCGAGAAGGGTCAATCTATTTTAATCATGATTCCTTTTACATTTATAAAAATGGCGTACATTTCTCTGAATACCACTCCAGAAATATTAATTCACAATAGCACTTACCGGATAACAGTCTCTCAAAAGTTCCAAAGATCGTAATATATGTCTTCATGCGGTCATGCAAACAACTACCTGGCTCCTGTTTATGCCCTTGTTCTGAAACAAGGCACAGAGAGAAGGGGGTCAGGAGGCCGCCATTTCTGGAGGGGGGCACGGAGGGGAGGAGACAGGGCCGAGTTCCGAGAAGGCAGCGTGAGCCCCTGTTCCCGTAAAAGCAAGGCATTCGGCGGCGGGGGGGGGGGGGGAGGGGGGCCCACAACAAACTCAAGGGATGAACCCCACGGTGTCACACGTGGTCTGGGGCCTGCGGCTATCTGTTCCTGTCACGTACACGGTTGGAAGATGAATTCTTGAGAACAGTCCCCCACTTACCCAGCTGTCTTCACCTCAGACCAGTGTGATTTTGGCCCCCAGAAATTGCCCTGTGAGTCACTCGACCCATGGAAACCTCACCTCACCCTGACCTCAGGTAGGACAAAGGATGAAGAAGACCCCAAGCCTCTGGCCCCACCCACATCTCCCTCCCCCTTGGCCCACCCCCCACCCTGTGGCTGCGACCTCAGGCCAAGGCTGGGGAGGGGCTGGGGACAGGTGTGGCCACCAGTTCGCCTCACAAAAGGGGGGAACAGGAAACCGTCTCCTGGAGTAGTGTTTGGGGTTCAGAGCCCGGGGCTGGGCTGGAATGCAGGTGTGGCTAGGAAGTGGGCCAGGGGGGTTATTTCACACCCCCCTGTTTGGGGAGGAGGGAATGGTCACCCTTGCTCAGGGCCAGGCACGGTTCTAAGAACTTCACCCACAGTAACCCCCTGTTGTTCACAACCCGTAGGGTCTGCATTACAAGGATCTCCCTTTCTAGCTGAGGCACAGAGAGGCCAAAGTAGCTTGCCAGGCCACACGGCGAGAGCATAACTGAGCTGGCCCAGGCCCAGGCCGTGGGCTCCTAAGCCTCGGCGGTGAGCTCCTACCTTGTACCGCCCCTTACGTGTCTTATGTGATGCCGTAGATCAGAAGCAGGGGAATGGGCCCTGCCGGCCTGCTCAGCAACCCAGAGCTGAAGTTCAAAGTCCTTGTGTTAGCGCCACACCAAGCCTCACCTATTTGCCCAGGCCCCCCACGCCCCCGGCAACTCCACTTGTTGGATGAGACACTGGCCGTCGCGGCTTCATTTCCTGAGGGTTGTCAGAAAGGCCGGATGAGGACATGAGCACAAGGTGGGTGCTGGTGGGAGGGGAGAGCAGAGGGGACCCGTGACCACAGCTGGAGGGGCGGGGCAGGAAGCAGAAGTGATGTGAACAGTGGCTTGGGTGATGAGCTGTGTGGTGAGCCTCCCCGGGGGCTGACACCACCATTTCAGGAGCCTCTCGTCGGGGAGACAGTGTCTGTGGGGGAGCGTCTCAACACAGGACTCCAGGTAGGGAGGAAGGTGGGTGGCAGGGAGGCTGGGAGCCCCCGGATGGGGATGGAGAGGCGCGGGAGTGAGGCCACTCTGTCCGGGGAGGAGCCTGATGGAGCAGGAAGTGCCGGGACCCGCGAGACTATGCTCTGTCACTGACTCGCCGAGCGTCCTCACGCCCACTCTGGGCCTCAGTTTCCTCATATAGGAAACGGAGAGGTTACAAGGCATCGTCCGTAAGGCCCCGTCCAATGCTGTCGGGGAGAGCCGCTCAGAAAGCTGGAAAGAGGCTCCCTGGGAGAGAATACGAGGAGGACCAGGATGGAGACGGAGCTCCGTGGATTAAGGTTACAAACCGTACAGGCCTCCTAAGTGGGATGGCCCGAGGGCCTTTGAAAGATTGCCCTTCACCCATTTATCTCTCTGGGGCCGGAACCCCACCACCCCAGTGACTCCTGTGGGTGAGTCCCCATGTTTTAGAGGAGCTGGGGTCCCTGGCAGGTGCTGGAAGGGACAGGCCTCTGAGGCGTCCAGTTTGGATAGGGGTAGGGCCTGGAGACCCCGGATTACAAACAGGTCCACGTGAGGCTCCCGAGCCACCTCAAAACAGGGAAGAAGCGTCTAGCTTATGGTTGTCTGAGAGGAGGCAACACATAGGTAGCTCACATACACTGCCTGAGTGCCACAGGGCAAGGCGATGCCAAAGGAGGTGTGGACGCCAGGAGGTCTGGAGAGGGGACTTGCCGGGCCTCCCCACACGGGATGCGAGGGCATAGGCACATCCGAATTCAGGCCGCAGCTCTCCCATGAGGCTGGAGAGTGGACCGCAAAGGGAAGGTGAGGAGAGTAAGGGCAGTGCGTTTTTTCTTATCCAATCCCATTAAGGGCCTCGTGGGAGAGAGACAGACGGACAGAGAGTGGGAGAGGTGGGGCGGGAAAAGCATGCTTGCTCTGGGGCCCACGTGACCCTTCTCCAGAATCCGGGCTTCTTTAGGGTCCCAGGTCCCTCCCCAAGTTTGCTATATCTACTCTCTGTCCCCTCCTCTGTGTGCAGAGCCCCGTCCCCACAAGCAGCATCTGTGGGCCTGGGGACAAAGCCATCAATCTGGATCCCCCGTTAGGCCTTAAATAATGAAACCCTAGCAAGGGGCTCCTCCTGGCTGTGTGACCTCGGGCGCGTCACTTCCCATCCTGGGCCCATCCGTACACGCGGGGGATGGGCCAGGTCTGCAAAGGTCATCGCGGCTCGGACACTCAGTCACTTCGGAGATAGCGCGTTCCCTCTCCATCCCATACAGCCTGACAGTTCACCCTCCGTACCTCTGCCCACAGCTTCCTGAAGCCCAGACGCCCCCGTCTCCGAAGCTCCATGGGTGCCTGTGTGCTCCTCCCGGGCCTCCTCCTCCTGCTGCTGCCCCACCCCGCCCCAGCCCCCTGCCACACGGCCGCCCGCTCCGAGTGCCGCCGCAACCGTCGGTTTGTGCCCGGCTCAATGCTGGCTGGGGAGGGCGTGGACGTGACCAGTCTCAGGCGTTCGGGCTCCTTCCCGGTGGACACAGAGAGCTTCCTGCGGCCCGACGGCACCTGCACTCTCTGCCACAACGTCCTGAAGCGGGGCGCCCTTCAGCGCCTCCCTCTGGCACTGACTGACTGGCGCGCCCAGGGCTCAGGCTGCCAGCGCCAAGTGGTCAGGGCCAAGGCCAGTTCCACCGAGGCCGTGGCCAGGGAAGCAGCCAGCAACATCCGCAACGACTGGCGGGTGGGGCTGGACGTGTCTCCCAAACCCAGCGCCAACATGCATGTGACCGTGGCTGGCTCACACTCCCACATGGCCAACTTCGCGGCCCAGAAGACCTTCCACGACCAGTACAGCTTCAGCACTGACTTGGTGGAATGTCGCTTCTACAGGTGAGAGCCGCGGGGGGTGGGGGCTGGGGGGTGGTGAGAAGGGGCTTCGGAAAAGGTGTGGGAAACTCAGAGTGGTCTGGGAGCCCCGGAATGGTGGCGGGGGGAACTCGGAGGCTGCTTCCAGCAGGAGGAACCTGCACACTGGCTGGTACGGTGCCCTCGGGCCTCCTCCCCGGTGACCCTGAACAGGAAGAGCCCTGGGAGAGAACAGGCGGAGAAGAAGCAAGCAAGGCCATGCTAAGACGTCCAACACAGTGCCATTCAGATCTACTGAGTCCCCTCTGTCCTGTGGGCAGGAGACCTGGCAGGAGACTTCCCACCGCTGGGCCTCATTCGCACGTTCAGCCACAATTTGTGGCTGTCATGTGTCGGGCTCTGTGCTGGGAATTCGGGCCACGGCACCAAACAACAGCGGTCACAACCCCAGCCCTCAGGGACGTAGGTCCCACACCCCAGAAATGCATGGTCTCCGTGGAGGCCCCGAGCCAACCACCCTGATTCCTCTCACAGTGAGACAGGGTGCCATCTTCCCGTGTGGCCAGAGTAGTCAGGCACCCAATCCAGGGGACAGATGGACAAAGGCCACAGGACTAGTTTCCAAAGCTAGAGGGTCATCATCGGTGCAGCATCGTCACTTTTATAACCAGAAAATAAGAAGGAAAGAAGAAAACCTTATTTTGGAAAGGACACGCAGAAATAACTATACAGCATACCTAGGTTACCAAGGGACAACAGACAGGATGGGCTTCCCCGCCAGCTCACTGGTTCGGAGCTCGGGCTTGGAGCCAGGCCGCCTGGGTTCCAGCTCTCTATTAGTTCCACGTGACCTTGGGCAACCTTGAGGGATGGCCGAGGGGGAAACTAACCACCGCTGGCCATCTGATGTTTCTCTCTCCCTTTAGCTCTCACCTGGTACACTCTCCCCCACTCCACCCCAACTTCCAGAGGGTCGTCAGAGACCTGCCCCCTGACTTCAACACCTCCACCGAGGCCGACTACCTCCGGCTCATCTCCAACTACGGCACCCACTTCATCCGGTCCATGGAGCTGGGCGGCCGGGTCTCGGCCCTCACCGCCCTGCGCACCTGTGAGCTGGCCCTGGACGGGCTCGGGGCCAAAGAGGTGGAGGACTGCCTGGCCGTCGAGGCCCAGGTCAGCATAAGTGGCCATGCCGACTCTTCATCGGAATTCAAGGCCTGTGAGGAGAAGAAGAAGAACCACAAGATAACCACCTCCTTCCACCAGGCCTATCAGGAGCGCTTTTCCGAAATAGTTGGTGGCCACCACACCTCCGTAAGTGACCTGCTGTTTGGGGACCAGGCCGGGCCCGAGCAGTTCTCAGCCTGGGTGGCCTCGCTGCTGGACAGACCCAGCCTGGTGGACTACACCCTGGAGCCTCTGCATGTGCTCCTGGAGAGCCAGGACCCGCGGCGGGAGGCCCTGCGACAGGCCGTGAGCAAGTACGTGATGGACAGGGCCCGCTGGAAGGACTGTAGCAGGCCTTGCCCCCTGGGGCAGAAGAAGAGCCCCCACAACCCATGCCAGTGTGTCTGCCACGGCTCAGCGGTCACCAACCAGGACTGCTGTCCCCGGCAGAGGGGCCTGGCCCACTTGGAGGTCATGAACTTCCAGGCGTCAGGCCTGTGGGGAGACTCTTTCACTAGGACGGACGCCTACCTGAAGGTCTTCTTTGGAGGCCAGGAGCTGAGAGTGAGCACAGTGTGGAACGATAACAACCCCAAGTGGATGACGCGGCTGGACTTCAGGGACGTGATCCTGTCCACGGGGGGGCCCCTGAGGGTGCAGGTCTGGGACCAAGACCACGGCTGGGACGATGACCTCCTCGGCACCTGTGACCAGAACCCACGGTCTGGCTTGCACGAGGTGACGTGTGGCCTGTCCCACGGTCACCTGAGATTCTCCTACCATGCCAAGTGCTTGCCTCACCTGAAGGGGGCCACCTGCCTGGAGTATGCCCCCCACGGTCTTCTGGGGGAGCTTCCCGGAAACCGGAGTGGGCCGGTGTGGTGAGAAGAGCCAGCCTCGAGAGGACACGTGGGCCTGGCCTGAAGGGGTTCTCACAGAGGGAGCCAGGACCAATGCTCATATACCCATTAGATGGAAAACTGAGGCTTACGTCCCCCCCCCCCCCGCCCCGCTGTCCCCCAGTGAAGTGGCTGAATTCACTGGCCGGCCCTGAGACTGCTGTCCAAACTGCCTTAGCCTCCTGATTTTCTCGAGCCCTGGAAATGAGCCGGCGCCAGGCCACCGCTTAGGCCAGGAGCTGGCTAGGAGACTCTTCCTCCCAGGCTACGTGGTATCATTGCACGGCTTCCTTTCGCAGCCCTTGCTGGCGGCCGAGTCCTTCATCGAGTCGGGTCTGACCCTGCCCGCCCCAGCTGCTCTCCTTGGTCTGTCGTCTTTACGCACCAAGCTTTGCCCCTCCGGCAAATCAAGGGCCGTCCGGACCTGCCTCATGCGTGCACAGCCTGACAGAGGACTAAGAAACATGACGTGACGTTGACCACGACGGTGACGGTTGTGGCAGAGGGGAGGATGGGGCCCGAACGTGGTCCTGGAGACCAACTTCCACATCAGCAATCCTCTAGGACAGGCAGCTCGCCCTGGGGCAGGTTTCCACTTTGGTTGGAAATGGGGGGGGGACCCCAAAGAGTTTGCTTCCCTCATAACTCTTAATTCAAGAAACAGCAGCACAAGCTCAGTGATCAGAGGCAACAGACACTCAGGTCCCGGCCGGGAGGCATCAGGAAATGGCGAGGACCAGGTGGAGCTGAAGAGCAAACGCTTTATCTAGAGGGGGCCGGAGGCTGTGTGCCCGCCAAGCATCCCTGTGCAGGAACGTGAGTCCGGGTCTGGCAGGTCCTCCAGTTTCTGAAAGCAACCAGAAACCCCAACTTCACTTCTTTGATTGTTGGCAATGCATCTCCCTTTGTAAAAATAAACCCAGGGGCGCCCGCGTGGCTCAGTCGGTTGAGTGTCCGACTTCGGCTCAGGTCATGATCTCGCAGTCCGTGAGTTCGAGCCCCGCGTCGGGTTCTGCGCCGACAGCACGGAGCACGGAGCCTGCTTCGGGTTCTGTGTCTCCCTCTCTCTCTGCTCCTCCCCTGCTCGTGCTAGTGCTCTGTCTCTCTCTCTCTCTGTCTCCTTCAAAAATAAAGAAGCAATAAAAATAAAAATAAACCTACAGGGCCAAACATGGCCCAAGCCAAAGAGAACGTGTGTGCGGGCCATGATTGACCCAGAGCCGTCGGTTTGAAAACTGTAATTTCAACAGAACCCATTTGAAAGGCGGAGGGCTCTCTCTCGCCTGTCGCTCAGTTCGAGGGGAGAAGGCAGTGGTTCCAACAAGGTGGTGGCCGAGGCTTCCTGGCCTTGGCGTCCGGTAAGCCCCAGAGTCTCCGGTTGCACCCTCGAATGAAGTGGTCTTTGTTTCGGGCGCCTGGGACACAGGCCTTATAGAACTCGGGCCCTCGGGGGTGGGTGGCAAGATCCCTGCCTCCCAGAATTAGCAGGATTTGGCTATGCGGGGCGGCTGTCAGAGGGGCTCAGATTTGCTGGCACGGCCTCCTGACTCTCTTTGAAACTCCCTACAAATGAAGCCCTTTGAGGTTTGGGTGGACCTGTACTCTCAAAAGCTCAGCAGTGATATCACTCTCACCCTGGATCCCCGAGTAGGGCAGGAGGGACTGGCTGCCTCTAAAAGCCTGGTGGAAGCCAACATTTTTACACCTTTCCGTTCACAGCCACACACACACAAACAAGAGCACCAGAAAAATCTTGAAACGACATGCTGGCTGCTGCACTAATTGAAAATAAACACGGGTGTGGGCCGTACCCCTTGGGAGAGCTGGGGCAGGGCAGGCCCGGCCCAGGGGACAGCCCCAACCAAAGAGGGGAGCCTTGTTTACGTGCCCACATGATCACTGACCTCCAGCAATCCCTTTGCTCCCTGGGCCTGGGTTTCCCCAAAAGGACACTCTTCATTTGACTCCCATCTTAGGATGCTTTGGCAGGGGGCCACAAGCCTTTCTAGAAGGTCGGTGCCACATAAAGGGTACTGAGAGGTTATCTTGCTAACCCTCCTGGTTTTGCACATAGGGAAGCTGAGACCCAGAGGGAGGGACGGAACCGTGGTTACGGAAGTTCCTGGCAGAGCCGGGGCTCTGGGTCCCGGGCACGCACAGCTTTGGAGAGACTGGTGAAAAGGTGTCAGATGACCAAGGACAAGGAACGGCCCGATGTTGAGGGGCAGCTCTGGCACCCTCAGCCCTAATTCAAGACCCAGTATGACATTGTTCACCTCTATCCCCACGCAGACAATGGGAGACTGTCACACCTGAGGCCACTTGTTTGTTCCGGAGATTCTGTGCCATGCCAGATAGCTTCCGTTTGTCCTTCTGAGGTTCTGTCCCCACGCCCGTCACCCTGCTCTGGCCCGGGACGCCGATCTGTCTGCACCGTCTGTCAGTGGGCAGGAGATGCGGGCACGGAGAGTGCGTTTGCTCCCCTCCCCCGTGAGGCGGCCATGGGCTAGCCGGGTCACTCCTCCTCCCCAGGAGGCCTCTGCCTGTCCCCCTCTTTCTGGGTTCCAGCAACCGCACCCTCTCTCATCCTTTAGACCCCCACCGGACTAATCCTGAGTTGTCACACTAGGCTTGTGCTTCTCCACAGCTCCCCACACCTTTGTAAACGGGCCCTTTATGAACAGACCTTCCGGAAATTATTATAATTTGAATTTGCCATCGGCTTCTGCTATGGTCTAAATGTTTGTGTCCCCTCAACTATGCTGAAATCATAGTCCCTGAGGTGATGGGGGGGTGGGGCTTACATGAGTGGAAATAGAGCCCCTGCCAAAGAGGCCCCAAGATCCCCAGGCCCTTCTACCGTCTGAGGGCACATGAGAACGTGCTCTCTACAAACAGAAAACGGGCCCAACCGAATCCGCCAGCACCTTGAGCTGAGACTTCCAGACTCCGGAACCGTGAGACGTAGATTTCTCCTGCTTGTAAGCCACCCGGTCTGTGGGATTTGATCGCCGAGAAGAGAAGCGAGCCACTCCCACTCCCTGCGGCTGAAAATGCCTGATTCTTGCTTCCCCTTCGTCCTCTGCAGCTAGGAAAGGACAACATGACGGGACTTGTGGGATGCACCCGCCCCCCCCATGTGGGGTCCTGGCAGAAGCAGAAGTGAGCCTAGGATTTGCAACTAGGTGATTTATGTGACAGGCAATCTCAGGAAGCCTGGCCGGGGTAGGGGGGTGGGGGGAGGGGAGGGCGGCCCACATTCAGCAAGTGGCCAATGAACACACACCTCAGGGTCATCCCAGCTCGGGGTGGAGGGAGGTGGACATCAGGACACCACCTCCCATCGGTCATTGGTTAGAGCTAAATTCCTTTTCTACTAATTTCACCCAGACCCAGCATCTCTTTTTGGCCAACAAAAACCCTGGTTGATGACACGGCATCCTGTCTTCTCCCCTGGCTACTCCAACCCCCCCATCCCCTTTCCCAGCCTCCCGCCCGCCCCATTCTGCTGGCCCGGCCTTAGAAGCACTGCTCAATTGTCCCCAGCACCTCCCTCCCCCTTCCCAAGGGCATGGAGCACCGAAGGGCTGGGACCGTCCACAGGCCCCATCGTTTCACAGATGGTTATAGACAGGGTTACGGAGCACCGTCTGGAAATCGGGTCCCGTCCACCAGCCATGCACAGCGTCTGGCCTCTTCCGGCCTGTCTGATGGGGGAGACAGATGTGGACATGAAGGACGGTAGGGGGAGCAGGCTGGCATCCAGCTGGGGGTGGGCTCAGCTGCATTGCTTTTCTCTCATGCCCCCTCTTAGGCCCTGAGGCTGGCGCTGAGCACGGCCCAGTTTTTGCTTGTTTTTTTTTTTTTTAAATGATTCCTTTACAGCACTTCATCTCCCTGCAGACACCTGCGTGGTCCCTGAGGTGTGGCCCTGCTGCCCTGGAGGCTGAGTCAGGGTCTGGCGTGTGTGAGCCCACGGGGACCTGCTGGAGAACAGGCAGTGGGGGGGGGGGGGGGGGGGGGAGGGTGGCGGGGAGGGCCCTGGGCGAGGTGCAGGGCCCTTACAGTTCTGAGAGGCTGCACATCCTCTCCCCAGTGTTGATCCTGCCACATCTGCCACCAAGACCGGGCATTTCCTCACGCTGACCTTTGTCCCCTGGTGCTCATCACCACAGCCTCTCCGGGACAGCAACATCTTCTGGACGTGTCTTCCTGCAGCCTCTTCACTGATCGCTGGGCTCCTGTCCGCTCCTCGGGGCCAACCCCCACCCCCCGCCCCGCCACAGCCGCCCTGGAGCAGGCACCCAGCCCACGTTCCCGTGGCCCACGGCTCTGCCGGAGGGCCTGTGCGGGGCCCACTGCACCTGCCCCCTGGAGAAGCCAGAGGTGCTCGGGGCCCGTGTCCAAGCACCACCCGTCCCAGAACAGCCTTCACCCAACGGCCGATGGGAAGCAGGTGGCGTATAAATGGTCCAGCTCCCTCACGGCCGGTTGGGGGGACATGTTCTACGCCGACTCCCAGGGATCCCCAGCAGGGTTAAGCTGCCATGGCCACAGCGGCGACTTGCCTCACCACCTACGGCTGGCCTCCTTCCCGGTCTCAATTCCTCCTTCTCCTACTGGGTATTTTCTGGAATCACCTCTCCATATAAACTACCTGCCTGGGAATCCCTGTCTCAAGGTGTGCCTCTGGAGAAACGAGCTGAGACACACATCTGATTACATCATCGCTTTGCTTAAAACTCTTCATGGGGGACCTGGGTAGCTCAGTCGGTTGAGCGTCTGTCCGGCTCTTGGGCTCGGCTCAGGTCATGATCTCACAGGTCTGTGAGTTCGAGCCCCACGTCGGGCTTTGTGCTGATGGTGCAGAGCCTGCTTGGGATTCCGTCTCCCTCTCTCTCTGTCCCTCCCCTGCTCTCGCTCTCTCCCTCTCACTCGAAAATAAATAAATAAACTTAAAAAAATCTAAAAAGAAAATATCTTTAAAACTCTTCACTCGCTCTTTGTGGGGCCCAGACTCGCTAACAAGTCCCACATGCTGACCTCGCTCTCAACTCTGCCCTCGCCCTGTATCACTGAGCTTACTGCTTCCTCTGCTGGCCATGCTCTCTCTAGCCCTTCCCACATGCTGCCTCCTCTTTCTGGAACTCGTCTCTACCCTAGGTCCTTCTCAGCCTTCAGGGTTCAGTTTCAAAGGTAGTTTCTGGTACATCTGGAGGGCTCAGTCGGTTAAGCATACAACTTTGGCTCAGGTCAGGATCTCATGGTTCGTGGGTTTGAGCCCGCCATCGAGCTCCACAGTGACGGTGCAGAGCCTGCTGGGATTTTCCCTCTCTTTCTCTGTCTCTCTCTGCCCCTTCCATGCTTTCTCTCTCAAAAATAAATTAACTAAAAAAAAAAAAAAAAAAAAAAAAAAAAGGTAGTTTCCTCCAGGAAGCCTTCCCTGGCTTCCAGGTCTAGGTCACGGCCCACTGTAAGGGCAACGGCCATTTCTATCTTAGTCACAGTTGAATCAACCCGTCCAGCACCTGGCATAAGTTTGATGCCTGGAAAATACTGGATGGATGATCAGCGGCATAAATGAACGAATAAGCAAATGAAACCCGCCAGTCTTCCGGCCTGTGCTTGAACTCTCCCAGAGGCAAGAGGCTCATCACCTCTAGAGGTAGCTGCTCTACACTGTGAGCCCTCGCATCACACATGTATCGCCTCCAGTCCTAGTAGCGGATCAGGGTTTCTGGGTGTCTAAAACCTCTGTCTGCGGCTCGGTCGGGCAGAAGGACCAACCCCTAGGCTGGTTCCAGTGCCGGCAGTGGCTGCCCTTACCCTTCCCTCTGTGAGGCTGCCACTAAAGGACCACACACCGCCCGGTGGCCCAGCCGCCCCCTCTCTGATAGTGACAACACAAACGAGAGCCTGGAAGTAAGTTGATGGGTAGCCCTTCCCTGTACGCACCCAGGCCTCTCACTTCTCAGCGGCCCCAGGGACACCTGAGCCGGCTCCGGCCGGGCAGTTCTATCTCCGGGCACAGCTGGTGCCCACTCGGCCGAGGCAGGTTGTGACCCCAGAAGGGCAGACCCGCCCCTTTAACCTGCTCATGGGATCCCTCTCCACGCCCCCCCCCCCTCCCCGCCACCCTGCTGCCTGATGAGGCCTTTTCCAGCCGAGGTTGCCACAGCCACACACAGGCAGGGGCCAGACCGGGCACCTGCCTGGCTTGGCACCGTTCGGGATTGGGAGAGGGGGCTTGGCGAGCTGAGAGTCTCACAGGGTGGGTGGGATTAGCGTCACACACAAAGAGAGATCAACCCCCATTACGGATAGGACCCCCGAGAGCAGCCAAGCCAGGCCACAAAATGAAATGATCTCAGCCACGCATTGACCCCAGGCTAGCCAGAAACCTGTCACATGAACCTTGAATTTGAGCCGAGCCTGAGCCCCAACCTCAATCCCTTCTCTGTAGTACACCGTGATCACACAAACCACCCCCCTCCAGATCCCGGGGTCCCCGGCTGTAAAACAGGGGCCAGAACACTGGTTTCGGCACCACTTTCCAGATTGGATGGGGGGGGGGGGGGGGGCGCTGGCCCCGGACCTCGGTGGGCATGGCCGGGTGGGCCCAACACCCCGAATGCCCCTGGGCACACCCCTTGAGCACCACCTTCCCCATGCTTGGAAGAAGCCCTGCCTGGCTTGCCTTCCTCTTTCCAGAGACCCAGCCGGCCAGCCCCAGAACAGCTGCTGTTATTTTGCGGGCTGCGCTGGAATCTGTTTACTGCGGGGCTCCCACTGCACATCTGGGCTCACAGTTAATCTGCACAACAGCTGGTTCCCAGCTTCCTCTGAAAAGGGCAGTGACGTCAGCTCGCTGGCAGGACACCGGCTTTGCCCCTGGGAAGCCCAAACTCCCCGTGGGACTCAACCATCCCGCGACGAGGCTGACCTCCCCCCTCTCCTCCCCAAGATCATCTTTGTCCCCCTTTCGTCCCGTCCACATTCGCAGGAATCAGCACCTCTAGGACTGGGGACCTTTGCCCAAGGTCCTGCCACTCACTGGCAGAGAAGGTGACCCAGCAGGGGCATCGTGGCCATCCACGCCTATGCTTCTCCCACAGCAATGGGGGGGACTTCACGTGATTTTGTTTGGTAGAGCCATCTTCCAGGATGGGGTAACTGAGACCTCCCTGCCTTTCCTTGCCTCTTCGCTTCCATTCTTTTTCCCTCACCAACACCACAAATGAAACGTTAATAAGTAACGTTCTTGAGCACTTACTGTGGGGTTTTAAGGAGCAGACACATATTAGTGATTTAATCTGTCCAGCAACCTGTGAGGTGGACGCATGAATCCCCATTTTAGAAACGACGGATCCCAGAGAGCCCAGGGCCTTCCCCTCACCCTGTTCCGCACCTGCTCCACTTGCGCCATGGTCTGACTCCCGAAAGGTCGAGAGTGTGTTCAGAACAGTCTCAACAAGCATCTTCATGCGTCGGAGGGGCCGAAGAGGACCCACTTTCGGGGGCTGCTCTCGGGGGACACACCTCTGTATGCCACTCGCTTGTTTAAAATGTCATAAAATAGGGGCACCTGGGTGGCTCAGTCGGTTAAGCATCCGACTTCAGCTCAGGTCACGATCTTGCGGTCCGTGAGTTCGAGCCCCGCGTCGGGCTCTGGGCTGATGGCTCGGAGCCTGGAGCCTGCTTCCGATTCTGTGTCTCCCTCTCTCTCTCTCTGCCCCTCCCCCGTTCATGCTCTGTCTCTCTCTGTCCTAAAAATAAATAAACGTTAAAAAAAATTTTTTTTAAATGTCATAAAATATATATAGCATCGTATTCATCACTTTTTCTTAATGTTTATTTTTGAGAGAGAGAGCATGAATGGGAGTGAGGCAGAAAGAGAGGGGGCACAGGGAATCCGAAGCAGCCTCCGGTGCTCAGAGCAGAGAGCCCGATGACAGGGCTCGAACCCACAAACCATGAAATCGTGACCTGAGCCAAAGCTGAACGCTCAACCAACTGAGCCACCCAGGCTCCCCATGATATCTGTCACTTTAGCCATTTGTAAGTGCACCGTTCGGTGGCGTTAACCCCCAACACCCGCGTTAACCTTACACCCGCAACGTCGTGTGAGCCTCCCCTCGACTTATGCTTGGACCTTTTTCATCATCTCCAACAGAAACTCTGTACCCATCAAACCATAACTCCCCCTCCTCCAGCCTCCTGTAACGCCTACCCTATCCCGTGTCTCCAATCTGCCTACTTTAGGAACCTCACATGAATGGGATCGTACTACGTCTGTCTTCTGTGTCTGGCTCCTGTCGCTAAGCAGAATGTTCCCAAGACCCGTCCACCTTAGAGCACGTGTCAGGACTTCATTCCTTTTATGGCCGGATAATATTCCATAGTACGTATGCATCACGTTGTTCATCCAGTCTTCTGTCCCTGGCCACTTGGGTCGTTTCCACTATCGCGAATAACGCTGCTACGAACATCGGGGCGCAAGTATCTGTTTTGAGTCCCTGCTTTCGCTACTTTTGATACATGCCAAGGAGCAGAAATGCCGGGTCACGTGGTTGGTCCACGTCTAACTTTTTGACAACCCCCCGGGCTGTTTCCATAGCCTGCCACTAGCCCCTTAGCTAGCCTCTGCCTTGACCTTGCTGTGTTCAAACCAGAACTCGAACACAGATCCAGCTCGGCTGGCCAGCCCCGGGGAGGCCATCCTTACACTCATGGCAGGGCCATGGCAACCCCAAGCATTCCCAGGTGCCAAGAGCCCAGCCCTGCCCGCCACTCCGCCTTCCCCCTGCAGAGCGCTGGGCCCCGCCTGGCAGGGGCAGGGGCACAAAACTGAATGGGCGGGCACCTGTTCCTGGGCTGCGGGATTCTCTTGCCTAGCATGCTGTCTTTCTGTCTTATCCTAACAGGCTCCAGAGCCCTATCACAGGCGGGGGGCATATCGCAGGTGCTCAATAAACACTGGTGAGTGAACGAATGAATGTTGATGTCTATTTCTGCCCCTAAAGGACTATGAGCCAGGGGCAGGCGAGGGAGCAAGGCTCCTGACAAAGCAGGCAAGGAATGCTGAGGCTGGGCCGTGGGGAGCTGTGAGTTCCTCCATCCTCACCTTCTGGGGCTCCCCCTGGAGACAGACAGGCCCCCCGCCCCACTGCCCCACGGAGGCATGGGGAGCCGATGTATTTGGAGAAAGGGACTTCCCGCCAGAGCCAGCCAAGGTGCCTCTGGCCTCAGGCATAGGTGCGTAAGAGGCACCAGCTCATAATAAACGTCAAGGTGAGGATGGCATTCCGGGGGTGGGGGGGGTGCTTTTGCCTTTATCTGCCATTTCTTAGGTGCCTGCTATGGGACAGGCCCTGTGCAAATATGTATTGTTTCATTTCACTTTCCCAAGAGCCCCACTTCACAGATGAGGAAACTGAGGCTAAGGAAGGTGTTATGACTTGTCCAGTGTTCCTCGTTGCCCAGTGCCGGGAAAGGTGGGATCCGAACCAGGGACTGTGCTGCCAATGGTCCAGAGTACATGTCCTGCTCCTGCCCCCAGCGCCCCCTCCCTGTCTGTCTTCCCTCGGCATCGACCCCTCGGCTACCGCAGACCCGAAGCGGTGCCCACCGCCCTAAATTTCTCCTTTCCTTCCAGCCAGGGCAGAGGGCTCATCGGGGGTTCCCCTCTCCCTCCGGCTCCTCACTCCCTCTGCCCTGGTCCACCTGGCAATGCTAGGTTCTCAGCCTACCCTGGCCGCCCCCTCTGCTCTCCTTGGCATTTGGGAATGATTCCCACAGGCTGCGTATGGCTCTCTGGGGGCTAGAACGAGGGGCATACGTGGTTCCCCTCCCTGGGGCACTCACCAAGCCATACCCTCAGCTCCCTTGGCCATCCTCTGGAGCAGAAGAGGGTAAGGAAGGCTGGATAGGGAATTCTAGGGAGACTGAAGGAAAAGCAGGGAGTGTGCGTGGGCCGAGCCTCTCTCTGAGTGGGGCATCGTCCTGGGCATGCTGACCCCACTCTCTTCCTTCCCACAGGCTGTCCCTCCCCCTCCCAGGAGACTCCCTGCCTCGCTGGAGGCAGCTCAAGGGAGGGGGCCCAGGGGACAGGACTCCAGCCCGGCAAGAGCCCCCCCTTCCCACCCCTGACAGGGCAAGCTGGGCAGAGGAGAAGCAGAAAAGCCTGTGTTTAACTGGAGCCGGCAGTCTAAACATCAACATCTGTTCGTGATTTCAAAAACAAAACAAAACTACGGTCTGCAGAACCAGTTCCCAGGGCAGATGAGATGGCAGGGAATTCCGTCACTTTGTTAAGAACCCAAACTGCTTTCAAGTCCTTTGGAAACCATTTAAACTGTACAGATGTGCTTATGAAGCAAACTGTGCAAATTAGCTTATAAACTATGAGTGAGTCCTGTGCCTCTAGCCTGGTACTCAAAGCAGGTGCTGCAGGGGCCCCAGCCAGGTCATACAGTAGCTTATTCTCAACTATCATTGTAGCATATCTGAAAATAATATTAGGGATTTCCTTGCGAAGGCTCAGTGATATAGACATTCCGGTCGTTTCTTCCCTAATTATGTCTCCCTCGACTGTTTCTAAAAAGTATTTGCTTATTGTCTTTGTCGTATCGACAAAACTGGGCAAAAGGGCCCTTCTTCGTACCATGGGGGTTGAACAGCATTGCCGAAGCCCTCCCAGAACAGACGCGTGGGTGGGCTGCTACGTCCTTACTTGCTAAGTGACCTTGAGCGACCAGCTTCTCCTCCAAGTGCCCGGTTACCCTGACACGCTAGCAGCTAAATCAGGGTTTCAGATCACATGCGTGCTTCCGTGGGACCTAATGCGGGAGCACCTGCAGACACACTGGGTGCAGCAGCATCGCAAAGGGGTCCCGCTCATGCGCCGATGCCTGTCCTGCCTCCGATTGTGCAGACAGTTGGGGAATCCTGCCAGAGCTCAGAGAGGGCATCAAGGGTCAGGGGAGCATTATCTCCATTTAGAAAACGGGAAACTGAGGTTGGAACGGTTGAAGCAGTTTGTCAGGCACGTATCGGCTGCCCAACAGTACCTGTTGGCTCAGGAATCACTCCTGGAGACATAAGGACCCAGGTCCACAGCTCACTGCTCTCAGGAGACCCGCTCCTGGTGGGGGAGCCAACTTTCCTTCTCAGCGAACCTTCCCTGGAAAAATCTCTGTATGAAGCCAGGTCCTCCTGCCTGTCCTCAGCCAAGGAGAGAAGGGGCCTGGGGAGGGGGCGGAGAGAACACCAGCCAGTGCACTGACGCTGACCTGATGGCATCCAAGGCGGGAGGGACGAGGGCCTGTCTGGAATGCAGTAGCCTAGTGCGGGAGGGAGGGAGGGACGCAGGCAACCAGGAGGGAGTGGGGTCCTCGTGCATGGCCCCCACATATGCGCTCTCGTGGCCTCCACGGCCCCCCTCCCCCACCAGGGTCTCCCTTCCAAAGGGGTTGGGGACAGCAAGTTGTTCCAGCCTCTCAGGGCCTCTCCCAAAACGCTTGAGGGAAAATTGAGCCCAACGGACAAGCACGTGACCTCCCTTTGTGAAACTCATAAACACACCCGTGTTCATCCCCACCTGGAAAGCCCAGGAAACACCACCCGGGAACCCCACAGGGCGCATGCCCCGCCAGCTCCAGCAGGTGCCTTTCGGGAGATCTGTCTGCAGCTTCCAGGACACAGGCTCTAAGCAGCTGCCTCTCTGTGCAGAAGGTGCTGAGGGAGCTTTCCAAAGGCAGAGCCACACTGCCACTTTCCGTCAAGGACAAAAGAGCACAACAAGGGACCAGGAGGACAGTGTGTTACAGCCCCTTTATCTACTTCAAGGCCTGTCACTACCCCCCTCCCAAGAATTTGTCCTTGATTTGGTTGGGGAGGTGGTTAAAATGTCCTTTTATGATATGAGAATGTTGTGATAGTGGTTAGTTTCTTTTTAATGGGCTTACTTTGCAGAATTTTACATCCTCATATTCTTTTGAGAATTCTATATGCCTCTGAGGTAAGAAAAAAAGTTGGGGAACCACTGGAGAGAACACAAAATGGAGCCCCCCCCCCCCACTTTTTGGGTTTCACCGTTTTTGTGTTTGAGAGCCTGATGTCACCTCTGGATCCTCTCCCAAGAAAACGGTATAAACACACTTTTACACGCAGCTTCAAGCCTCTGAAGCCCTGGAACTCTCCGTGAAGAAAGCAGGAAGGCTCCTTAAGCGAGGGTCTGGATAGGCACCCACAGACTCAGGGAGGTTCTTAGGAAAGGCAGTGTCTTTGGGTCTCCAGGCTCTGGGTTAGTGATTGGCATCAATCTAAATGCTCTGGTGGATCTAGAAAGGAAGGGGAAAAGAAAGAGCACCGGGCAGGGAGTCGGTGTGCTGGCTCTGCCCTTGACTCCCTGCGTCACCTTGGCCGAGGGATTGCCCTTCAAGTCTCAGATCTCCCAACTGCTCAGTGAAGAGGTCAACTGAGGGGAAGTGCGAGGTCCCTCAGGGACCATATTCCAGAAGCGAAGGAGTTTCTAGTAGGGAGTTCCAATAGCAAAAAAATATTACTTCCTTGGGCTGTCCTGGAGCTACCGGAGGGGTGACGTCCACGCGGGGCTTGGAAGAAAGCTGTGCTGGTTATTTTCTGTTCCTCTCTCCCCGCCGCTCCCCATCTCTGGAGGCTGACCCCACAGACCATGTTGCTGGGACCTTTGCCAGTCAAAGGGACACACTGACAGGTGAGCAGATGGGAGAAGAGAGAAGTTGGGCCTTTACCCCACCCCCAGCGGCCCTGTGCTCAGTGGAGTTGCTCTAGCTGTGGTTGCTCCCCCCCAACTCAGCTCCTGTTGGATGGTCCCCAGGGCCCCCTGAGGATGTCTGTAGCAGGTTCGGGTGCTGCTGCGCTGCCCCTCGCCCCACTCAGGTCCAGGGCCGGTTACCACCTGCCCCCGCGTAGTTCCTGGGTACCTCCCCACTCCTAGCCGGTCCCCTTAACCCTGCCCACATCCCTGTGTATGGTCCTCGCATTCAATCCTCATCACAATCCAAGCTAAGGCCGCCATTCATTCTCCGCCCGGGCCCTGAATGCCACAGCGTCAGGCACATGGTATATACTATTTGTAATTAAATATTAAAATTAAAGATACGCCCTGATTTCCCTTTATCCAAAGTCCTTAAATATCATAAGAAGTGTATCTCTTGGAAAATTCTATGCCAGCGCTAGGGTAAGAAGAGGTCAGAAATTGCTACGCATCCCTGAAAGACAGAAGGCCGATGGGATGGGATGGGATGGGATGGGATGGGATGGGATGGGATGGGGAGATGGCAGCCGGAACCCGGGCAAGATACAAGGTGCCTAAATCTGACTGCACCATAACGTACAGCTTCCCTGTGACAAAGTACCCTCTAAAATGGCTACAAGCTCCGGGGAGCCTGGGTGGCTCCGCGGGTTGAGCCTCCGACTCTTGATTTTGGCTCAGGTCATGATCCCAGGGTGGTGGGATCGAGCCCCACGTCGGGCTGTGTGCTGAGTGTGGAGCCTGCTTAAGATGCTCTCTCTCCCCCCTGCCCCTCTCCCCCACTCACATTCTCTCTCTCTCTCAAATAAAAAATACTAAAAATAAAAGAGGTAGAAAGCTAGATTTTTAAAAATTTCAAAAATAAATAATGGCAAGCCCAGACCGACTGGGTAAAAGAATTTGTTGTATATCTATCCACCTATCTATCCAGGAATTAAACAGATTATACTAAACATTTATGCATATTTTTTCATATTAATTTAAGAAAGACAACCTAGTACGAAAATAAACACATAAGAGAATAAACCCAAAGGGCCGATAAACATGTGAAAAGATGTTCCATCTCACTAGTAATTGAAAAAGTCGTTTTAAGATAAAAATAAGACTGTTTTTTTCCCTTATCCAATCGGCAAAAGTTAAAAAAGGTCGGTGACCTCAACTGTCAGAGTGGAAAGGGGGAAGCGGGTGCCGTCATGAGCCGTTGGGTGTTTAATTCAGCCCAGAAGGTGGCCTCATTTAGTTCAAAGAGAGAATGACAGCTACTTTGAGATAGCGTAAACATGCTGTCACCTAGGCCTTGTGCATGGGTGACGTGAGCAGAGGGTAGGAAAAGGAAAGAATAAGCTAAGGGGGGTACGAGATGACACTTAAAAGGCCCGTGTCTTAGAAAATCTGTCACCATGACTCACAGGAAATAAGCCTTCTTGTGGGTGTTGAGGGGAACCTCTTGAAAGTACGTGGGGGTTTGAACAGCATAAAGTCCGAGAACCACAAGACCTTAAGGGAGGGCTTTCAAAGAAATCATTCTGTCCCCCTCAACCCCTCCACCACCCAACCGAAGAGAGCTAGGGCACCCTTCCAGAAGGATTCCAATCACTGACCATGTCAAAGGGGATGCCAGTACCAAAGAGGATTCTGGTATTGCTGGCTCCAACACCCACCTGTGAAATAAGCAAGGGCCTGGAATCAGATGCCCTCCGGCCTCCGTATCCCGATCCATAAAATGCGGGTCATACCACCACCTTGTGGTATTGCTGGAGCGCTGAATGGGATGATGACCGTCAACAAAGCCAACTACAATGCCTGACAAAGTAAGTGCTCTCCTACAGGACAGAATAAAATAAGCAAAGGTTATTGAGCTGAGGACGGACTGGCTGCAGTGTAGACGGAGGCCACAGCAGAATGGAGAGGACGTTCCCTCTAAGGGAACGTGTGCGTCTGATGATATTTGAGAGCTGGAAATAATGCAGCATATATGGGAAATGAAGGGTCACCATCTTTACAAGAGACCAACACCGCAAAGGAAAAGTCGGCGAAAGACACGGACCATTCGGAAGGGAGAACGTAAGTGTCCAATATCCATGAACTACAGTTCACGCGTACTATCAACTTAAAAGGAATATAAAATTAAGCCAGTATGAGATGCTGTATTTTGAGCTACCAAACTGGCGAGAACTTTTAAAAAATGCAACGGGAAGTGCTGACGAGAGCGGGAACAGTAGTCTCGTCACCTGCTCCTTGGGAATGCAGGTAGGACATTTCCAGGGGACACACTGGAGGGGGCGTATCCAAAAACTTTGAAATGGGCAGCCCTCTTATTTAGAAAATAACCAGAAGTTTGCACCGCCCTATGCAGATTTAGGGGTACCAACTTCTTTCTCCTCCACCCCTCTACCCTCAAAGACTGAGCCATGATTTCCCGGCCCCCCGTCAACAGGACCCGTGGCTCCTCACGCGAGACGGGAGAGCAGTACAAGAGACAGACAATGGAGTCCGGCTGGAAATGGAACAGATGAAGTTGGAGACAGGCAGTCATTTTTCCAGAGCCAAGAGAAAGCTGACCGTCACCAGAAACAGGGGACAAAGCAGTTGCTCTCGCGGGGGCGGGGGGGGGGGCACCAAGACAAAAGTGAGGGTGCGTCATCAGGTCCTCAGAGTGACAGACGCCAAGAAGGGATGAGATGTAGGAGAGATTTATTGGGGAACTCCCTGTGAAGGATAAAGGGGGAGGGGAAGAAGGCAGGGAGGGCCTTCGGATGGGCCCACGATGCGGGTCTGACAGTTGTGAAAGAACAGGAAGGAAGGGCCCCACGCGGCCGTGTGGCCTGAGGCGCTCCTGGGCCGAGCATCGGGAAGAGCCCTGGGAAGGCTGCCAGTTGGAGAAGCACCACAATGGGCAGAAGGTGCCCAGCTCTAGAGGCCCCTGGAGCTTCCTGACCCAACCCTGCTTGGTCCCGGGCCACCCAAAGGCAGGGAAACTTTCTAGAAGCCGGCTGGCCTGCCCTAATCCAAGTGAGCAAACGTACAGAAACGCTGTCCACTAGCTCAGCCAGGGATCCCCCAGGGCCGGCCTCGTCCAGGACACCCCCACGTCAGCCCTTCCCAAGGCCTCTCCCTGGCCTGCACCCACCACCCCTCCCACCAGGCTGCCCCACACCCGCTCTGGTCACTTAGAAGTCAGCATGGCTTTCCCAGAGAACAGCTGCATGGGACACCGAGGAGTGCCTTTGTCCCCTCGTCCCGGCTCCTCTAGGAGGGAAGGAGACCCGGACGGAGAGCTGGAGGCTGCCACCGGCCCCTGACTCCCTGGCATTACCTGCCTCCTGGCTCCAGCGTCCCTGACTTTTAAGGAGCCTCCTGTGTCCACATCACTTCTTTGGTGGCACCTCAGCCGGGCTCCTTTGTTCCGGGTCTCGTACCCTACATTAACTTTGATCTCACCCTCCAAATAAGCATCCCATTCACAGTTGAGGAAATGGAGACTCAGAGACACAAGTGGTCCACAATCCAACTGCCAGGGTATGGATGCCCAAACCGCTCCTGCTGCCTGAGCAGAGAAAGGGGTGTGTCTCATGGTATTCGGGGAATGCCACAGCCAGGGACAGTGCAGCCAGGAGAAAGGCCCAACCAGCATGGGCCGCTCTAGGGACACGGGTGTCTTCCAGAGCCAGAGGGTGGGAGAGGGAGTGGGGGCTGGGGGAACAAAGATACTGCTCGAATTTTCACAACTAGCAGCTGATCATGCTTTACCTAGGTGAGTAAAAAATGAACCGCCTTGGGGCGTCTGGGTGGCTCAGTCGGCTAAGCGTCGGACTCTCGACCTCAGCTCAGGTCATCACCTCACGGTTTGTGAGATCGAGCCCCACGTCGGGCTCTGTGCGGACAACACAAAGCCTGCTTGGGATTCACTCTCTTCCTGTCTCTCTGCCCCTCCCTCGCTCGTGCTCTTTCCCTCTCTCTCAAAAATACACATTAAAAAAAAAAAAGGCAAACAGCCTTTTGTGAGGTAAAACCGATATAAAGATACGACAGTGCTGATTCTGCAGAAGCAGCTGGGGGTCCCCTACTGGACACGGCAGGGAAGACCTGTCAGCAACTTCTGGGCGGGCACTCCATTCTTCCAGTTCATCCTAAACTGGTTCTTGGGATGAGGAGGGAAACCAAAGGCCCTCTGGGGGCCCCTCTTGCACAGAATATGGCCCATTCCTAGTGTCTGCTCAAGGCCGGGAGGGTAAACAGGGTCAGGAGGAGCTCAGATCACTGGTGCCGTGGGGTCCTGGGATGAGGTGGCTTGACTCCAGGCATAGTATGCCCGCAGGCTCCACGACCTCGGTTGTTTCCTCATTCTAGAAGCTCTGTCAGAAGAGAGCGGTGGAAGTCCGGGCCCCAGGCTGAACTCTGACCTTGTACTCCACCTCACAGCTCCTGTCTACCAGCACCCCGTGCCACATCCGTTCTCGCCATACCCAGTGCGCATGACTCGTTCACCCTCTTCCCTGAAATGCCACAGGCTCCGGAAGGTGGGCTGTCCCTGTCCACACACCAATTTGTACCTGTCGAATCACCGCCCACAGCCCACTTTCAGGTATCTCCAAATTATACACCCACCCTTATGTATGGAAGCCCGCGTGTGCTCATCGGCCCCCACAGGTACACCCCCAAGCTAGGCAGGGTCCCACCTAAGGCCGTCTGGTCTGGGCACAGGGACAAACCGGTGTGGCAGGCCCCCCGGGAGCCCCGGAAGCCTTTGGGAAAGGACACAGTGCAAGGGTGTGGGAGCCAGGCCCTCAGGGTGCAGTGGGAGGACAGGGTACCCGGGGGGACACTCCCGTGAACACCATCCACTCCTGCGTATCCCTCCACGCAGACCCTCGTACCCCAGGCAAAGAAGCGCCCCTCCCCGACCAGGCGCACACACACACACACACACACACACACACCACACACACACACTGGTGTGCATGTCTCCATACTCACGTTCAGAAGCCACATGGGGCATCCTTGGACTCTGCTGTGCGGGGAGGTAACCCCAGGAGGCCTTCCCTCCCAGACTGGGAAAATCACCTACCCCAGCACATGGGGCTCTGGGTTCCATCCTGACCACCCCCCAGCTGACCTCAGAACTAGAACCCAGAGGTCTTTCATTCCCCTAACCCTGGGAGAGTGTGGGGAGAAAGCCTGGGGTCTGCTCTTCACCTCACTCTCCTCACTGCCTCTTCACACACTAATCAATGCAATTGTGTCTGAGCATTTGGGGGCCTGAAGGGGCCAAGGAAAGCCTGCGGGGGTGAGAGGAGGGAGTAGAGGCTGAGGTCCACCCTCCATCATAACCGTTGAGATTCCATTTTGCTCCATGTCTCTGAACACAACAGTCCTTCACCTCTGAGTATGAATTAGCCTATTATGCTGCTGGACAGCCCTGGGCATCCTGAGTGAGACGGTAACGCATGAAGGATGTGAAGGAAGGAGAGGGATGTCAGGAAAAACTTACCTTCTCCAAGAATTGGGAGCACTAAGGGCTGGTGCTTTCAACTCACCTTGCCCACCCACCACAGCTGTATCACGTCTGTAACATCTGCCCCACACTACAGACATCAGCAGGCGGGGCACATTTCACATTTAGCCATTTTTTTAATGCTCAAAAGCTCTGTACAAAAAAAAAAAAAGTCACAAATGAGTCCTCACAACACCCCTGTGAGGTAGGTAGGCAAGTATTATTCTCCCATTTTACAAATGGGGAAACTGAGGCAGAGAGGCGCAGTGACCGGCCAGTGGTCCCAGCATAGCTGAAAGTCAGGGCCAACCGTGAAAACACAAAGGATCCCTCTCGGTTCAGCCTGAGCTCTGACCCCTCCTCTAGACCTTGTCTGCAAAGAAATCAAAACTCTCTAATATATGCAAAAATCAACAAACCTGACAGATCTGAAAAGGGAGGGAATGGACATACAGTAGTTTCGCAGATTTCAGCCGAGATGGCCCAATTCCTTCCAATGCTAGGGAGATGGGAACAGAGACACATCCGCCTGATTTTCCACAGAAGCGCACGCACCCAACCAGGAAGGGCCGCATAGGCAGCCTTCAGGCCGCCCGGCCCCTGGGCTTCAGCGGAGAACGGTCCCCAGAGGAAGAGCCAGACTCAACTCCACAGGGCCGTGCCCTCCCGCCCCTCCCAGCGGCCTTCCCACTGTCGGGACAGCCTCCTGCTCACCAGCCCCTTCTGTTCCCTCTGGAGGGAAGCTCAGGGGGGTCCTCAGCTCGTATGGCCTGCAACCCAGGTGAGCCCTCACACCCTCCTTAGCCCTCTTCACCATTCCCTCAGGGTCACCCAGCAGTCCTCGGGGCTCCTGCTGCAGCAGATGGGGACTGGAGCCATCTAGGCCACCAGGGCAGGGAAGAAGCACAGAAGGACCCACTGCTGGGAGCTTGGCTTCCTCAGCCCTTCCCGCCCTGGCGCCCGGGAAACGGAGCAGGCCTCTTCCCGGGGCCGCATCCACCTTCTAGAAGCTCTTTCCTCCCGAGAGGACCCCTCCCTTCCAGCTCCTTGGAGACCCTCACAGTCCTGCCATCCCCAGGAGACGGACAAGGGGAAGGAAGGAGAAGGGGCACGAGAGGCCAGGGAACTGGGTGAGGCTGCCATTAAAGTGACCAGTCCACCAAGAGCCCTGTCCACTCCCTGGGGAGCCAGGGGCCCCAGGGCAGTGCTCAGGCAGCAAAAGGGGAGAAGCCGAGCAGGAGGGCGGCAAGAGAAAGCAAGAGAAGGAACCGGACTCTGCACCTGAGGCTGTGAGGACCGCTCGGAAGCGGGAGAGGAAAGCGCATGCGTGCAAGTGGAGCGTGGCTTCGTTTGGTGGCTACTTGGGGACTGAGCTCCTTGGAAGCCATCTTCGGTCTGCAAGGCACACGCCGGGCCCGTGCGCCTGTGGTTTACAAGTATACCTGTGCACTAATTGTCCTATCAAAACCTCTTCTTAAAAAAGGGTCCCAACCCCACTCCAGTCTCTGCGGGAAGCTGGGGAATGGGTTCCTCAGGACGGCTCCCAGTGAGGAGCACCTGGAGCACGCCGGTGGGAGGGGGCACACAGGGGCAGGGGAGCGCCTCCTACAGGAAGTCTCCAGCAGCGGCGGGCTCAAGGCCGTGGCTCTGCTCCTGCCACCGGCAGCGCAGCCCGGAGAAGGGCTGGTCCTGCACGTTCTCCAGCTCGGGGAAGCCCAGCTGATTGAGGATCTCATAGACTCCGGCCTTTGATGCCACCTGGGGAAGACAGCAGAGATGGGGGTGGAGTTCCCAGGGAGACGGGTCACCCCCCCACCCACCACATCACCACACCTTCCTCCCTGCGCTGGGCTCCAAAACACACAGGTGAGCCTGGGGCCCAGCGCTGCCTTCCCCAAGCTCAGCGACCCGAGCAAGTTTGTGTTTTGACCGCCAACGGCCGCTCTGAGTTTCAGTTCCCTTATAACAGGGACAACAGGCTCCACCTCCCAGGACCATGATGGAAGGCTACAGAGCACAGAGAGCACCCAGCAGGTAGTAAGGAAATGGACAGCCGCACAGGAAGCCAAGTGCCCCTGTGCCTGTGATGCCCTGATGTTCCCACTGAGATGCTCAGGGGCACAGAAGGCAGCAGGGAGACAGGAGCCAGCGACAGCCCTGTGGCTGTGTGTTCGGGCTGTGAACCAGGCAGGTCCACCGCAGGCCTCAGTGCAGGAGGGCGGGCTGGGGGCTCCCTGTACATTCCCCATGCAGCCCTGGGCCCAGCAGCCCAGGGCCCGGCACTAGACTCAACCCACTCAACAACCAGCCCCCTTCTCTCTCCACCATCCTTGGAGATGGGGAGGATTCAGGCTCCACTCAGACCAACGGTCCCCAGGCAACCCTCCCCCCGCCACGCTCCACTCATCCCCACGATGGAGGGACTGAGGGCCCCAGAGGCTGGAGCCCACACGCTGGACTGGACCAGTTCTCTCCTTCCTTGATACGCCCCCAACACGAGCCACCTAGGTTCAGCTGGGGAGGGGATCAAGTTCCTGCCCAGCCCCTGGTTCCCCCAATTTCTACTCTCCAAGCGGAGCCCAAGCAGAGGTGTCTGAAGTCCCCCACTACCTCCATCCGTCCCACCCAGGGGTCCAAAGAGGAAGCCGAGCCCAGTCCTGCTCAGGAGGATGGCCCTGACGTGGACTTGGTGTGATCCACCCCCCATCAGGGCTCCTGACTCAACACGCATCTGCCCAAGAACCACCCTGAAGGCTTGCCTTCAGCCCAACTACCCAGCAGCCAGCAGCCACTGCCATGGTCCCTCTGCCTCTGTTCCCGCAGCTCTGACCTCACCCGCACTCCTACCTAAGCCCCCGTGCCCTTCCTACACCCACTCTGGCGGGGTCACCGGCTCCCACTCTCCGCCCCGCCTGCCCCAGGGGAGCTAACTCCAGCCCCGAGTCCGGATTAGAACCGTCAGGACAGGCCGGCAAGGTCAGGAGAGACCGGCGTCCGGGCGGAGGGGTAATTACAGGCTGCTCTGCCCAGCGCGGGGAGGAGGCCTCTCTCCTGACCTAGAGGTGCCAAGGCAGCAGCTCTGTCCCCAAAACCAGCCAAGCCGGAGGAAGAACTAGAAGAACCGGGAGGCCAAGCAGAGAGAGGGACGGCGGAGACTGAACGAGAGGGCAGTGTCTCAGGCCAGACACGGTGGGCTTTGCAGCGAACCGACTGGCCCTAGTGCTGACCGTGAACGCAGTACTTACTCTGTGCTCAGTCTCCTCCTCTGTACAATGGGAGAGTAAGAGTGGCCACGTAAGGCAGCCCCGCTTACCCAGGGCCCAGAAGGTGGCACCGGGTATGTCTCACGGACCCCGCCCCCCCACAACGTCCTGAGGTGGCACGGACAGTAACAAGATGCATCTTACTGCTGAGGACTGCTGGTTAGAGGGCTCAGCTTGTCCGAGGTCACAGCTGGAAGGCGGCAGGGGCCACACCACCATCTTGCCCCTCGCAGGGCACAGGTGAGGGGTGAACGCAACAATGGGCATGGAGCACCGGGGAATGTCAGCCTCGGGGACGCACCGAGGGCCCCCACACGCCTGCTCACCCTCCCCCTCCTCCAGCACTCACTCATCCAGCTTTTCCCGACTGCCCGCCAAGTACGGGTGCCTGAGGGGTGGCCTCAGCCCCATGCCCACCCCCCCGCATCTCACCTCCCGCATCCAGGCGCTGAAGGGCCTCTGCCAGGAGTCGGCCTTCTCCAGGTGGAGGTAGGCGTTGAGGAGCACCAGGTAAACGTAGCGCTCCAGGTACTGTAGGCTCCGAAGCTGCAGCCTCCGGGCCTCCGGCTCCGATTTGGCCGCTTTGGCCTGGAAGACGGCACGGGGTGGGAGTCAGACACACCACATGCTCACACCCCGGCTGCCCTCGGCACCAGCACCAGGACAGGAGGAAGGGGTTCAGACAGCAAGGCCAAGGGCACCACCCCAGTTACAGGAGAGGCCAACAGATGGCAAGGCTAAGCCGTCAGGGCTCCGACTGTGGATGCAGCACGGCCTCACCCACCCCCCACACCTCCACACCCCCGTGGCCCAGGCTCCGTGGCCCTCCAGCTGCTCACGGGCAGGTGAGTGTATCGCTGTCTGGGAGGGGGACCCCCCTCTTGGCCTCTGACCCCAACCGGTCCCTCGCTGACTTCCTCGCCCATTCCTCAAGTGGCTCAGGACCGGGGGCAGAAGGGAGTCAATATAGCCCTCGGCCCTGGCCCTACCCTCCGCAAGGCTGGGACAGATCCCAGAAAGGCCACCAGGGCCGGGGATAAACAAGAGATCCGGTGGCTGAGGGGAGAAAGAGCTGTGTGTGCACTGGGCGGAGGGACATCAATCTGTTTAACGAGCCACCTTGGGCAGCTTCTAGGAGAACAGCACCAGGTGACATGCTGGGGAGAGAAAGGACAGCCACATGATTAAAGATAGGCTTCCCAGAGAGCGTGGGATTTGGCTGGGCTGTGTGGGTGGAGAGAGCGAGCAGCCTGTGGGGCGGTGCAGAGGTGAGGCCGGTGCCCGGCAGGTGGGGACTGGAAGGGGCTGGCCTGGCTGGAACGAGGGTGTGAGGGGACAGGAAGGGGAGCTGGACTGGCAGCCAAGTGTGGAAGCCTACCCTCTACTCCAGCCCAGTTCCCACCCTGGCATGCAGATGCCTGGGGCCCCAGCCCACACCGATCAGATGGGGGCCTGCGGGCCTACACATCAGGGTTCCAAGAAGCTCCCCGGGTGATTCTCTGTGGCCAGGGTATAGCACCATGGCTTTAGCATGGGGGGAGCCACTGAAGGTTTGGGGGTAGGAGTGACCTATTAACAGAAGACTCATAAGAGGCTAATGCTTAGGAGGAAGGGGATTTAAATGGGGTCCTCTTGAGGCTTTCTTGGCATGGGCATCAGTGGGCACCCCAAGACATACAGAGTCAGCTCCCCCGCTGGACAGTGTCCCTGTCACCAGGTCTGAGTTGTTCCTCTGACCTGCCACAGACATGCAGCCCAGCCTGGAGGCTGAGCTCCGGAGAGGGAACACGGCACCTCATCTCACCCCCCGCCCCTTCTCACCCCACACCCTCCAGGCCCCCACCCAGGGCCCAGAGCAGCTCTCTGTGCTCCAGGAAGAAGATGTAGTTCAGAGGCTGTTCCCTCGGGTGCCAGAAACATCTGCGGGAGGGGGCACAGCCAGCCCAGGGCCTCCGGGAACCAGGAAGGGCAGCCTCCCAACAGCCGGGCCATGGCTGAAAGCCTTCTCGCGGGGACACAGCTCAGCCCAGTGTGTCTCCTCCGGGCCGCCGCAGGAAGGCCCCAGACATGACATGACCTACAGCCCCAAGAACCAGGAGCTGGAGGGGGACCGTTTGCAGGGCCTGAGCTCCCCTACCCCCCATTTCTGCCTCAGGTAACAGCCTTCCTGGGATGGAGCAAGTGGTTACGGAAACTTGCACAGCCAGCCCACCCACACCATCCGGAGGGAGCTCTGGGTCCCCAGGGATGGGGCAGGAGTGGAGGGTGGGCAGTGGATGGGACCCCAGAGCAGGGAGGGCCCACGACCACTGCTCTGACTCCCTGGGAGACATGATGGGGCTCTGGTCCCAGTTCTGCCATTTCACCTGTCAGCCCCCATGATTCTGGAGGTGGGATTGCTAGAGCACGTAAGGTGCCCCTGTAAACCATGAAGAGCCACGGTGATCTATGGAGCAGGAGAGAGCGCTACAACAGGAAGAGGAAGCGTGCGTAGGCCCTGCCTGCAGTGACACTCACAGTCTGGGTGGGGGGCAGAGGACAACTGCAGAGCACCCAGAGCAACCGGGTCAGGGGACCAAGGCAGGGCAGGGGGCTGGACCAGGACGGGCATCAAAAAAGGTGCCTGGGTGGCTCAGTCGGTTAGGGTCCAACTTTAGCCCAGGTCATTATCTCAGTTTATGAGTTTGAGCCTCACGTCAGGCTCACTGCTGACAGACATCTCAAGAGTCTGGAGCCTGCTTCAGATCGTCTGTCCCACTCTCTCTCTCCACCCCTCCCCCACTCACTCTCTGTCCCTCTCAAAATAAATAAATACACTTTAAAAAAAAAGGTGGTGATATTAGAGGTGGGTTGGGAAAAAGCAGGGCAGGAAGGTGCCCTGAGAGGGGGAGGAAAGGGGTCAGAGAGTGAGGTGTGTCCAAGGGAGACTGACAGGGAAGGGGGCAACAGGGAAGGCTGGGGCCCAGAATTGGGTGTGGAAGCCACTCCAGGCCCTGATGCTATGGACAAAGGGGCCACTGAAGGCTTCTGGCGGATGTGAGGGTGGAAATGGCCCCGTGGCTGCTGCAGGAAGATGAATGGAGCAGAGAAAGACAGGTGCCTTGTTTTCAGGACCAACCAACCAGGGGCTCAAAAAAAAGTGCAGTTTTGCTTAGCAATTAGGACGCGGAGGGGCCCCTGGATGGCTCAGTCGGTTAAGCGTCCGACTTCAGCTCAGGTCTGATCTCACCGTTGATGAGTTCGAGCCCCACGTCGGGCTCTGTGCTGACAGCTCGGAGCCTGGAGCCTGCTTCGGATCCTGTGTCTCCCTTGCTCTCTGCCCCTCCCCCACCCGTGCTCTGTGTCTCTCTTTCAAAAATAAACATTTAAAAAAAAAAAAGAAATCAGGAAGTGGACAAAAAATTAAAAGAAGTTTCTACCTAGATACAAAGTATGGCCAATACACCACCATCCGCCGACCCCTAAGTGGTTACTCCGTGCTACACCGCACTGGGCACTCATCACCCCATCCCTTCCCAATCTCCATCCCTGGAGCCTACTCGACATTTTCTTAGAAAGGAGAGGAAGTCACCCCCAGATCCACCAAGCAAGAACCATTTTAAACTGCTTTCAGCTAGAGAGCTCTAACGACACATCCTACAGGCATGAGAAGCCCTCAGCTCTGGGTTGGCCCACGGGTTGGCCCGGGGGCAGAGCCACACAAGCCCTATCCTCTCCAAGCCCCCCGCTCCCATGGGGACAGAGGCCTGCTGCTCCCAGAGACACCAGAGGGGACAGAGTCTGAGGAATATTCAGGGTGGAGAGGTTGAGTGTCCTTCTGAGCCCTACTGGTAAGTAGGGTAGAATTATCTCTAAATTCGGACCACAAGTAAAGGTGACACTGACACCCCCCCCCCCCACGAGGTGCCATGGGCTATTCCTGCATGATCGCAGGCTATGATTTGGGACAATGACCCATCTTCCCATCAAGGCCCTGGTTTCCTTAAAATCACCCCATGTTGGCACCATCTGGGGAGGAGGAGAGGCCAGCCACCTCCTGTCGATAAAAATAGTGGCACCATTTTTAAATGGCCCGGCCGGCCAGGCTGTCATTAGCTGTGGTGGAGCTGGACAAGGCTCCCTCATCCACTGGGCCTGAGCCCTAAAATAGAAGAGGCCTCGGAAAGGTGGCCGGGGTGCTGGGCATTTCGGCTCTCTCCAGCCTGAGGTCGGCCAGCCTCAGCGTGGGCCCAGCGTGGCAGGCAGTGGTTCTCCTGAAGCTCTGCTCTTTGCTGGGCCACAAGGAAGAGGCCCACGGAGGCCGGGCTGATGTGCCTCCCCAGGTGCGTCTGGGGCCGACTACATACCACATGCCAGACTGAGCACATCACACCCAGAGCTCACTGTTAGATCCTAACTTGCCCTCCTAGCAACCCCGTGAAAGAAGAGGAACGTCCCGTTTTGCAGATGAGGCCGGGCCAGACGCCAGTGTTCCCGTCTGGGACAGGCATTGCAAACACCCAGCTCAGCTCTCTGACCACCCTGGGCCCTTTCGCCACAGTCGAGCTCAACCACACCCTGTCTCACTCTTGCCTCTCTACCTTTACCCCCCGGCCTTGCTCCTGCCTGGAAAGCCCTTCTCCTCCACCAGGCCTGGCCCTGCTCCACTCGTCCCTTCAGGCCCTGGCCGAGCCCTGGCTCTCCTGAAGCCTGCTCTGAGTGCTCCAGCCCCTTCTCGGCCTCCTCTGCTCCCCAAGGAACGATCGGTCTGGAAGACAAGCCTGGGGGCAGGCACCGGACTCTAAGCAGGCTCCCACCTTCCCTCCTCCCCACCACCCTGAATGTCAGTGTCAGGGCTCAGACTAGGCGTGAAGCAGGCAAGGGGTTGGTGGGTGAGCACACTTCCAGTGCCATCTGGAATCGGGATTCCAGGCAGGACACTGGGGACCCCACATGTGCACCTCCACCCCCGGGAATCCGGACTCTGCCGTGCTACCCCTGCTTGTGGGCTCCAGGGGGGTATCGATCTGGCTTCTCAAACTCACAGAGCATGTCCCAGGCGAACCTCCTGAGGTCTCCCCAAATCTGCCCGCCCGCGTGTCTGCCCGTCTTAATGCTCAACCTTCCTGCTGCTCAGCCCAAAGCCTGGCATTTCTCCCTACCTTCACCCTTTCTCGGCCCTACATCCAGCTAGTCAGGGCATCTCATTGACTCCACTTCAAACACTCCCAGATGAAGCTCACCTCTCACCACCTCAAGTCAAGCACCTGTCTGGCCTCCCTGGCCACCCTCCCTCCCACTTCTGAGACCTATTCTCAACACAGCGCCAGAGTGATCCTGCTAGAATCTTAAGTCGGCTCCTCTGCTCAACCCACTGCACAGGCCCCCACTGGCACTCAGTGGAGAAACCAACGTCTGTGTGATCGTCCCTGGATGATCGATCCCAGACCAGGCCCCATCCAGCCTTCCCCCTGTCCGCGTGGCCGCTGACCTCCTCTCTTGCCCCTCCCTGCTCCTCCTCCTTGCCCCTCCAACACACCAGGAAGCCCCCACCTCAGGGCCTTTGCACTTGCCATATCCCTCTGTCTGGATGTCAGCATGGCTCTCCCATTTACCCCCTCCGATCTTTGTGCAAATGCCACCTTCTTCATCAAGCCCTTTCCTAACCCAGATCGGATGTTAAGACTGCAACCCCCTACGCCCACAGACGTATCGCTACCCGACACAACGTGACTTTGACTCATATGCTGTTCCCCACGTGTCTCCCTCAGAGAGCGTGGGTCCCCCGAGGGTAGGAGCGTCCCCGTTCTGAGGTATGCCCAGGACTAGCACAGTGCCCGGCACTTGGAAGGTATGCGATAAACGTCTGCCAAGTCAGTGACTAACGGGTCTATCTTCCCTTTTTATTAAGCCCCAAATCACAGACCGCCTGGGGTTACCTAGATCGGCCCCTCTGCTTTCCGGAAGGGGAGATCAAGGCCAAAGAGGTGAACTGACATGTCAGGGTCACCTGGAGAGCTGGGCACAGCATAGGCTGCCGGGCAAACGGAGCCCAAAAAGAGAAACAGGGGGAACAAGTGGGGCCAGGCTCGGGGCCTGAGTCGATCCGGGCCAGACAACACCCCTGTTACTCGAGTATCCCTGCTGCCGTCCCCCCGACCCACTCAGTTGGAACGAGCATGGCCCCGTGGCCTCTGCTGTCCAGGTGAAGCAGGGTTCTGGGCTGGGCAGGCGGGCATGGCAGAGTCCGGGCTGGACAGACAGCCCTCAAAGTTGGTTCGTCTCCGCAGGGCAAGGTCCCAGAGCTCCGACCCCATCATTCTCAAAGTTCAACACACCGCCCACTCCTTGTCGGACAGGGGCCCTCAAGCAATCGGTGCCAGCTGCTTCCAGGGGCTTTCTACGAGTCCCTGCAAACTGTCCTCAAGCTTTCTGTAACTCCCAAGAAGGGAGAGAACGGCCCTCGGCCCATAGACAAGGAACCGGTTTTCCAAAGAACACCTCCTGTTCAGTACTTTCAGAGCAGGAAGGGACTAAACCTGGCACCATGGGCTTCTGTGTGTGTCATTCATTCACCAAAGGTTGTTCACCCCTAGCCGGGCTCTGCACTTCAGTGCCAAGCATGGTCCCCGCCCTCAGGAGCCCACTGCCCTGCACATAACCTAGTGGGCTGGCCAGGTGTCCCAGCCCCGCTGCCCACCACCCCCTGCACACCCGCTCCCACCTCACCTAGTACCCCGGCTGGTGCTCACCACCACCCTTCAAGGCAGGTAGGGGAAGCAATAGTGACCCCAGGTGACAGATGGCACAGGAGAGGCCCGGGCAGGCCAAAGCAATGTGGCAAAGGTCGTGCAGGGAGCTGCTGGCAGAGGCCAGGCTAGAGCTCAGGGCTTCCGACCCACACCCAGGGCTCCTCAGGTCGCTAGAGAAGACTGCCCTCTCCTGGCAGACGGGCAGTGTGGACAAAGAACAAGAAGGCATAAGGAAGGCAGGGCCGAGTTTTCCTGTTTCATCGTACAAGGACTTACTCAACCTCCTGCCCATCTATCTGCTCACTAGACTGGCGTCTCCAGAGCCCGAGGTGGGCCAGGCAGGGCCTGCGGTCAGAGTTTCAGAGCCGAGACCCTGCACGGCAGAAGAGAGACAAGCAGCAGAAAGAGGCGGCCCCAGTGACAACCACGACCCTGACAACGACAGCCGTGCGCACGGAGGCAGCGGCTCGTGCACGCGGAGTGGGCGCGGCCGAGGTGTGCACCCCTCCCAAACCACTGCGAGTTCCAAGCCTCGGGTGCGCACTTAGAAACACGCCTGGCACACGGCTCCGGCTCTGTGGATGCCTGCTGCTGCATAAACCGGGAAACGCCCCTGCAGGGTGCAAATTGCTCCAGCTCAGCCACACGGCGAGGAGGAAGGGAAAGCGAGAGAGGTCTCAGCTACTGAGAACGCGGGCCCTACACACGTGCACGCATGTGCACACGCACGTGGCACACACACACACACCCTCTCCCCATTCTGGCAGCCGCTGGATGACCCACTGGCTCAATTTTGGGCTGAGTGTGAAAGAGCCTTAGGAGGCAACCCTTTCCCTCCATCGTATTTTATGTGACAGCACACGGCATTCCAGGGTGGCTCCGATCGCATGGCCCTGGCCCCGGAGACACATTACCTACTGGAATGAGGTCTCCAGGGAACAGCTTTGGCCAAGCCAGAGTCTTGGAGAGACTGAGAGAGACCCCACCTGGGGCTCAGAGCCAAAACTGTCTCACTCTATATTTCTCGTGAGATAATAACCTTCGACTTTGGGGACACTGAGCTCAGTCTCTGACCTCTTGGCAACTCTGCACCAACCCGGGCCGGCGCATGCAGTAGGGCCTGGGGACGTCCTTGCAGTAGGGCCTGGGGACGTCCCTGCCGACCCCTCCTTCTTCCACCACAATAAAACTGCCTCCTGGGTCATGGTCGTCCAGAAGGAAAGGAACACAGGCAGAGGAGTTGGGAGATAGGTTCTGGTCCTGCCTCAAGCTCGTCACAGAGTCATTAGGCCTCAGTGCCTTCCTCGGTAAAATGGGCCTTGTAAATCCCACTATCATCTCCTTACCAGCGGCTCTGAGGACCAAAGGAGACAAAAAAGTAAGTTCTGAGAAAACTCGAAAAGCACTGCTCAAAGTTAAAGCACTACAGTCTTCATAAAATAAATCTCAACTTGAGACCAAAGGACATTTTCTTTCTCTTTGCGGGGCTTTTATCTCAGCTTTTCTTCAAACTCTTTCTGAAGGGACAGAAGGGAGACACATTAGACTGTGTTAAATACAGAACACTAAGAATTAACGTCACCAGCCAAGGCTAAGGAAAAGGCCCCCTGGCATTAATGATTCTAGCAGGACTTCCTCCAGGAGCCCTGACCTTGGTTTCTGTCACAAATATTTTCCCTTTCCAGGCCCAGCAGGAAACAACTAATTCACCAGATGGTGTCACCACTGTGGGCTGGTGGCCATCTTGGATTCTCTCAGCCTGGGGCCCAGCCTTCTCACCTCTATCGAAACCTCAAGGAGTGGCTTAGTTCAAAGAGGTTTCTCTTTTTTTCCTTTCGAGGTGGTTTTCTAAATGCCCTGAGCATTCTGGCCCCCTCACACGCATAGGGTTGATCAGGCGCTGACCCACTGTCACTGACGCTCTAGAGAATGGGGGAGGCATCACTGAGCTGCAACCCACAGAGGCCAGGCAGCCCAAATCGGGCCCAGGCAGAGAGGGCGGCCCAGACTGTTAGTACACCAGGCAAGGCCTGTCTCCATGGAAAATGTGTATGCAGCTTTGGTCCCACCCCCCCCACCCCACTCCTATACCTGTGACCCGAGGCTGGGATTCGCTCCTACCCTCCGGCCTTCTGAGGCTAGGAATACAAGGGCAAGGATCCTGGATTCTAGTTGTTCTCTTCCCCCACAGCAGGGCTTGAGGTGGGAGGGAAGTGTAACTGCCTCCGACTTGGGAAGCCGTGGGGCACCCGGAGTGGATGTGACCTGAGAGTCGGTCTGGGGCCTCTCTCTCCTCCTGCCACCCACCAGCTGTGGGTTCTTGGGCAAGCCCAGTGCCTCCCTTCCTCAGATACAAAATGGAGGCACTGTTACGGTCTGCCCTTCATCAGGCACAGGTACAGAGTAAGGACTGAGCCAGGAGTACCCCCGCTGCTGGGGGTGCCTCCCACACAGGTTCCCAGTGGGGACACATGGGGGCTGGGTCCCCTGGCCCCCAGCACTGGCCTCTAACAACTCCCAGCCTCCCCCCAGGAGCCCCTCCATCTTTCTTCTCCCGGCCCACCCAGGTCACCCAGACCCTCATCACCGACCGCAGGTCTATCCGACTCTGGAGGGACCTTAGGGCTCACCAACCCCAACAGCCTTCCCCTTGGCTTTAGAGAAGCCCCTCCCAAACCTCCTTTGAACAGGAGCAAATCAAGTGAAAACCCAAGCTCAGGGCCTGCCTTCCTGCCTCCCCTGCACCCCGGCCAAGTATCTTTCCGTAAGTACTGCAGTTAATTCGTGGAGAGGGAACGAGAGAGCCAGCATATCACTATTTTGCAAACCCTCAATGAAGTAAAGAGCGCAGGGGACGAGCAGCTGCAGCTGCCAGGTCACAGAAGAGACCACGGGGCCTTCTGAGCCCACGTGGCGGCACACAGCACCCCTGTGACTCTGCTGGCCAAAACCAAGCCAAATCTGATCGAGCCTCTGGCTCTACCCGGCGACACAGGGGGCACAGGAGCTGCGACATGACATGGCCCAGCTAAACCTGGGGGTGCAACAAGCAGGGTCCAGACTGGGGGATGCCCGGTGAGCAAGGCTGTTACCTCAGCAGACACACTTCAGGGGAAGAAGAGCGGGCAGGGCGGTTCTAGATTCCACGGGCCACATCGGCCACATGTGAGCTGTGGCGCTTGTTTGGATCCTGATCCAAGGCCAACAGACTCTGTGGGACCAGGTGAGAACATCTAAAGGCTCACCAGGTATTAGATCGTAAGAAACTACTGTCATTTTAAGTATGATAATGACCTTTTTTTAAAAGATCCCTCCCCACTGGGGCGCCTGGGTGGCTCAGTCAGTGTAACGTCTGACTTCGGCTCAGGTCACGATCTCACAGTTCGTGAGTTCGAGCCCCGCGTCAGGCTCTGTGCTGACAGCTCGGGGCCTGGAGCCTGCTTTGGATTCTGTGTCTCCCTCTCTGTTCCTCCCCTGCTCACACTCTGTCTCTCTCTCTCTCTCAAAAATAAAGATTAAAAAAAATAAAAAAAAAAAAAGCCCCCCCCCCCCCCCCCCCTTAAGGTACCTGCTGAAATACTGGCAGAGGAAGTAACAGGAGGTCTGGGACTTGTTTCAAAATAATCTGGGGGGGGGGGGGCAGGGAGAGGGCTGGGGAGGAACCTTAGGTGAACTAAGACTAGCCCTGACTGGTAATTCCTGAAGCTGGGAGGTGGGCACACAAGGGTTCATGAAATCACTCTCCCAGTTTTGAAATTTTGTTTGAAATTCTCCAAAATAATTAAAAGAAAAATGAGGTCTGACCTTCCGACTCCGTCACCAATCTTACTTACTTCTAAGCATCAGCCTACAGAAATTATCTGCACCGATTGAAGAGCAACACACACTACGACGTTCAATGTGGCATCACCCACCCAGAGCACAACGGGGGGCGATGTGACAGTCCACCTCTACGGGGACGGCGGGTGACACTGGGTGCTTCCACTCTACAGACTCTGTGAACATGAAATATGATGACGATGTAAGACTCTTCAGCAAACAAGATAAAGTGTCCGTGAGCTGAAACTATGGTCTAACATTGTCTTTAAAATAACAAGCTACAAACAGCCCTCCTGCCTGCTGTGTTTATTTTTAAAATTTTTTTTTAATGTTTTTATTTATTTTTGAGACAGAGAGAGACAGAGCATGAGCAGGGGAGGGGCAGAGAGAGAGGGAGACACAGAATCTGAAGCAGGCTCCAGGCTCTGAGCTGTCAGCACAGAGCCTGACGCGGGGCTTGAACTCACAGAGTGTGAGATCATGACCTGAGCTGAAGTCGGACATTCAACCGACTGAGCCACCCAGGTGCCCCAGGGCCTGCTGTGTTAAATAAGCAGCCAGGTACTTGGGGCGCCTGGGTGGCTGAGCGCCTGGGTGGCTCAGTCGGTTAAGTGTCTGACTTTGGCTCAGGTCATGATCTCACGGTTCGTGGCCCTTGTCTGGCTGTGTGCTGACAGATCAGAGCCTGGAACCCGCTTTGGATTCTGTGTCTCCCTCTCTCCCTCCCCCTCCCCCGCTCATTCTCTCTCTCTCTCTCTCTCTCTCTCTCTCTCTCAAAAATAAACATTAAAAATAAATTTAAATAAACAGCCAGGTACCAAGGGTGAGATGCACCTGCCCATTTCTAGAGGAGTCAGTCCACGGGAGGGAAAGGGTAGAGGAAGCAGCTGCCTTTCTGGAGCTTCAAGTAGTGAGGCCTGCAGCCCACCAAGGACAACAGGGACCGAGACCCTCAGGTGAAAGGTGACGTGGTCAGGGGAGGGGCTTGGGGCTAGGAGTGAGAATTTTTGTGTCTTATCCCCGCTCTGCTACCAACTCACAGGGGACCCTAGACAACCCACTCTCTAGCTCATCTGCAAACAGAGGAGACGGACGCTCTGTAAGTCCTTTAGCACTAAAATCTGAGGGTCTCTATGGGGACTTGGAAGCTCCAGGAACATCACAGGATGCTCCGGCCCTGCAGGGGTCCTCAGAGCCCCCCCATTAGCTGAACGCTTCCTGTGCCCAGCCAAGCCCTGCCAGGAAGCAGTACTGATGCAGCCTGGCAGGTGGGGACGCAGGCGGTCAGAGAGGCTGTCGGCACCCAGGCCCCTCCCATTCCCACATCCACATTCCTTCTGCCAGTCAGCCCAGAACAATCTAACCCACTTCCTTAATGAACTCCATTCCAGAGTCCACACGCATGCACGGAGCGGGCCAGAGGCCCCTTCTAATCTGGAGGCAGCTGGAGCAGCTCACGCCAGCCTGACCTCAGGCAGGGCACGTGCTCCGGGTCCGGCCAGGTCAAGCGCAGGGTGACCTTGAAGGAGGTGTTCTGCCTTTCTGACTAAAGGACATAGAGGCCCGGTTGCCAAAAGCTGTGATTCCCAAATCGGGGTCCATAACCGGTTTCATGAGTCCACAGGAATTTAGAAATGCAAACCTGCTCAAGGAATGTTCTCCACTCTGAGATAAAGTCCATTCTACTTTTCTGGTACTAAAACATCCTTTCTTTTATGAAATGCCAACCACATTTGATGGTAGTTAGGTTTTTAAACTTTTTGTTTCTTTCTTTCCTTCCTTCCTTTTCTTGAAAACGGATACGTTTAACAAGGTTATACACTGGCAACCTTAGAAAGGTCCTTCCCTTTTTAAAACTGGCCTGTGAAATCCCCACCACTGGGATTAAGGTTGCTTTTAGCTCTTCCTGCAGTCCTGGGACCTCTAAGGTTAGTGTCCTTATAAGAAAAGGTACCAGAAGGCCCATGCCTTTCTCTCTCCCTCCCTGCTATCTGTCCACATACAGGCACCAGGGAAAGGCTATAAGGGGACATGATGAGAAGGCGGCCATATGCATGCAGGATGAGAGCACTCACTAGAAACCACATCGGTCAGAACCTTCATCCTGGGCTTTCCAGCATTCACATTGTGAGAAAATAAGTTTCTGTTGCTTAGGCCATGTGGTCTGTGGTATTTTGTTGTGGCCGCCCGAGCTGACTAATGCTCTTATGATGGCCTCTCTCCGGTCTAGGTGTCAATCTCCTCTGCAAAAGTGAGACAGTGACATTCCATGAGGCCAGCATCACCCTACTCCCAAACCAAACAAAGACATCAAAGGAAAAAGAAAACTACGAACCAGTATCTCTTACAAATCTGATGCAAAAATCTTCAACAAACCAAATCTAGCAACGTAAAAAGATACACATCATGACCAAGTCGGATTTAACCCAGGAATGCAAGGCTGGTTTAACATCCAAAATCCAATTAAAGTAATATACCACGTCAATAGAATAAAGAGCAAAAACCATATAATCATCTCAACAGACATGGAAAAGGCATCTGATAATATTAAAACGCCTCCTCATGAAAAAAAAAAAAAAAACCCTGATAAACTGAGAATGGAAGGGAACTTTCTCAAGATGACAAGAATATCTACAAAAAGGTCATAGCTAACATCATACTTAATGTGAAAGGCTGCAAGCTTGCCCCCTAAGGCCAAGAACAGAACAGGGATGTCTGCTCTAGCTACTTTTATTTAACATTCTACTGGAGGACCTACCAAGGCAATTGAGCAAGAAAATTAAATAAAAGCCATCCAAATTACAAAGGAAGATGTAGGGGTGCCTGGGTGGCTCAGTCGGTTGAGCGTCCCACTCTTGATATCCGCTCAGGTCACGATCTCATTGTTCGTGGGTTTGAACCCCAAGTCGGGCTCCAGGCTGACAGCACAGAGCCTACTTGGGATTCTCTTTCTCCCTCGCTCTCTGCCCCTCCCCTATGCTCATGTTCTCTCTCTCTCTCTTAAAATAAATAAACTTTATTTTTTACTATTATTCTTTTTTTACATTTATTTATTTTTGAGAGAGAGAGAGCATGAGCAGGAGAGGGGCAGAGAAAGAAGGAGACACAGAATCCGAAGCAGGCTTCAGTCTCTGAGCTGTCAGCATAAAGCCTGATGGGGGGCTTGAGCCCACAAACTGTGAGAACATGACCTGAGCCGAAATCGGACACTCAACCGACTAAGCCACCCAAGTGCCCCAATAAATAAACTTTAAAACAAGAAAGGAAGTAAAACTATCTCTATTTGTAAATGGCATGATCTTATAAATAGAAAATTCTAAGAATTCACTAAAAAGGTATTAAAACTAATGAATTAGGTTAGCAAGGTTGTAAGATAAATCAATATTCGAATATCAGGGCGCCTGGGTGGCTCAGTCGGTTAGGCATCTGACTCTTGATTTTGGTTCAGGTAATGATCTCAGGGCTTGTGGGATCGAGCCCCATGTCGGGCTCTGTGCTGACAGCATGGAGCCTACTTGGGATTCTCTCTCCCCCTGTCCATCCCCCACTCGTACTCTCTGTCTCTCAAAATAAATAAACATTTAAAAAATAATACTAAAAAATATATATACAAATATCAACTGTATTTCTATATAATAACAATGAACAAACTAAAAATGAAATTGAGAAATCAATTCTACAATAGAACAAAAGCAATAAACTACTTATGAATAAAACTTAACATAAGAAGTATAAAACTTACAGTCTGGAAACTATAACACATCACGTAAAAAAGTAAAGAAGACCTAAATAAATGGAAAGACATCTCATGTTCATGAGGCAAAAGAGTAATTATTGTTAAGATGGCAATACTTCCCAAAGTCACCTACATGTTCAACGCAATCCCCATCAAAATCTCAGCTGTAATCCTAAAATTCGAAATGCAAAGGATCAAGAATAGCCAAAAAAAAAAAAAAATCTGAAAAAGAAATTCAGAGTTGGAGAACCCATTTCCTAATTTCAAAATTCACTGCAATACTATGGTAATTAAGACAGGGTTGTGCTGGCACAGAACAGACAAATGGATCAATGGAATAGGATTGAAAGTTCAGAAATAAGCCCCCACATTTTCAAAAGTCAGTGGATTTCTTTAGGGGTGTCAAAGCCATTCAGTGGGGAAAGGATTGTCTTTTCAACACACGTACGAGGACAACTGGATTATCTACATGCAAAAGAATGAAACTAGACCTCTATCTCATGCCATATATAAAAATCAACTCAGGAGGGATCAAAGACTAAATGTAAGAGTTATAACTATACAACTCTTAGAAGAAACTATTTGCCTCTTAGAAGTAAATCCTCATGATTAGACATGACACCAAAAGCACACAGCAACAACGAAAGAATAGATAAGTCAAAATGTAAAATTTCCATGCATCAAAGGACACCATCAAGAAAGTGAAGACAGACTAAAGAATTTTAATCGCAGCCACTGGAGAAAAATTTTGCAAATCATATACCTGATAAGAGACTGGTATCTATAATAAAGACCTCCTGCAAGTCAACAATAAAGACAAAAAAAAAAAAATGTTTAAATGGGCAAAGGATCTGAAGAGACAGTTCTCTAAGGAAGACAGATAAATGGGGGCGCCTGGGTGGCTCACTCAGTTAAGCATCTGACTTCAGCTCCGGTCATGATCTCATGGCTCGTGGGTTCGAACCCCGCACCCGGCTCCCTGCTGTCAGTGCCAAGCCCGCTTCAGACCCTTCGGCTCCCTCTCTCTCTGCCCTCCCCGCCACTCATGCTCTGTCTCTCAATCTCGCTCTAAAATAAACATTAAACAATTTAAAAAAAAAAAGAAGATAGACAAATGGATAATACGTTCATGAAAAGATGCTCAACGTTATTAGTCACAAAGGAAATGCAAACCAAAACCATCATGAAATACCACTTCACACCAGAAGGCAGGCTACAAATGAAAACAAAAATCACCACCACCACCATAATTAGCCAGATGTGGAAAAACGGGAACCTCCACGCATCGCTAGGAGAAATGTTAAATGGTACAGCCGCTTTGGAAAATGGTCTGCCAGGTCCTCAAAAAATTAACCAGGGAATTAGCACATGACCCAGCAGCGCTACTCCCAGGTATATATAGCCAAGAGAAGTGCAAGGGTCTTCATACAAAACCTTGTACATCAACGTCTAAGCAGCATCGTATTCCTAATAGCCAAAAGGGGGAAACAACCTGAACGTCTATCGACTGGATGAATGGATTCACAAAAGGTGATGTATCCACACGATGGAATATTAGTCACAGAAAGAAATGAAATGGTGATCCATGCGACAACATGGCTGAGACTTGAAAACATGATGCTCCGTGAAAGAAGCGTGTCACAAAGGAACACGTATTGTACGATCCCTCTTTTTTTTTTTTTAATTTTTTTAATGTTTTTTTATTTATTTTTGAGACAGAGAGAGACAGAGCATGAGCAGGGGAGGGGCAGAGAGAGAGGGAGACACAGAATCAGAAGCAGGCTCCAGGCTCTGAGCTGTCAGCCCAGAGCCCGACGCAGGGCTCCAACTCACAGACTGTGAGATCATGACCTGAGCCGCAGCCGGACGCTCAACCGACTGAGCCACCCAGGCGCCCTGTACGATCCCTCTTTTATGAAACGTCCAGAAGAGGCAAATCCACAGAGGCAGAAAGTAGATTCACGGTTGCCTAGGGCTGGGGTGGGGGTGGGGGTGGGGAACTGGGGTATGAAGTTGCTTTTTAGGGTAATGAAAATGTCCTAAATCTGGCTGTGGTGGTGGCTACACAGCTCTGCGAACGTCGTAATAGCTACTGAACTGCCCATTGTAAATAACTGGTTTGTATGGTATGTGAATTTTAGCTCAATAAAGTTTTTATTAAAAAGACAGCAAGAGGGGTGCCTGGGTGGCTCGGTCGGTTAAGCATCCGACTTCAGCTCAGGTCATGATCTCGTGGTCCGTGAGTTCGAGCCCTGCGTCGGGCTCTGTGCTGACAGCTCAGAGCCTGGAGCCTGTTTTGGATTCTGTGTCTCCCTCTCTCTCTCTGCCCCTCCCCTGTTCACGCTCTCTCTCTGTCTCAAAAATAAATAAACGTTAAAAAAAATTAAAAAAAAAAAAAAAGACAGCAAGAGGCTGAGACAGTATTATAGCAGATCCCTCCGTATGCCTCACCGCCTCCCCCCACCTCCTGACCAGGAGAATCAGCGTCATCTGAGAGTTTGCCAGACATCCAGACCTACGAAATAGGAAACTCAGCACGGGAGCTCAGCAGCATGCATTTTAAACAGGCCCTCCCGGTAATCCTGAAACTCACTAAAGTTGGGGACTTCTGCCTAGACTATGTGGTTCTCAACCTTGACTACGCATTGCAAGCATCTAGGGAACTTATAAAAAAGGACCCACTCCCTGGCCCCCCAAGAAGACCTACTAAATCAGGCTCTCTAGGGATGCAACTCAGGCATGGGTAAGTTTTAAAGCTCCCATGTGAAACTATGTGCAGCAGGGATGAAAAAGACTAGATGAAGACCTGCTCTTCAGGCCCTTTGAGTTTGGCCCAGGCCCAGCTCACTATGGCCACCTGGTGGCCACACTGGGGAATGACTCAATATCTTCCTTCTGCTCCCACCCACCACTTCTCACTACAACTAACCCCACCACCAGCAAGCCCTGCATGGGATTCAGGGATCCTCATCCTCCCCCAGCGGAGGTCAGCAGCATCCTGGCCTCTGGAATGGGGGCGGGTGAGCCTGGTTACCAAAAGGTAATGTCAAGTCCTATGACTGGGCCAGGAGGGCTGTATATGACAGAGCCCTGCAGACAACTAATTGAAAGACACAGTTTTTTCTAAATATTAGGCTGAAATCCTGGATTTTTCATAAAATTTATACTTTCGTGGAGACTTTTTATTTTTTTTTGAGAGAGAGAGAGAGCGTGCACACACATGCATGTACAAAGGAGGGGCAAGAGAGGGGGTGAGGGAGAAAGGGAGGGAGGGGGAGAGAGGGAGAGAGACAGAGAGAGAGAGATAGAGAGAGAGAGAATCCTTAAGCAGGCTCCATGCCCAGTGGGGAGCCCCACTGGGGGCTTGATCTCATGACTGTGAGATCATGACCAGAGCCAAAATCAAAAGTCAGACGCTTAACTGAACTGACCTGCCCAGGCACCCCAACCTTTTAATTTTTTTTTTAAATTTTCAACATTTATTCATTTTTGAGAGGCAGAGAGAGAGAAAGCATGAGTGAGGGAGGGGCAGAGAGGGAGACACAGAATCCAAAGCAGACACCAGGCTCTGAGCCGTCAGCACAGAGACCGATGCGGGGCTGGAACTCACGAATCGTAAGATCGTGACCTGAGGCAAAGTCGGACGCTCAACCGACTGAGCCACCCAGGAGCCCCCACCTTTTAATTCTTATAACTTAAAGAGTTATTCAAACAGAATTTTTATTTTTATTTATTTATTTTTTTTTTTAAATTTTTTTTTGGGACAGAGAGAGACAGAGCATGAACGGGGGAGGGGCAGAGAGAGAGGGAGACACAGAATCGGAAGCAGGCTCCAGGCTCTGAGCCATCAGCCCAGAGCCCGATGCGGGGCTTGAACTCACGGACCGCGAGATCGTGACCTGGCTGAAGTCGGACGCTTAACCGACTGCGCCACCCAGGCGCCCCACAAACAGAATTTTTAACTGAGCAGGTCAATCTGGGGCCAGCCCCGGGCAGCACAGACATACACGGGTCCTGGGTGGGCAGCCGGGCAGCATCAGCTGCTAAAACACTGAACGGCTTCCCTGCAGGTGGTTCCGTGGCCACCTGCCAAGACCTTGGAGTGGCCCCATCTACCAACCTGACTCTTGCCCGAGACCCTCGGTGCCCCTCATAACCCAGGAACGGAAGGGTTAACACCCAGTACCACAGGGGTCTAGGACAGGGTGTTTGCTCTGACCGGCCACACCGTGACTGGTCCCAGGGCTGCAGCAGCGGTTACTCTGAATATCGCCGGTGCTGGACATCAAGCACTCCAAAGTCAAGCCAGGATGAGTTGGGGCGGAGGTGTTTCCATTTCACAGATTACTTGCAAAAGGCGAAGAAATAACTAAGAACTGAGGAGGGTCCCCCAGGATCCCTAGCCACCTCACACCCAGTCAAACACAACCCGGGCCGTGCACATGGGGAAGGACACCTGGGTCCGGGCGAGGCTCACCTGGCGGTAGGTGCAGATGATGATTTCCCGCAGGTGGTAGTGCATGGGCGTCATGGTCTCACTGACTGTGTCCAGGGCTGCATCTACCTCCTTCTTCACCTGGTGCCCAGCGGGCAGCAGCTGCACCACCTTCATCACCACCTGGGGCCAGAGGAGCACCAAGAAAACCAAGGAGGGTAGGTGGGGCCCCCAGCCCCAGGCTCACCCCACACTAAGGGCCACCTGAAGGTCCATTTCCAAGAAACAGTGCTGGGAAAACTGGATATTCACATGCAAGTTTAACTCAAAACGGATCAAAGAGCTAAACAAAGAGCTAAAACCATGAGACTCTTAGAAGAAACTACAGACAAAAGCTTCATGATGTTGCATTGGGCAATGATTTGTTAGATATGACATCAGAAGCAAAGGCAACAAAAGCAAGGACACTATCAACAGTGTCAAAGGGCAACCAACAGAAGCAAAGGAAATATTCACAAATCACATATCGGATAAGGGATTGATATCCAGAATACGTTTAAAAATTCCCATAATGCAACAACAAAAAAACCAAATCCAAAATGGGCAAAGCACTTGAACAGGCACTTCTCCATAGAAGACACGCAGGTGGCCCGTAAGCACATGGAAAGATGCTCAGCATCCCTCATCATTAGGGAAACACAACTCAAAACCACAGTGAGATGCCACCTCACACCCACCAGGATGGCTGCTATCAGAACAAAAAACAACAGGTGTTGGGGAAACGAAAACCCTGGTGCTTTGCTGGTGGAAGTGTAACATGGTGCCACTGCCACGGAACACAGCACGGAAGTTGTTCAAAAATTAAGCAGGCTGCCATATGATCCAGAAATTCTACTTCTAAAAGTGCAAGCAGATATTTGAATGGATATTTGTACTCCCCTGTTTAGAGCAGCATCATTCACAATAGCCAGAAGGTGAAAATAACCTGTGTCCACCGACAGATAAATTGATAAACAGAATGTGGTCTGTATATACAACAGAATGCTACCCAGCCTTAAAAAAAGTGAAATTCTAATAGATACTCAACATGACGGAACCTCAAGAACACCATGCTGTGCTAAGTGAAATAAACCAAACACAAAAGGAGAAATTCTCTATCATCCTACTTATCTGAGGTACCTAGAACAGCCAAATCCATAGAGACAGAAAGTAGAACAGTGGTCACCAGGGGCTGAGGGGAGGGAGGAATGGGGAGTTACTGTTTTGTGGGGACGGTCAGTTTTCGATGAAGAAAGAGTCTTGGAGGCGGATGATGGTAATGGTTGCGCAACAATGCGAAGGTACTCGGTGGTTGCACGACAATGCGAAGGTACTCGATGGTTGCACGACAATGCGAACGTGCACGACAACGCGAATGTACGCTTTAAGGCTGGTTAAAATGGTAAATTACATCATACATATATTTTACCACAATTAAAAAAACACAAAAATCTAAGAATCAGCACATCAGCGAGGGGAAGGAAAAGAGGAGTTTCCGGAGAGGGAACAGCATATGCAAAGGCCAAGAAGCTGAGGGAGCTTGACAAGTTTGAGGCCAGGGTGACAGGGAAGCAGGGACAGCAAGGCAAGAGCAATGTGAGGAGGCCAGCCAACCAGGCGGGAGCCGACCACAGCACCGATGCCAGAGAGCCACATGCCAGCTCTGAGCTCCACGTTCCCCGTCTGTAGGGCAGGGACACAGCCACCTACTTGCAGGGTGTCTGAATTGATGACACGTGGCAAGCGTACAATACAGGGCTGACTAAATTAGAAATGTTAGTGGCTATGCATTCAGTGCCCTGGATTGAAACGGGGGTGGGGCAGGACAGGCCCTGACCCCGCATCGAGGTCACCAGCCACAGCTGGGTCCCAAGTGCCTGTCAGGGAGCGTCGGTGTCACCCAGACAAGATGGTGGCCAGGCCCCCCCCCCACCCAGGGCGGAGCAGCCCAGCAGCAGGGCCAGGCTAGACTGACCCCGCTCTTCTCCAATCGCCATTGGCCAGGGCCCGGAGCCAAGCCCTGTGCTTTGGTTTGCTCACTGTGAAATGGGAGCAGGGGAGCACGGAGATGATGAGGTGGAAGAAGGTGACGTCATGAAGAGGAGCTCTGAGGATCCCCTGACCTGCCAGTGAGACGTGCCCTCTCCCCTCACCCAGGCGTCCCCCGGGGGCCCCTTGGGGCATGCTCACCTCAAACTCGCCCTTGGTGAACTTGGCATCGGGCACACTCACAAGCTCCTCCTCGCCCACCTCGGGGAAGCCCTGAGGGAGGACAGCTGCTAGTACAGGGAGCACCTCTGTCCAGGCCACGCCCTCCCGCTGCGGGGAGTCCCTTGCCGGGGGTGCTGCCAGCCCCACGTGCCCTCTGCCCAAGACTGATGGGAGAGGCTCCAGGACCGCTCCAGGCCCCGTCTCTGCCCCCCACACCCTCCTGCCGCAGCCAGCGTCCCTGGACCAAGCCCCACCCTGCCCCATCCACACGTGACAGGCCACGCATACTTGGATGTGCCAGAAGGCGAGCACAGCCACCACCATGGCGGTCGTGGTCCGGCCCTGGCCGCTGAGGCAGCTGAACACGAAGCCGGTGCCCGCGTCCTTGGCGAGGGCAGCCCGCAGGGCCTCGAGCAGTCGGTCGAAATCCTGGGTGGGGAGACCAGGGGCTAAGTCGGCAGGTGCTCGAGGCCGCAGGCTCCCAACATGGCCCACCCCCCCCCCCAAACGGCAAATCCCAGCAGCTGTCCTGGGATACCCCGTGCCAGGTTCTGGGTCAGGCTCACAACCTGTGCGCTCACCACTCAACTCACCACGTGCACGTAAATGGCCACACCCCTGTGTACCGTCACCCCTACCCCAGGCGCCACGACCAGACATGCGAGCAGACACACACACACACACACTGCCAGGACACAAAACGTGTATGCCACTCCCATGAGCTGTGTTCCCAGGCCCTGGCCCTATTGCCTCCCTGGGAAGGGCCCAACCCCGCGACCCAGCCCGAGGGCAGGGGTCTGACCTCAGCAGAGCACTGCAGCACATGTCCACCAGGGGGCGACAAACTACGGGCCACCAGACCCACAGAGGCAGGGAATCCAAGCCCCAGCTACCACCTACTACAGGGTACACGTCAGAAGTCCCCACACACCCCCGGCACAGAACACACTCCGCACGGACACATCACCAAACACCAAACACATCGCACAGCGACCCACATGCCGGAAGTGGTGGGCACACCCCCCCCCAGATGCATCCCCCGTACCTTAAAGACACAAACCACACAGACACCTGCAAAGACACAACCCTACGGAGACCACGCCCACACAACCCTGGTCATACGCCAGCACTCCGCAGCTCCCTCTTCCACAAACCCCGTACCCACACAACAACACGCGGTTCCCCAAAGGCACGTTCTCCACGTATCCCCCGGTAAAGACCAGAAGAACGTCGCAGATTCCACACGAACACACCCACCACACACATACACACACTCCACAGTGACACCCACACCCGCTCCAAACACGCCTCCCCAACAGACGCACATTCGCCACAAACACCTGCAACACATAATAAGCACACACGCACATACAAGCACATGCAGACGCGAAGCTGTGAATAAACCACCTGGGCCAAATCTGAAGGCTGAACGAGCTCTCAGGCCCCCAGGAGAGCTGTGCCCACAGCCGAGGCCCAGGCCGGAGGGGAGGCGGGAGAGGGCCGCCTCTGCCCCACAGAGGTCCGGCCTGCGCAGCCCCCTCACCTCCTCGCAGGGGGCGCAGAAGTCTGGCACGGGGATGCGGTGGTAAGTGAGGCCGGGGTAGGCCCCACGGTGCTGGGCGAAGACCTCCCGTGTGGTGAGGCACGTCTGGAACCTGCGGGCCGGTGGCCCCCCCGTGCCTGGGAGAGGCGTACTCAGGTGGGCCTTCAGCTGGATCTCCAGGTGCTAGGGGAGGGTGGGACAGAGGGTCAGGCCACCGAGGCAGCCTCCAGGCCACCCCGGAAGGCCAAAGCCTGCCATGGCCAGGACCAGTCCCGGCTTTGGGGAGCAGCCCTGCCCTGAGCCTCAGGGGTGAGAGCCAGACCCAGAGGCGGGGAGAGATGGCCGAAATGGGAGTCCTAAATCAGCCCCTCCCTGAGTCTGCTCTTCCTGGGGCCTCAGTTTCTCCATCTTACAAGAGGAGCATGGAACCTTCTGAAGACCCTGCCGGGGGAGGGTCCGAGGTAGGGCCGTGCAGAAGGCAGGACGGCCTCACCTCAAGCTGGTCAGGGGCCATGGGGGGTCCAGGCCACCGCAGGCTGTGGGTGTGCCCGTCACACTCCAACACGGCCTCCTCCCTCAGGTTGACCCACACGACATGCTTCAGCTTCCGCTTGGCATCGGTCAGGTAGGCCAGGATACTCCCCAGGGCCTGGGGGGACAGGAGGGCCATCAGTGAAAGGGCTCCACCCTCTCCCCCGAGCCCCCTGGGGCCCCTGGGGTGCCCACCTTGGCGCTGGGCTGGGCTGTGCCATAGATAGGCATGCGGGGCACCCGCCGGAAGTTGGCCACGTCCATCTCTCTGACGGTGCTGAGTGCGTCTGGGGAGATGAGGTCGTCCACCCCCTGTGGGGAGAGCAGCAAGCCTGTGACCGCAGCAGCTGCCTTGAGACTCAGGGCCTGGCCCAAGGCGGGCAGAGGCGGGCTGGGAGCAGCACTTTACGGTTTACAAAGCACTTTTGCACACTTGGAACTTCGTCACCACCCTGGCAAGGAGCAGAGCGATACTGGCCACCCTCCGGATGAGGAAGGTGAGGCTCAAAGATGAGAGGCCGGTGGCAAAGACATCAGAACCAGGTTTCCTGACGCCCTGTCCCAAGCACCTGGGTTTGCGGAGGAGGAGAGGGTACCACAGCAATGGCCAAAGCGGCAGATGCTTCTTGGGGCCTGAAATCAACCCACGTCACCCATAGGAGGACTCTGCCACCCCAAAGGCCATCACCCCTTTGCCTCCTGTGAAGGGGACCAATGTATAACCAACCCAACCCCTCAGGAGTCGAGGGCGCACCGGCCCCGTGGCCAGCCCACACCCATTTCTACGTCCCCGGACAGCCGGCCACACTCACCAGAGAGCCCTTAGTGAGGAGGTCCCCAGGGACGACAGGCCCCGCTGAGCTCAGGGTCACAGGCAGGCGGTACAGCTCAGGATGGGCACAGAGCCAGCGGCTGAAACTGAGGGCAAAGGCCAGCGGGTACTGCAGCCCAAGGCGGAGAGAGATGGGAGTTAAGGGGCACGAGGCCACCCCAAACTCTCCCAGCCTGCCCTGTGGTGGGGGAGCCCCCAAGAGACATCCATCATGGTCCAGGGCAGGGGAGAGAGGCTGGAGAGAGACGACCAGGAGGTCCAAAGCAAGATCCTTCCAGGCTCTGATACCCTGCCTCAGGGTACAGACACGAACCCAGGGCAGAGAGGTGGGCCCGCTCTTTGCCTGACCTGCTCTAGGACCACCACTCTATCTGGTCTCTCCTTGCCTCCCCACACCCACCTTCCTCTGCGACCAGCGCACACGTCCCCATGCTCCTCCCCCGCTCCATCGGGGTCCTTGGCGACCCCATGCCAGTCACCGCGGTGGAGAGGCCTGGAGGGACCCCAGGAGAAGGGGTTGTGGGTCCACTCATTCCCCAGCCCCACCTGCTCATGGAGATAGTAGTTAAACAGGACCAGGTAGAAGTATCGCTCCAGGCTCTGCAGCGCCCTCTGCCGGACACCATGCTGGCTGCTGCTTCCCTGAGAGGAGGTGATGGGGAAGAAGGGCCGGTGGTAAAGAGGGGGCTCCTGGGGCCACCCCGTTCCCACCCCCAGAAGGGCAGACGTTAAGCCTCTGAAATCCCCAGGACACAATCTCCCCTCCCTTTATGACACAGTTCTGCCAGGCTGGAAGTTCTTCCAAGCGTCTAACCTTATCCCACTTGCTGGGATTCATCTGTGGCCCCGGGGAAGCCGCTGGTGACTCCACCAGGACTACCGCTATCGGAGCAGGGAGCCTCCCCCACAGGTTCTGCGCCCAGAAATAGGCTGGGATCCACTCCCATTCGCACCAAGGCCACCCCTATTGCAGGGGCCGTGCACGATCGTGTTGAAGAAACAAGTAGATAAAAACACCCTTCTGTAACCAGAGGCCCTCCGTTAAGAACCGTGACCTTCCCCACAAGAAAACAGAAAGACCCTCACAACAGTGCTCCAAGGGGGCCATTATCATTATCCTTACTTTACAGAGGTTCTGAGAAATGAAGTGACTTGCTCAGTCACACAGCTGTGGGCAGGGAGAGCTGGGTCCCCAAACAAATGTCCTAAGCCCAGCCCAGCATGCTCTGGGTAGGGAGCTGTCAGAGAGAATCCCAGGTCCCTCTCTTCACCCTCCAATCTCAGGGTTCTCCTGCTGGGTCAGTACCACCTTCTGGAGGGCAAGCGAGATTCATGGAGGCCCGAGAGAAAGGTCATGCCCTTGGATTACATTTAATCCCATCTTTGGCAATCTAGGCCAGAGGTCGGCAAACTTCTATTTCTATAAAAGGCCAGTAAATATTGTAGGGTCTCTCTTCCAGCTGTGCCACAGATGGTCCTGAAATGAACGGGCAAGACCATGTTCCAATAAAACGTATTTAACAGGGGCGCCTGGATGGCTCAGTCAGTTGGGCGTCCGACTCCTGATTTCGGCTGAGGTCATGCTCCCAGGGTCGTGGGATCGAGCCCCATGTTGGGCTCCACACTGAGCATGCTTGAGAGTCTCTCCTTCCCTCTACCCCTCCCCTGCTTGTGCTCCCTCATGCTCTCTCGAAAAAAATACGCAACAAAATAAAACTTATCTACAAAATCAAGGTGGCAGGTTGCATTTGGCCTATGGGTCGTCATTTGCCAACCTCTGATCTAGACTAAGGGAGAAAAACCTAAATACAGAACAGCTTCATTTTCATGAAGTTATCTTGATGCAAAAGAATTTGCACTGATGGGGCGCCTGGGTGGCGCAGTCGGTTAAGCGTCCGACTTCAGCCAGGTCACGATCTCGCGGTCCGTGAGTTCGAGCCCCGCGTCGGGCTCTGGGCTGATGGCTCGGAGCCTGGAGCCTGTTTCCGATTCTGTGTCTCCCTCTCTCTCTGCCCCTCCCCCGTTCATGCTCTGTCTCTCTCTGTCCCAAAAATTAAAAAAAAAAAAAAAAGTTGAAAAAAAGAATTTGCACTGATGAGCAACTCAACTGTCTCACAGGAGGGGCCGATTAGTAAACCACGGCAGGTGACATGCCAGGGACATCTGCTCTGTGCCAGGCTCCCTGCTAAGTGCTTCATGGCTCTTACTTTGGTGGGTCCTCACAACAACCCTATGGGGTGGCTATGATTAGTGGCCCCGTTTTACGAGTGGGGAAACTGAGGCACAGAGCAGTTAAGCAGGTTGCCCACGCCCACACACCTGTAGGTGGCACGGCCGGGACCAGAACCCAGGTGGTCAGGCCACAGCCCGTGCCCTTGCTCACCCCCGGCCAACAATGGTTGAGCCACCCAATGGGCTTAAGTGACACAGCCAGCAAACATCTCGAGGACAATGACCAGGGATGCATGAGAGAGTGAAGGGAAAGGCAATGAGCAGGACACAAACCGTCCCCCGGGCCCCCACACAAGATCATCACAAAGCACATTGAAGGAAGCCAGCCCCAAAGCCGCACAGGGATGACGGGTGCCTCTTTTCCTTCTCTAATTTCTTAATTTTCTGTACTATACTATTGCTTTGAAGAGATACGTTTTTTTTAAGTGTTAAGGAACAGTCTCTGCAGGCCTTAGATTCCTTCCACGCGCTGTGCGCAAACACTGTCAGGGCAACCCCCTCTCCCCAGAGCGTAGGGACGGGGCCGCGGAGACAGCCCAGGGCCCGTCGCTCTTCCAGAAGCAGCGCCCTGGGCCAAACCCTGGCCTCCCCAAAGACACAGCGAGGGACCGATTTGCAGGGGGAGCCATGAGCAGTCTGGGAAGTCTCTGGGCCCAAGAGGCCCCAGGCACCCCCGCCAGCAGCCGCTTCCTCCATCCTGTTTATTCTGCAGCGAGGAGACCTGGCCAGGGAAAGTAAACTTCCACTCTTCCTTGTCCGTCCTTCCTGCAGGCCCAGCTCCTCTATCAACACCTCTCCTCTCTGGGAGAAGAAGCGACCAGGAAAAGTCCGTCGGCAAGAAACCAGTCAACAGTCCTACCAAAATGAGGTTGCAGGACTCAGGCAAAAGCAGACCCTCTCTGTGCCTCACCTGGGCTGGGCCGGCCGGCCGGACACTTTCCAGCTTCCTCTGGTTTTCCAAGATGGCCTCCTTCAGGTTATGCATCTCTGCACAGGCGGTGATGGCTCTGTCCACCTGGCGCCCCGACCCGGGCAGAGAGGAGGGGAGGGCAACAGGGAGGGAGCGGGGCGGGGGAGATGGCGGAGACAGACGGGAAGAAAAAGGGAAAGACCGGTTTGCCTAGAAGGGGGAGGTGTCAGGGGAGGAAGAGAGCCCAGCAGGGGAGCAGTGAAGGCCCCTCCACCGCCCTGGCCGGCCGCCAGCCCCCTCACTCACCTCGTCCACCATCTTCCTGCCCTGAGGCACCATGTGGAGAAAGCTCTGGATCACCTGGAGCTGCTCCATGGGCAGTGGCTTGGTCTGCAGGGGGACAGCCCTGACAAGGAAGGGGTCAGTAGCACGGTCAGTGCTCCCAAAGGCTTCGACTCCTGTCCTCCTCTTGACACGCTTCCATTCACGTGGCCGCTGAGGGGCACCGGGCTACAGGCTCCAAGTCTTCCTCCCCATTCAGGTTGAAGGAAGCAAGGAGTATTTTCCCTACTGGGGAAACTGAGGCCCAGAAAGGTCAAGCGACTTTTTTCACGTGACTCAGCAAGTCTGCGGCAACCCAGGAAACGAAGCCCACACGCCCCATCTCCAGCTCTGGCCCTGGGTCCTTGACGTGTCCCCAGCATTCTGGCAGCCTGTCCCCTCCTCCACTCATCCCTGCAGCCCCTTGGGACACTCACTCCGGCCTCGAGGCAGCCCGGCTGTGGTGAAACAGGATGAGGGTACCCAGGGTCATTCCCAGGTTGGTCCTGCCCACGCCTGTCTGGCAGCTGAAGAGGAGAGCAGGGGGAGGCCCGTGGGCATCTCGGAGCGGCAGCAGGCTGGGGGTCTCCTGGGAAAGACCATGACCGTCGGCAACAGGGGGACCTGAAAACCCCTTCTGCTGGGGCCCAAGTCAGGGGAGGGGGTCGTGACATCAGCCCACCCCTGCCCCACAGTCTTGGGCAAGGGGGGGCCCAGACAGGCAGGTGGCTCAGCCTCTTTTACTAAACTTCAAAGTCCGAGCTGTTCCCACCTGCCCCTGGGGAGCGCGGCCCTGCGAGCTGGTCCTGGAAGTGAGACTGCCCAGGGGGCCAGGCCTGTATCTAACAAACCCCCCACCCCATGAGATGCAAATTAAATAAGGTGGCCTCCCGAAAGGGCTGGAGAAGAAACACCACCAGTACTCAGGAAACATCAGCTCAGAAGCCTACAGATAAGAATTCTTTAGCTACGGTAACTTGATGTCTAGAGAGGTCAGGTGATTTCGTCCAAGCTCACACAGCAAGTTAGCAGTTGAGCCTGCCCAGAGCCCAGTCCCTCAGACCATCAATGCTTGGCTGGCCTTAGAGAAGATACACTCCCACACACACCCCACACAGAGATACACACACACACACACACACACACACACACACACACACACACACTTGACCTCCTGCACAACACAGAAGGGAGCCTTCCTCTGAGGAAAGCCAGAGGCCACACTCGCCCTGAGCATCTCCATGGAGACAGGGCCTAGACACAGACCTGCTCTCCAGGGACCTGTCCCTACTCCATGCTCCCACCACCCCCTCCTACACTGACTTACCCGAAGGACGCTCACAAAGGCATCAAACTGGGCTTCCAGGGGGGCCCCCTGCTCTGGCAGGGGCAGGCGGTGGTACCTGCCAGGTGAGGGGGGAAACCCATCAGGCAGGCCACCCACCCTGGGCATCCCCCCGCCCCCGCATTCTTGTGGGAGAGAGAGGTGTAGGGAATCCCGCCCAACCTGCAGACGGTGAAACTGAGGCCACAGCTGGAGAGCACGGCCAGAGAACACCCATGCCCAGCACACCGCCCTCCCGTGTGGCCCCGAGTCATCTGGTGACCCCAGGCGGCACCGGCCCTCAGTACCTGTAGGTGGGCTGCAGGAAGAGAGGTCGCTTGAACACCTCCTCGGTCACGTGCACATCGTCCTCACCCCGGATGGCCACAGCATGGGGCTCCCCCAGCAGATCCTCAATATTGTGGTACACGTGGTACGTGTTCTCACTCAGCTGGGCAAAGTCATGGATCTAGATGGAGGAGTGGGGGCCAGAGGGCCATGACTGACCTCCAGGCCCCTCCCGGCCTTCCTGGCCGAGCCGTAGAGTGAGTAGACCACATGGAGGCCCCGGATCGGCTGCTCCTCCCCTGGCGGGAACTAGCTGGCCACAGGTGCTCTGTGCTCTGGGAGTCCTGACGGGATGGGGGCGGCCAGTGGCCTGAGGGTGGCCACTACACGAAGGTGACGTGGCCCCCACCGGGACCAGGGAGGAAGTGCCCTTCCCAGTGGGCTGCAGGAATCAGCTAAGCCATCACGCTGAAGGACAGGGGGCGCGCAGTCAGCTGGGCGCTAGAGGACACGAGGCCTCACAGGGAGACGGGGGACAACCAGGTTCCCGCCCATCTGGGGCACTGTGACCGAACACTCCACTTCCACACCTCTGCGGTGGGTGTGTCGACAGCCTCAGGAACCTTGACGGGCCTCTGTGTCGTGACGGAGGAGAACAGAGGCCCCTCAGAATCACACAGAGGCCCGTGGAGAGGAGACACTCACCCGGGCCTCACAGCTCACAGAGGGCTGAACCTCAGCGTTGGCACTCCTCGGCTAAATGAGGGTGCTGAGTGTGGAGGAGGTGTGCGGGGCGGGAAAGGGGCCCAGGCAAACAGAGCCGGGAACAGCCAGCCCTTCCTCTGGCTTCCTGGGAGCTGGCCCTGCAGACAGCTGCTCGCCCAAGCAAGGGAGAAAGTGGGGGACAGCAAAGCTGGGCTGGGGGTCAGCGTTCCAGCTCAGCTGCCTGCGGCCTACCGGGGGGGAGGGCCTCCTCCGAGCCACTGACCCTCACCTCCTTCCGGATGGCCAGCTCCAGGCTCTCTGCCTGGATTCCAGGTCCAAGGCCCTGCAGGTTCTCACGAAGATTCTGCTTGTCTCGAGGTGTGTAGGGCACGAAGTCCTCACCAGCACGCAGGAACAGCACGGGCTCCTCCCGCACGCAGAAGATGACGCACTCCTGCCAGGAGCCGAAGGAGGAAGGAAGCCGTCGCCACTACCCAGCACGGGCACCCGACCCGCTGCCTCACCCCTGTGCCTTTGTGCAGGCTGTGCCCCCCTCCTCAAGCGCCCGTCACCCCACCCTCTCCCTGTGACATGAGGCCCGGCCCCCCCCCCCCCAAACAAAGCTCAGTCCAAAGGCCACCTGCTCCCGACGCCTCTCCCTCTCCTCGGGGTCAACAGCCCTTTGTCCGAAGCCATGGTGTTAATTCCTGCTTCGTACTAGCATTATCAGTGCGTATGTCTCCCTTCATGGCTACAGGTTCCTTACAAGCGAATGGTATCCTGGTCATTTCCACATCCCCCCAGCTCCTGGCGCAAAGCCCTGGAGAAGCCAAAGGCTCGGTACACACCAGGCGAAAAAAATGGATGTCTCCCCGTCCCCCGTGCAGTCATTCACTGAACACCTCACACACGGAGGGAGGTAAGCAGCCAGACCCTTCCCCGTGGGCCTTGCCATCAAGCTGGGAAGACGCGAGCTGCACGGGGCTCACACCCCACCCCACTCTGGCTCACTCGAGGACTCTCCAGCTATCCCAGGTCAAATCAGACTCGGGCTGCCCACACTGAGCCTGAAATCACAGTGGACCCTCAGCCTCTGTCCTGCAGACACTCAAAACCCCACCTCGGCATCAGGCAGGAAAGAGGAATCATTAAAAGCTGCCATTTCGAGGGGCGCCTGGGTGGCGCAGTCGGTTAAGCGTCCGACTTCAGCCAGGTCACGATCTCACGGTCCGTGAGTTCGAGCCCCGCGTCAGGCTCTGGGCTGATGGCTCAGAGCCTGGAGCCTGTTTCCGATTCTGTGTTTCCCTCTCTCTCTGCCCCTCCCGTTCATGCTCTGTCTCTCTCTGTCCCAAAAAAAATAATAAACGTTGAAAAAAAAAAAAAAGCTGCCATTTCGAGTCCAGATGTCTAGTTCGGGTCTTGGGGACACCACTCATAAGCTGTGTCATTTATCCTCTCTGGGCCTCGGTTTTCCCCTCTGTGAAATGGGAGCAACCACCCCACCTTCATAGGGTTGACGTGGGTGTGACTCTTGTTATGACCTGGACCCTATTGTCACCCTGTCACCCTCTCACTTCTCCAAGGTTCTCGAAGTGGGGTGTGTAAGGGGCTTCTGACCTCAGGGCTCCCATGTCCACACATTACAGGGCAATAAATATTCACCCAGAATTTCCCAACCATGCTGATCACGGTGACCATCATGGCATTCAAGGCCTGGCAGAGCCTGGTCTGGGTCACCAGCCACCATCATGTGGCCGGGCCCCTCCAGAACCTCTGAAGTTGCAAAGGAGTCCCTTTGCCAGACTTGGGGGGCTAGACCCTGCCTGGGAAGCAGTCATACTTACCCTGTGTCCATCCTCCTGGAGTTTCTGGAGGACCCGCCTGAATCCGGAGAGGGTAGGTTGCCCCATGCCGAACACGGTGAGCCCACCCCGCACCTGCCGGAAGTTGGGGGCCCCACAGCTCTGCACGGTGCCCAGAACATCCATCTTCTCAACAACATCCCGCACCAGGAAGTAGCGACCCTGGCAGGGGGAGAGACACGAGGGGTCACTCAGATGGCTCAGGGACATCTTCTACAGCCCTGTCCCAGGCCCCAGAGGATGAAGAGCAGGGAGATGGGGCAGGGGACATGGTCTTCAAGTTGTCTGCAGACTTCCGGAAAAGACAAACAAAATATGTGACCATCTGTGATCCCAGGAAGGATCTCATCTAGCATGGGAAAGGGAAAGACAGCTCCTCCTGATGGAGAATCAGGGAAGGCTTCATGTAGGAGGCAGCATCGAAGCCAGGCCTTGAGGAAAGCAAGCAGGGAGAGGCATCTTGCGGCAGGAAACGGAGTCTGACTCTAGGGTGGCATCCGAAGCTCTCCAGGAGGAAGGCCTATGTCTCCCTCAGCCAGTGGAAGGGCATGGAGAAGGGGCCCAAGCAGGGAGTCACAGCTGGGGCCCCAGGAATCAGCGAGAGGAAGACTAAACTAGCTCCTTCCTAAGGTCCTGAAGTTCTGAGGCTGCCCAGGTCTCTCCCCTCCCCAGCTGGAGTGAATGGATGCAATGACTGCTGAGTAGAAGGTGGGGAGGGCAAGAGAAGCCAGGACGGTTCGTTCCTGGGCACAAATGAACTCTGGCATCACCTGTCCAGGCCCCTGCCTTCAGTATGACCCACAGGACATTGCCTGACCGATCAGAAACGGAACCAGTTCTTCCAAATGCCAGAAAATCCCAGCTACTCTTTCAACAAATATAGCCTAATCGGCATGATTACTCATTCACTATTTATTGAGCACCTACATCGCTAGAACCAAGTACCGTTCTGGGGCTGGGGGCTACAGCAGTAAACCAGAAAAATGAAAAGTCGTCTGTCCTTGGGGACCTCGCTTTCTAGGGGATATTGGAGGGGGAAAATAGCTAAGTAATAGAAGTTCTGGAGCTTCGAGAACGGGATGGAGATCCCCAGGCCGAGGGGAGCAGTGTGAGGCCCGGTACCTATTCTTCCGGCTGCTCCGAGGGAGGGGTGCGGGCAGGCGAGGGCCAGGCAGGGACCTGGCAGAAGAGAAGAGCAGTGACCCCAGACACCAGAGGGTGAGAGGAAGTGGGTGAGGACTCCGGAGGGTGGGGTAAGGACATGAAGCAGAGAAGGGGCCGGGGTCGGTGGGAGGTGAGGGGGTGGGGTGGGGGGGAAGGAGGAGTGAGGGAACCTATGAGGAAGGAGGACAGGATGGGGGTGGGAAAGGCCGCCGGGGGAGGGAAGGGCAGGGCTGACCTCACCTGCACCAGGTAGTGCTCAGGGGTGGCCTCTGAGAGCCGGCCCAGCGTGTAATGGGCCTTGAGTAGCTCGTCGTGGATCTGGAACTCCTCCCTGCAGTTGTACCTGCCAGGGCGGAATGGAGCCCAAGTCAGAAAACCTTGACGATCAGGGTACCCTCCACCCTCACCAGACCCCTCAACAAGGCCACCCCTGTAGCCCAGGCAGCTACAAGTTTGTGGCAGAGGCGGCCTGGTGTCCCCAGTACAGAAGCCTGGAACTGTGATTGGCCATCCGGCTGAGGACTACATTTCCCAGCGTCCCTTGCAGCTAGGCTGGTCATGTGATTTAGTTTTGGCCAATAGGCTATGAGGAGAAGTGCTGAGGGCAACTTCTGGGTCACTCCCTTAAAGGGAAGGTGGGTGCCTCCACGCTAGCGTCCAGAAGAGATGGTGAGAAGCAGATACTGATGGTGGCGGGGCACCGACAGAGGAGAAGCCTAGCTGATCACAAAGTGGCCATTCCAGCCTGGCGCACCTCCCGGACTCTGGTGCAGAGAGAAAGGCCTTGTTTAAGGTCTCCAATTCGAGGGTTACTTGGCGCCCCCACCGTCTCTGAGAACAAGCCCGCAGCGCGGTGAGGTGGCTCAGGACCCTGGCTTTGGGTTTCCGTGACCTGGGCACGAACCCAACTCCACCACGCGGTCATTTCTTGGCTTTGGAGTTCCTCACTCTCTCTCTCTGTGGCTCCGTTTCCAGTAATTCTCAGCTCCTAGGGCTGCTGTGAGAATTCAGTGCACTGCTGTGTGGGAAGTGCTCAGCCAAGGGCCTTGGGCACAGTAAGCGCCTATTGATACAATAATTCTTACTAGTAGCCCCACTACCTCCGCACAGGGCCATTTCAAACAAAACCCAGGGGTACAAAACCAGATTTCTGCAGATGCTAAGCCAGGGTGGGTCTGTGCCCTCAAGACACAACACGCTTCCGTGCTGATTATGACAGTGAGACGGCCTCCCGGCACTCGGGCCCCGGCGTCTGCTCTCTACGAAGGAACTGCACCTAGGAAAGGCAGGGCGGAGGAATGATTGGGGCAGGGGAGCACTCGACGAGAAGTCAAGAGACCGGGGATCCCGCTCCCAGCTCTGCCTCGTCTCACCGCGTGCTGGGCAAATCCTCTACCCCCAGAAGCTCGGTTTGGGGTATTTAGATCCAGTTTTCACATCTGATCGGAAACGTGTTAGATCAGGAGCCGGCAAACCTTCTGTATCGAGAACTGGGTAGTAAATAATTTTGGCTTGTGAGCCACACAGTGTCTGTTGCAACAACTCAGCTCTGCTCCTGAAGTGTTAAGCATCCATAGATAGTATATAAATGAATAGGAACGGCAGTGTTCCAATAAAACTTTATTCACAAAAACGGATGCGAGGTGCGATTTGGCCCACAGGACACAGTTCACCAGGCCCTGTGCCGGATGATCTCTAAGGTCCCTTGCACCCAAACACACTACAACCCAAGGGGTGCTGTGCTCACGCTGGCTCCAGGAGGCATGCATAGTCCCACTGTGGCAGATTTGTACAGCAGGCCCGTGACCTTCCTGAGCCATACCACTTGGTTAAATATTCTGTACGTCAAAACCCACATAATCTGATAGGAAAAATGAGACCCAGAGAGGGAACATGCTTTGCCCAAGGGCACAGAGCAAGGCCCAGGATGTGTGTCTCCTATACCGCCCCTCAAGGGCCAAACCTAGATGTGTCACCTCTGACAGAGAGAATACACGTCGAGTCTCTTGTATGCAACATCTCTTCTTTTCCCCTAATCATGAGCACAGCAATGGATGATGACAATCTTCCTGTCAGGCCCCAAAGCCAGCAGGCCGGATTTATCATTCCCACCCCTCGGGTTTCCTTACACAGAAAGTCCCATCTGCTGGGTCTCTGCCCAGCTTCTGTGTGTGGAACAGAATTCACCCTCAGCTCATCATGTCCTACTTCCCGCATCCTGGAGGGGCCCAGAGGCAGAGTCCATTAAAGATAAGGCTCCCCGAGTCACCGGGAGACAGACCCAATGCCTCTTCTGCCCCCGGGCCTCTGGTTCACAGCACCCCCTCCTTCAGTGACCCCACAGGGCAGGCAGGGTTGCAGAGCCCCCTTCTTGGCCCTCTTCCTCTGGATGCATGCAGTATATCCAGAGGTCTCAAAATGTAGTGCCGGAACAAACCCTCAGCCTCTTCCGGGACTGTGCCTGAAGGACCTAATTAAGAGAGTTGACCAACAGCTCCCAGCCTTTCAAGCCATAGCCCTTTAACCACCTGGTATTAACCTCAGTTTTGAACCGTAATTACGAGCTGCGGAAAAATAAAAGTCTAAATTCTATGCGTCTAAGTACATCAACTCCCTTTGAAAATGTTCAGCCACAAATGATTTTCAAAAGGGTGTCCCCACCCCACCCCCACAGCCATTCCTCCCTCACCATGCTTCTAAGCCCTGTGGACAGGAGAAGTAACACGAGCCAAGAGACACTCGACAGAGACCCGCCCAGCCACTCGCTTGCCGTGTGACTCCAGACCGACTGCGCAACCTCTCTGGGTCTCAGTGTCTTCATCTGTGAGGGCAGTCTGTAGACTAGGCGTTACATGCCACCACCCCTCCAGGCATGTCTTCTGGGGACACGGCCACTCTCCCCCCCCCCCCCCCCCCCCGCCACTCACGTGATCACGACGGGGGCCACTTTGTTGGGGATGATGGACTTGGCTTTACTGTTGTGCAAGCCTGTGGTCTGGAAGGAGTGGACACTGGGTGAGTGCTGACCGTCCATCGGGCCACCGCCCTGGAGGCCCTCGAGGGGGGCACCCGCCGAAACCGTCTGCTGGGCTGTGCTGGCCGTTGTACCCATAGTCTGCTGGAAGCCTCAGGCCCCAACACCTGTGGGATGAGAGGGCACGTGGTGGAGGAAGGGGTGGGGAAATCCACAGCAGGAGGGGACCTGGCCCACCTGTACCTCCCCTGCATAGACGCCAAGTCTGAGGCCCAGCGAGGGCCAGCTCTCCCTGTAGCTGGAGACGGAGGGCAGGTGTGCTGCCTTCCACGCGTTTGCCGAGTGCCTACTATGTGCCTGGCCCTCTGCTGCTGCTTTGGGAGGGTGACGGACATAACAAGATAAACACACGGCCCCTGACCCCTTACAGTTACACTCCTCTGGAAAAAACATGACTGTTAGGAAGGGGATAACCCTCCACACCAGGTCAGGACCTAGGGCTCTGAGTGACTGGGCCAGGCCCTCCAGACACGGGGAAGTGGGAAGACTGGTGGGGGGGGGGGGGGGCGGCGGGCGGGGGGGGGGCCAGCAGGTACAGAGGGAAGTCAGGCTTGGATTTGAAGGGTGTGGATGGGAACAGGGTTCAGGAGGACACTCTAGGCATGAATATCACAGAATGAGGCTGGGGACATCCGGACAACATGAGCTTTCAGCAGATCAAGGGTTTAGTGAGAGCACCAGGCCCTTGAACTTGACATCACGGTCATCAATACCACCATCAACGGCCAAGGCTTCGGCCCTGCATGAAGCAGGCTGGACACCTGCTAGACGCAGTGACTCCCCTGGTGGGGCTCTCTCCCAGAGAAATACTGAAGGACGTATGCAAAAACCAGGCTTCGAAGATGGGTCGCTCCCAGAAGTGTTGGTTGGCAAAAGACACAGGAAACAACCTCCAGCCAACAGGGGTTTTGTTGGGTAAAGTACGGGACATCTCTAAGGCGGAAGGCTAAGTGGCCACTAAAAACATCATCATGATGGCTTTGGAAAGACATCTAGGAAACAGGGCTGCAAGGCAAGGACTGGCTGCCATCCCATTTTAATTCATGAAGGCGTATCAGCAGAAGAATCTGGGAGATATCCATCAAGATGTTATTTGGAGTTATCACCAAGTGATGCAATTATGGCTAATTTGTGTCTTCTTTTGTTTTTTCTCCTCCGAACACTGGGTAATAAAGTTAAGGCCCACTTAACACAAGTGAGAGAATGGCTGGGGAAGCGGCTGGGGACCAGTGAGGGGCTGCTAGAGGGCATGAGAGGGCCTGGCCCCGGTCGGAGAGCCACAGTGCTGCTGGACAGGCAAGGGGCCGGGAATTCTACGTGGCCCAAAGGGAAGGCGTGGGAGACAGGCTCGCAGAGCTCCGAGGGTCCAGCAGCCCTTGGCCGTGGTGGACCTGATGGTCTAGGATCAGGACAGGAGGGTGCAACCCCCCTGCCCGCCGTCTCAAAACCGGGAGTAGCACCTCAGGAAGGGGATGGCAGTCAGGGGTCAGCGGGTCAGTCTGGAGGCTGAACTCACTGTGCCTTCTCTCCCCCCGGCCCTGGGGGAGTACTCAGGCTGCCCCTCCCCAGAACCACCTAGACAGAATGACTAGACTCATCCACCCCTCCTCCAACCCTCCCAAACCACCACCTGTCCCTGTCCCTGTCCCTCTCCTGTCGGGAAAGGGTTGCTTCTCTCCCTCCGGCCCAGCCTTGTCATCTTTGAAAACTCCCAGCAGCCATGTGACAGCCTTGTTAACACGCACACCTTGTGTTTATGAGAGTCCCATCATACAGGGTCCAATTTTTCCCTCCCTCCCTGTCTCTGTCTCCTTCCCTGCCCCCCCTCCCCCTCCCCCCTGTCAAAAATGGAGGGGATGAGCCTCCGTTCCTAAACAGAAACACAGGCTGCTCAGATTGCACGAGTGGGCCCCAGAGCCAGAAACTTCTCTCCACTTCACCTGCTGTGGCAGGCCCCCAACACAGCTCACCCAAGTTCCCCAGACCCCGCCGGGCAGTCTGGGCCAAGGAGGCACAAATAGGAACAGCCTCCTCCAACAACAACATGGGCGACGGGACACGGGAAGGGCCTACAGGAGGCCGCAGCTGATCACGGCTGCCCGGCCACGGCCAGGCCCGGCTCCCTTCGTGCTGAGCTGTGGCTGGCCCCCCCCCCACCCCTCCTACCCTGCGCCACTCCCACGGCTCCAGCCCCAGCCACCCCTGTTTTTCACGGGCTCCACGGACGACGCCAGGCCCCAGCTGGGGCCCTAGAAGGACATATGTGCACAGCTGTAGGCTCCCAGGTGGAGGAAGGACAATATCCTTTGAAAGTTGACCTGCTTCCAAACAGTCTAGAGGAGGGTGAAGCCCCGGGATCCCCAGGCTTCCCGCTCTACACTCTTCCCCTGAAACCTCCCCACCCTGCCTGGAGCGCGGCTTGCTAACTAGCACAGGGGCCTCATCCTACTGGCCACGTGCTGAGGGGCCCCGGGCAACTTCCCCACGTCCCCATCTGTAAAATGACAGTGAGGGAGGGGATGGCCCCAAAGGCTCTTCCAGATTCACGTGGATCTGGCTCCCAAGACAGGCAGTCCCGGTGGTCCCACCCCTACTGTGGCAGTGAGCACAGGGGGAGGGGGAGTTGCTGGGGTCCCGGGTGCTCAAACTTCTGCTTGGGGGGAGAATGGGGAAGGTGGGGTGTGTGAGGGAAACTGAAAGAAGTGGTCCATGAGCCTGGATGGTTTCTTAAGAATTCCACTAGCCCAGCACTTCCTTCGATCGACGTGAAGGCCGTCCCCATCGTGCTGCAGAGGTCAGGACACGGGAGCCAAAGAGCTCACAGGCAGGTTGCATCACACGGCCACCCAGGTGCCCCCAAATTTTATTTTTTAAAGACACATCAGTGGGGCCCCTGAGTGGCTCAGTCGGTTAAGCGTCCGACTCTTGGTTTCAGCTCAGGTCATGATCCCAGGGTCGTGGGATCGAGCCCTGTGTCAGGTTCCACGCTCAGAGATTCTCTCTCTCCCTCTGCCTTTGCCCCTCTGGTGCTTTCTCACTCTCTCTCTAAAAAAGTAAATAAATAAAATTTAACCTTAATGTACCTACTGGGTGATCTAGTTAATACGATAACAACTAACAACCTGTATCATTACATCACCAATTTGTTTTTTTTGTATTTTGATAGCTCTCTGAATGCAACTTACTTCCCTCTGTCATCCCATATATTTTGTGCACTTGCAAACAGTCTGAAAAGGGGGTCCGTGAGTTTTTGCCAGATTGCTAGGGATTCTTGGAGAAAGAAAGAAAGAAAGAGAGAGAGAGAGAGAGAGAGAGAGAAAGAAAGAAAGAAAGGGGGAGAGAGGGAGGGAGGAAGGGAGGGAGGGGGAGGGAGGAAGGAAGGGAAAAAAAGGAAGAAAACCATAATTTGAGGGAAGAGTATTTCCCACCAAACACAGGAACTCTTTCACCTTCTCCTTTACTCCTGTTTGTTAACATGTCGAAGCATCTACGAAGCACCAACCACCCAACAACCCTGTAAGGTCCAGCCTCACTGTCCATTTTCAAAGGAGGACGGCTGACCCTTGGTGAGCGGTGGCGTTGGGAAGGGCTCCTCATTGCTTTGCCTCCCTGCCTCTTCACAGCTCACCCTGAGAGCAGGAGCTTGCCCACACTGCCCCCTCCCTCCCTCCTGGATCTGTACGACCCCCACTCATCCACTCCATGCTCTGCCAGAGCACCCCAGACACAGCCTACCCAGAGAGGTGGAGGGATGCATGGTTTCCCACGGAGGGAGTGAGGACTCTGGGACCCACTGCTCCCACAGAAGCCCTCAGCCGCCAGCTAAAGAAGCCACGGAAACATCTGGGCTACGGCTATCACGGCGTTTGAGAAAGTCCCCCACACAGACATGCACCCTCCGGCCTCCACACCCAGTCATTCTCGAGAAAAAAGAAACAATGTCCGGAACCCTTGGCAGAGAGGTGACCTTGTTCCCCAGGAAGAATTCAACTTTAGGAGCTGGAATATGAGCTCTGGCTCGTCAACTACCCGCCTGATGCTACAGCGTAAGTGCCCAGCCTGCGGAGTGATGAGCTTCTCGCCAATGGTGGTATTCAAGCCAAGGGGGTGCTGCAGATGACCACTCTGGATCCTGGAGTAGGGAGGACAGGCGAGAGGTTCAAGAGCGGATTCCCAAGGACACACCCCGTGAGTCCAAGTCTGTTTCTTTTCATCCAGTTTTTGGTAGAACTGGATTGCCACTATTCTGGTCTCAGTTTCCCCATCTCTAATCCAAAGCTCACAAGCCCCCCCCCCCCCTTTTTTGCCCCATCCTGGTGCAGCAGCCGTGACCTTTAGGCTTGGCAAACCCCGCGGGCTTTTCCAAAGCACAGTTTAGCTCTTGGGACCGAAGCGGAAAGCTGCATGTGAGCTATGGACCCCAGCCACCACCTGGCCCTGTCCTTTCCCCTGCCCTCCCTGCCCACCGGGATGGACCTCAGACCCCCTTGCAAAATCTCAAGTCCCACTTTAGGAAAAGATGTGCCTACAGGAGCCAACACAAATGACTGTCACCACGGACCCCTAAAAGCAGATTCAGAGCCGGCTACACCCCTGGAGGTCAACAAGTCCAACCCTCTCTGTCTACTCACGAGGAAACGGAGACCCAGAGTGGGAAAGTGATGTCCTCCAACTCACAAGGACAGAATTAAAACCCAGAGCTCCTGCCTCCCCACTCCAGGGCTCCCTGACTGGGCCACACTGACTCTAGACTGAAGCAAAGGGGAAGACCGCTGTGAGCATAGGGAGATAACATTGAGTAGATAGTGTACAAACGTGTAATTATGCTAGTCAAATCAGGGTGTGTGGTCAGGAGTGTGTGATGCCTGTGCCTGCCTTGTGGGGGGGGGGGGATGCAGATCTAAACAGACCCCTAAGCTAGCCTCTAGTGACCCTGACTGTAGAGAGGAGGCCCCAAGAGGGCCAAGGGGTCGATCTCCTGGAGCAAAGCACTTGACATAGAATATCTCATTTAACCCTGAGGCCCCTCCCAAAAAAGAGGGGCTAACTCTTACAACTTGCTACCAAATTCACAAGAAATCCAATTAAAAATGGGCAAAAGATGGGGCACCTGATTAGCTCGGTCGGTGGAGCATGTGTCTCTTGATCTCCAGATTGTACGTTCAAACCCCACGTTGGCTGTAGAGATTACTTGAAAATAAAACTTTTTTTTTTAAGTAGGCTCCATGCCCAATGTGGGGCTTGAACTCACAACCCTGAGATCAAGAGTCACATGCTCTACTAAGCCAGTGGGGCACCCAGAAAAATAAAATCTTTAAAAAAAATGGGCAGGGCGCCTGGGTGGCTCAGTCGGTTAAGTGTCCAACTTCGGCTCAGGTCATGATTTCGCGGTCCGTGAGTTCGAGCCCCGCATCGGGCTCTGTGCTGACAGCTCAGAGCCTGGAGCCTGTTTCGGATTCTGTCTCCCTCTCTCTGAACCTCCCCCGTTCATGCTCTGTCTCTCTCTGTGTCAAAAATAAGTAGGGGCGCCTGGGTGGCGCAGTCGGTTAAGCGTCCGACTTCAGCCAGGTCACGATCTCGCGCTCCGTGAGTTCGAGCCCTGCGTCAGGCTCTGGGCTGATGGCTCAGAGCCTGGAGCCTGTTTCCGATTCTGTGTCTCCCTCTCTCTCTGCCCCTCCCCCATTCATGCTCTGTCTCTCTCTGTCCCCAAAATAAATAAACGTTGAAAAAAAAAAAAAAATAAATAAATAAATAAATAAAAACGTTAAAAAAATTTTTTTAATTAAGTCCATCTATTTCTTTTCACATTCTTTTTTTTTTTTCCAGTAGGCTCCATGTCCAGCGCTGAGCCCAACGTGGAACTTGAACTCACGACCTAAGATCATGACCTGAGCTGAAATCAAGAGTCGGCCACTTCACCAACTGAGCCACCCAAGGGGCCCCTGCTTCTTTTCACATTCTTAACTCTTGAGAATGACGCAGGTGGCCCACGTTACGCTTCTACTGGACCGTGCTGCTGGGTCTCAGTGCTCTGCGGGCCGGAGGGCACCCCTCGGCCAGCTCGGGGTCGTCAGAGTTGAGCCCCACACCTGCTGCAGGTAAAAATAATTCTACTACAGGCACGAGGACGCCTGGGAAGTCAGTGTCAGCGTTCCCACTTACAGAGAGAAAAGTGGAGGCTCATGGAAGCTGTAAGTGACTCTCCAATGGCCTGGCACCCCGCTGGGGACACAGTGGTTCTGACTCTGTGAAGCACGGGCCCCACTCCTTAGCGCCTCTGGGGGCGTGGCTTCACTTCTCTGCGTGTCAGTTTCCCCTGTTATTAACGCGGGACAGGAGGACCCTTCCTGGGCCTCCAGGGTTGGGTGGTAGGAGGATGAAATTGGCAAGTATGCCGGAAGCAACACCTAGCCAGCCAGACATGCAGCGGGGGCTCCCCCAGGGCCCCATCCTCAAGGCACTTCTCTCTCCCACTTCTCCACGTCCCTTCCCTGCCACCGCTGGACGTGAACCTCCCTGACGGGGCCTCACCCAGACACAGCCTATAAAAGGAAAGGTCTGGAGGAACACCTGGGCTCAGCAGTCCTCCAGCGGGGCTGGGGTGTCCTCCCTGGTAACGCACAGTTAGCACAGACATAACTCCCCATTTCCCTCTGTCTGGTGGGCCGCTTATGGAGGCGTCCTCCAGCTGTAATCAAGAATCAGGACAGCCCTGCTCTGTGGCCTCGGGCAAGTCCTCTGCCCACTCTGGAACTGTCCCCATAGAAGAATGGTTTGGCCCTCCTCCAGCTTCCTCCAACCTCTGCCGTCACCAGGTCCAGGACGCCAGCTGCTCAGCGGGCCAAGCAGAGCAGCCCCCAGCCAGTGTCCCCTTCCCTGTGCCCCCACAATCCATTCTCCATGTGGCAGCCAGAAGGATCAGGGCACCTGGGGGGCTCAGTTGGTTCAGCGCCCAACTCTTGATTTCGGCTCAGGTCATGATCTCATGGTTTGTGAGAGCGAGCCCTGCATCAGGCTCTGTGCTGACAGCATGAAGCCTGCTTGGGATTCTCTCCCCGCCCCTCCCTGGCTCATGCGCACTCGCATGCGCGCGCGCTCTCTCTCTCTCTCTCTCTCTCTCTCAAAAATAAACATTAAAAAAAAAAAAAAAAACCTAAATCGGGTCATGTTATCTCCTCCAGGCACACTGCAACATCCGGACCCATCCCCTGGTGAGGAGGCCCCACCCTCTGACCTCACTCACCCTGTGTCCTCACCTCCGTGCTCCAGCCACTGGCCACAGCCCCCTCCTTCTTCCACCGCCCCAGGCCCACTCCTCCTCATGAATGCTGCACACCTACCACCCCTCTGTTTGGAACATTCTTCCTGAGGTCTTGGCTCAGATGTCCCTCTTCAGGGAGGCCTCTCCGAGCCCCTGGTGACGCTGTCTGCCCACACCAGCCCGCACAACCTCTGTCCATCCACAAGCGCTTTTATTTCCTAACTGCCTCATTGACGGGGTTACGGGTGTCACCTCAGCCTCCCTCGATGAGCAGGGTCAGTGCCTGACTCATCCACATCATGGCCCCAGCACCAGGACGGCGCCTGGCGCCCGACAGATGCTCGGGAAGTATTTATGAGATGAACATATGACCAGCCTAAGGCACCTGCAGCTTCCGGGCCTCACAGGGCAGTGGGCACCCGGCACCAAGAAGCAGGTCACAGTCCTCCACAAGAGGGTGTAGAGAGAAGCCGCTCCCACCCAATCCTCCTCTCACCTGAACGGCCCTCCTCTCCCCCCCCCCACCCTCCCACATTCCACACAACCCTAGATGTTAAAGCCCAGCTCCTCCAGGAAGCCCCCCCTGACTACACACCCACCTCCACCTCTCAACACCCAGAGCCCACTATGAGCATCACGAGACGGAACACTCCATTCCCCTCCACTGCATGCTGTTCCCGGCAGGGGCCATCCCATGTCCTTCCTGGCTCCGTCAACTGCCTGGCCCAAGGGAGGAGCTGCACACAGGATCACAGAACATGTCAGCTCTATTTTATTCCCCGCCCTGCCTGGCCCGTCGTTGATGGGGACAAGGGTGGCACTCAGCAACAAGAGGGCACAGATGACAGGAAGGGTGTTTACTTAGACATCATGGTGCATATTCCTGAGTGGGGGCACTCAGGGAGGTATTCATTTTCCTCTGGTTTATCCCTCGCTTCTCAATTTCCTACAATGAGCATGATTACTTCGGGAATTTTTTTTTTAAGTATAGTTATTTGTAATAGTTTCAAAGTTGGACAAAGGTCACAGCTCCTCACCTAGGGCGTCCCCTTTCCCCCCACCATGCTCCTCGGCTGTGTCTTTGTCCCCCACCCCACCCCACTGCCCTCTGCCTATTACCACCTATGTTCCCGTGAAAATTACTCCACCTCGCACAGCCTGGTGGGATTTTTCGTGTCTCTGTGGTTTTTCTATCTTCGCTATTGTCAACAACCTCAAAAGAAGCAACATAGGGTTTATGACCCCCGCTTTATTTTTTTAAGTCTATTTATTTATTTTGAGAGAGAGAGAGAGAGAGAGAGAGAGAGAGCAGGGGAGGGACAAAGAGAGAGGGAGAGAGAGAATTCCAGGCAGGCTCCATGCTGTCAGCACGGAGCCCGATGCGGGGCTTGAGCTCATGAACCGTTGAGATCGTGACCTGAGCTCAAATCAAAAGTCGGACGCTTAACTGGCTGAGCCACCCAGGTGTCCCCACTTTACAGAAAAGGCAGCTAAGCAGGGCCACCAACAGGAATTTCCCGAGGCTCCACTGCTTAGTAGAGGCAGAGTCGCCTGGCTTCTGCTGCAAGGCCCAGCCCCTCAATTCACGTCTCCGAGGGCCGCCCAAACCTATCCCTCCACAGCCTCCTTCCCTCAGCCTCCTCTTGAAAACTAGGAGAGCAAAACATAAAATAAAGCCACCAGTGGTCGGGGATCACAGGAGACCTTTATCTGCTAAACTGTATACTTTTAAACTGCTTTTATTTTTTTCTAGACGGAAAACAAGATCTAAAAGTTAAAAGCAGAGAGTGGAGGAATGTTCAGAGGGTGGACTGCCCCCGTGGGGTGGGCCTTGAGCTCTGGGCTTCCGCCTGCAAACAGCAGGGAGCCTCTGAGGGCCCAAGTTCTGGAAGGGAGAGGTCACCTCTGTCACACCCAGAGACAGCACGCTGGGGTGGGCTTGGAGCCGGGAGTGGACAGCGTGGGCAGAGGGACTGGGCAGCCAGCTGAGAAGCTGTGGCAAGTGGGGGCCAGCAAGGGGCACAGGTCCCACTGCAGATGGGGTGCCAAAGCTGGGAGAGGCCGCAGGTGGGGTGGGGGGGGGAAGCCCTGCCCTCTGTGAGGGGGAGAAGCTGTCGGCGCCTGACAGGTGGAAGGCAGAGGAGGGGCTCCTGCCTGCCCTGCAGCCAGCAAAGACCTTCACACTTGTCACCACATGCTCCAGCATGGCCCCTGAGGCTTCTGAAATGTGGGACCCTCAGGAAGGAAAAGGGTTCTTTCCGGCACCCCTACTTGCCTGCCTCCAGGCCTGGGGAGCCCCCCCCCCACTTCTGAAGCTCCCCATGCGGGTCAGCTCTGCCTGACAGAAAGCTCTGCCTCTGTGGGGGCTCAGACTGGGGAGGGGAGGAAAGGCTATAAGGAACATTCTGGGGGCCAGAATGGGGAAAATCTGAATATGGATAGTATGTTGAATAAAGAAGTTAATCATACTGTGGATACTGTGTTCCTAGGAGACCCAGGCAGAAGCGTCTAGAGGGGAAGCACCTTGATGTCTGTCACTCTTGGATGGTTGAGAGAGACAGAGAGAGAGAGAGAGAGAGAACGAGAATACACACGAGCAAATGTAGCAAATGTCAGCAATGTGCCAGCACAGGGTGTCATGTCAGGAAGGCAGTCCTGGGGCCCTCCTGTCCTCAAGGGGGTGGAAGAGGGCTCCCTGGGGCAACATCCTGTCCCCCTGTGTCACAGCACCTGAAGCCCTTCTGTATTTTCCCCAGGTCTGTGAGTCCTCTGGCCTCCGGGCCACCTCCAGTGAGGGAGTCTGTCCTCTGGCTCAGGCCCCAGCAGCCCAGACACAGGCCACACTTCCTGGGCAGACCCTGACCCCCTCAGGAGAGCCTGGCCCACCTCCCTTGCTCTGACCACTGCCACCAGGCTGCCTCCTAACCTCTAGAGGGCTTCTCTGCTCCCTCTTGCTGGCCCTGGGGCATGTGGCTTTCTGGTCCCAAGACAGGACGGACTCCCCCCTGGGAAAATCTCCCTGGGAGAGACCATCAGTCCCTGAAGTGCCGGACCAGCTTCTCAGCCTGTGAACGTCCTCAAGTTTGACCAAAATGCTCACAATGCCTCCACTCCCTCCCTCCCCACCGTGTGTATGAAACAAACCAGATGAGGGGCAGGGGGACACTCCCTGCCTCCCCTGCAGCTACCCGTGACTAGTCCTAGCTAATGGAACATAAGGGGCAGTGTCCCATGGCAAGTTCCAAAACCTTGCCTCTGAGCCCCCTTCCCCCCCTTCCTCCATCCCGCTGTCTGGAACACAGATGTGATGACTGATGTTTCGCAGCCATCTTGGAACCACGAGCACATGAAGCCACCGCCTCGGAATGGCGGAGGTCAAGGTCCCCCAAGGAATCCATGGAGTGGAACCACCACCCCAGGCGTGGGCCGCAAAGCTCTGGGTTTGGACAGGACTTAGAAATAAACTTCCATCTTGTGTAAACTACGGTCATTTGGCTTTTCCTATTACTCGCAGCCAAATCTAATCCTAACTAATGCACTCCATTATTTTTAGGTTTGACCCTCAATGACCACGTGCCACATGGCAACAAGACAGAACTTACTTCTTTCCCCTTTTGCAGGAGAACCTCAAGTTTCCCTGCTGGTAAGAGTCAGGCAGAGCGACGCCGGGAGCCTGTGAGCCCAACCCATGCTGGGGTATGGGGGTTCAAGGGATATAGAAGATACCAGCTCTGGCCACCGAGGCCCGCGGGGCAGCTGAGGAGACAATTAGGGCACCGCTGATGGCTACACGGTGTGGTGCAGCAACCTTCCCCGAGTCAGCTGCAGAGATTTAGAAAGTTCTAAGCAACTAACTGTTTGTTCCACGCTCTACACTGACGCTTGGCCTCCACTGCTCCAAAAAGGCAGAGAGAGAATGCAAGTGTCTCCCACGTGGAGTCTCTCTGTGTCCCTCTCGGGGCCTTACTGAGGAGCAGATCTCCCGGAAAATAAGAAGGTATTATCTGGATGGGAGGGCCCCTGCCTATTGGATTTTTCATGGGGAGCAAGAGGAGGGGAATGTAAAAATTTCCAGGGAAGGCCCAGTCAGCTCTGGGAGGGCAGTCATTCTGTTCCTGAGAGTCTGAAGCTCCATCCACGTCCAGGTTCCATGCACCTGGGACTGTTAGGGGGGAGGACCCTGGGGAGAACAGGGTTAAGAGTGCCCGGACATGGGGCGCCTGGGTGGCGCAGTCGGTTAAGCGTCCGACTTCAGCCAGGTCACGATCTCGCGCTCCGTGAGTTCGAGCCCCGCGTCGGGCTCTGGGCTGATGGCTCGGAGCCTGGAGCCTGTTTCCGATTCTGTGTCTCCCTCTCTCTCTGCCCCTCCCCCGTTCATGCTCTGTCTCTCTCTGTCCCAAAAATAAATAAACGTTGAAAAAAAAAAAAAAAAAAAGAGTGCCCGGACATTCTCTCCTGCTCAGCTCCAAGAAGTTGGGCATTTGAGCATATCAGGGTCAGCAGAAACCTAGAGATTCCTGAGACCCCACACAGGGCCTTGCTGACGCTCTCCTTGCTGCTTCCAGGGACTGGGCCCCAAAGGGCCAGTGGGAACTGAGGCTGGAACCCCACTTCTGACCTCCAGGAATGCCACAGGGGCCTGAAGCATCTCTTCAAGGAGCCATGAAGATCCGGGACCCAGTTCTGGGGTCTGTCCCCATCCTTCTACCTCTGCAGCTTCCGGTCTATACTCCCTTGCTTGGCATTCAAGACCCCTCTTCCCACCCTCACCGCCCCTATTACCCTGCACATCCCCAGAGTTCCAGGCAACCCCCGGTCCCAGATGGCCTACAGTACAGAGCAGCAAAGGCACTGGTAGATGTTCCTCTCCAGCTTGGGCTTTCCGAGAGGTCTCAAGTTCAGTACAACCCAGTACTGAACTCAAGTTCAGTGTTAGCAGCTGAACCCTTTGTATAAAACCGATCCTTTGTGAAAGTCCGACGTGCAATATAGCCCAGTGTGCAGTACAGCCAGGAGCTGAGCCCCTGGGCAGGCTGCCAGCTCAGGAAGAGAGATGGACACCCTCCTGCCTCCAGAGCCAGCACGGGGCCTCTCCTCGTCAGCGACCGCTCCAGAGCGGCTGGCCGGAGACGCTCAAAGCCCTTTCCTGCTCGGACCTCCCAGGGCACATCCAGCCCTTCCCTGCCCCCTTACATCTGTCCTCCCTGGTCCCACAACCAGAGACATCACCCCCCCACCCTCACCCCCTCACTCCCTCCGTCAATGTCCAGTGGAAATGCCCCCTCTTTCTCCAAGCCTGCACCCCAGCAACCTTAGCCTCGAGCTCCCTGGCCTGGGGTTTGGTAAGGACACGCTTCACCTCCCCACTCTGGACCAGTGCTCCTCCAGGGCTGCCACAGGGCTAAACCCACAATAGTTGTGGGTCCCAAATATCATTCCCCTAAATAAATTCCACATTCACAGTCCCATTTCAGCTTCAGAATAATCCTACGAGAAAAGCAGAAGCACAGGCAATTGTGCCATTTAGCAGACGGGAAAACTGAGGCTCAGAGAGTTTACTGCATGACATAAAAACAGAACCAGGCCTCTGGTTCCATAGCCCGGGCTCTTTCTCATGCACCACCCAGCCACCCTCTCCCATTTCTCCCGACGCTACCCTCGCTTTCCCACTAGATGAAGGAAACTTAAGCCACGGACCTAGTAGAAGGCAGAGAACATGCTGGACCCAGAAAAGAGAACCGCTTCCAGGGCCACAGCCTGTCATACACCCCCAGGCCGCCAGATGCCCTGGATGGGTAACAATGGAGCTAAAAATAGGGCAGGAGGCTGAGTGGCCAGCTGTAGGAAACATCTGCCTTTGCTGGAGAACAAACATGAAGGAAGTCACCCTGCTACAGGGGTCCCCTAGGGTGGGGCAAGGGGAGGGCTGGGGGCGGGGGAGGGGAGGATAAAACTTTCAGGTCTGTACCCAGGGCAGGGGCTCCTACCAGCACCTACCTGCCCTGGACCTTGTCCTGCCCAACACACACACACACACACACACACACACACACACACACACACACGATACACAGTTTAAATCCACCTTGTTCACGAACATGCATCTCAGAGTCAGATGTACCTTTGAGGTCCCAGTCTGTTCCTCTCATTTTATAGAAGAGAAAACTGAGGTCCAGAGTAGACCAGACAACTGCCCACAGTCACAGGGACAGTCGACAGCAGGGCCGGGTCCAGGCGTCTCCTTACGCCTCTCTTCTGCACCTCCCTGCCCATCTGCTTCACGGAGCACGTCCACCCAGGGCCAGGAAAGACCCTGCTGAGGAAGAGCTCTCCGGCTCCCCAGAAGGGAACACGCCAAGCAGAGGAGACAGGTCAGCATGAAAGACGTCAGTTTAGACCCAAGGAGGAACCACGTAGCAATTCATGACTCCTCCCAAGCACACCCAGCCTCCCCTTCGGCCTACGGCTCCCCAACTCCCACCCTTGTTCTCTAACCTCGAGCCAAAGTGAAATTCTTTCAATCCCTGGAGCAGACATCTCAACGGGCCTTTGCAAATAATTAGCAATAATGACAAAAAGAAGAACAACGCAGAGGTGCCTCTTACAGCCCAGGGGGATGGGGTGGGGTGTTCTAGAGTCTATGCAGGGCAGAAACTGTGGCCTTTGAAAATTCTTAAAATGACCCATCCAGGACAAGGCTGCCCCATCTCTCAATTGGTCCAACCCGGTCAGCTTTCCTCCAGTGACGGCACAGATGTCAGTTTCCTTGCTGAGCCGCAAATGAAGTTTGCCGGTCACACACCGGCCTCGCGTTCATGCACTCCACGTCTTCCTGCCCCACTGGCTCTCTCTGCCTCGCGGACTCCCATCCCTGAACCAGGAGGCCTCCTTCACCTTCCCCAGACCACATCCCAGCATGGCTGTTGCCACCCGGAAGCCCCCCAGGCCAGGGCGGGGGCTGGCCTCTGATGGCATCTCAGGGCTTGGCACAACGTAGCCACCCAAATGAACAAAACCGGACAGATTTTTCAGGAACAACACCACCCAACCAAAAGGTCGGTTCTGTGGGTGCCCACGCTGTGCGCATAAATGAGACGGTACAGGTGGGTTTAGCCCCGGGCCCAGAACGCAACAGGCACTCTGTAAATGCAGCCACGTTTCGACTGCCCCAAGAAAGTGGGGGCTGGGAGGAGGTTCGTGAGGAAGGGCCATGAAGGCGAGAGGCTGTGGAGGCCCCTTCAGGCCAGGAAGCAGGGAGGACGACTCTGAGGGCCCCCTGTCTGAGAAACAGACCCCACCCTTGCAGGAGAATCGCCTGGCTGAGACCCCCGGGTCTCTCCCGTTGACTCACACTCCCCCTGCCTCCCCGAGGGACAAGAAGAGCGGGGTCCCTAAGAAGTCCCCTGGGCTCTTGACTCACTCCTGAGGACCAAACACACTAGCAGCTTGACCAGGATCTGAAATCACAAACGACGAAATTCTAACCCCAAATGGCTTAACATCTCCACCACCACCCCCTGAGGTGCGGCCTCAGGTCTGTTAGCGGGGAGAGGATGATGGTGGCAGCGGGCACGATGTCGTGGAGCCCCAGACGGGCCCAAGCACTGCGCTGAGGCCGTTCACCTACCATCTGGTCCACAGCTCCGACGGCACGCCCTGCAGGACCGGGGGCCCTAACACCTTCCAGGAGTCCACAAGGTCAACGCTGTTCTCAGGACAGCTCCGAGGTATCACTGCTGTCTCACTGTAGTGACGGAGGCAAAGCCACGGCAGCAGGTAAAACTCAGCAAGAGGCAGTACACTGGCCGTGAACTAGGCTGCCCGAGTCACTCACGGTGACAGAACATGCCAGTGTCACCTAAGGAGGTCCTGGATGAAGCAGAAGAGCTCATTTCACTGAAGTTCAGCCTTGTGTGCGCGTCTTCTCGCTACTATTCTGTGTGATGACGGTGCGTACCTGGGCTGTGTGGGGGTACGACAGGTGTCTGGGGGGATGGCACTTGTGAGCCCACCAGAGCTGTCTGCCAAACTAGCCTCTCTGTGCACAGAAAACCAGCCGACAGACAGACAGACGCCAGAATTGGGTTATTCTGAATTGGGCATCTGGCGGACATTTTCTCAAAAATGAACCAGGCAAGCCTGTCCTTTCGAGGAAGGCAACCGATGGCATTTGTTGCCAATGATCAAGTTTGAGCTTAAAGGGAAACATCAGAGTTTCGGAAAACTTGCATCAGCCACCGTGAGTCTGACAGCCTCTCAAAACACAAAGAGTTTGCGATGATATGGGGGACGATGTTAACGTATGTAATTTCTGAAAATTGCCGAAACGTCTAAATTTGGAAGATAGGTATAACCCAGGGAACCAATATTTTCCCAATGACCCCTATGTGACGTTACAAAACCACACCTGTGTCAAAGATCCACTCAGAGGGGTGCCTGGGTGGCTCAGTCAGTTGAGTGTCCGACTTCGGCTCAGGTCATGATCTCACGGTTCGTGAGTTCGAGCCCCGCGTCGAGCTCTGTGCTGACAGCTCAGAGCCTGGAGCCTGCTTCGGATTCTGTGTCTCCCCCTCCCTCTGCCCCTCTCCCGCTCATGCTCTGTCTCTCTCTATCAAAAATAAATTAACATAAAAAGTAAAAAATGAAAAAGATCCACTCAGAGTGCAAGATAGTCCCATGGCTTTTAATGCAATGAAATACGAAAAATTCCTTAATATGTTTGCAGATCCTGCATTTCAACCGACCTGTAAGAAACTATCACATGCTGAATTGTTACGCAGTGTCAAAAGAAAATACCCAGAGGCTAATAAAATGCTCCTTCCTTTTCCAACCACCTATCTGTGTGAAGCTGGATTTTCTTCACATACTTCAATCGAAGCAACGTATCACAACAGTTAAACGCGGGAGCAGATATGAGAACCCAAGTGTCTGCTGTTAAACCGCACATTAAAGTGATTTGCAGGAGCACCTGGTTGAGCCTGCAACTCTTGATCTCAGGGTCATGAGTTTGAGCCCCACGATGGGTCTACAGATTACTTATAAAAATCTTTTAAAAATGGTCAGCTTTTAACCAACACAGGAAAACCACAAAGCTGAAAAGGCAAAAGGCAAACCAGATAAAGATAGTTTTGACATATTTCTATTATTTGTCATATTCAATGTACCTTTTTTCAAACAGGAAAACAAGTACATCTCGAGGGCATAACAGAAAAAAAACCCAAAACCCAGAAAACCCCAACAACCCAACAGAAGAGAGATACAAATGGACGGTAAATGTGAGGGTAAAAATGTTCAACCTAACTTGTAATTTTAACTCTGGAAGCCATGAAATGCCACATATTGCCTATCATGGTATACACAGGCACAACAGCAGGAAAACACCCAATGCCAGCATGGGGGCCTGGGGTCCGCTCTCTCCCAAGCACCTGGCGGGATGCAAACTAGCATTGCCCCCTAGCGGCCAATCTGGCAACAATTCTAAAATACCTTCAGAACATCCAGCAAATCTCCTATCAACTGATTCAAAGGAAACAATCAGAGATATGGCCACAGAACTGTCCGACATAGCTTTGCTTACTCAAAGACAAAACATCTTTCACATCAACAGTGGTCAAAGTCCAATGTATCGTGGACGTCATCATGCAGTCATTAAAATGGAAAGAGTGTCTGAGGAATGTCACTTAAAAGAATGTGGAGTGAAAAAAAGCCAACATAAACACATACTATATGATTCCGTTCCCCTAAAACTCAGACAAGGTGTCCCATCTGCGGCAGGAAGGAGGGGATGGTGATGAGATGCAGGGGTCCGGGTGCTGGAAAAATTCCGTTCCTTGACCTGGGGGAGGCTCTCCTCATTTTGTTGTTTTTTTTTTTAATTTTTTTTAATGTTTATTTTATTTTTGCGACAGAGAGAGACAGAGCATGAACAGGGGAGGGTCAGAGAGAGAGGGAGACACAGAATCGGAAACAGGCTCCAGGCTCTGAGCCATCAGCCCAGAGCCTGATGCGGGGCTCGAACTCACGGAGCGCGAGATCGTGACCTGGCTGAAGTCGGACGCTTAACCGACTGCGCCACCCAGGCGCCCCTCATTTTGTAGAATCATCAAGCTGTATACTTGGGATGTGTGTACTTTTCTGTGCATGGTCAACTCCAATTTAAACGTTTCAAATGCAAGAAGTAACAGTTTACTCACTCACATAGGAAAGTATCTACTGTATGTTTAGTTAGGGAAAAAAAGATACAGTGTAAAGGGTACACACACATACACACACATACACACACACGAAAAACGTCTGCAAGGATAAATCTCCAAACATGAATGGTGAACCAGAGTTATCCCTGGACACTGGAGTCATGGATGGGTCCCCTAATCTCCCTGCCTATGTTTATTTTCTCTGATTTTTCTAGAATGAACATATACTATTGATAGAAAAAAGAAGAGCCCCGGACCCCACAGAAAAAGGTCACAGGAGTGAGGGTTCTCCTGAGTTGCTACTGCTGGGAAGCTCAACACCTTCCCGTGGAAATCATTTGGATGTCGGAGTCAGAAAGACCTGCGAGGACCCTAGCACTGTCCCCCACCAGAAGCCTGGGCCGCCTCCTGAGTCTGTTTCCCTGTGGCGGAGAAAGGGTTAAATAAGGTCATGGATGTCCTGGCCTGACCCAGTGAGGGCTCTGAGCTCCTCTGACACACAGCCCCTCCCCCCAGGTTCCACAGAGGAAGAATTGGAGGCCCAGGAGCCTGAGGGACAGCCCTGGGGGATGCCCACAGAGCCCCCCAAGGAAATGCCCCCCAGAGTACAGTGCAGGCTGGACATTGGACTTGACCTCAGGTAGCCTCCTTTGAAACCCACACCCATCACTCCCATGAAACCTCTACGTGGAAGGCTATGGCAGGAAAGGTGGACGGCTGATCCAGACAGGAAGTGACCTCGCCGGATGAATGACAGGCCAACATTCCATCGGGAGCCCCACCTGCTGGTGACCTTCGGGGTCATGGGAGCCAGGAGTGGGTGGGCACATGGAGGCCAAGGAGGAAACAGGATTTATGCAGAAGGCCAGGCACATGGCAGACCCCCAGGCAGGGAAGTGACTTCATTTCACCCTCTGTTGCCCTTGCTTCCGTCCCTGACATGGCAAGGACTTAACCCTAAGAGGGCCATTCCTCACTGGGCTCTAGCCAAGTCCACACAGGCCGGAATGAGAAAATCCTGGCTTTCTCCTCTCCCCCACTCCTTTTATCCCCAGTCCACAGGTACGGAAACTGAGGCTCACAGAGATTGACAACAGGACAGGGACTCTAGGACCTCTCCCACTACACTGAGCTGCACAGGGGAGGGAGATGTTAATTCAGGGTCAGGAACTCACGGGAGCCTTCCTGGAAGAGGAGACCACCGAGCTGGACCTTAAAGGATGAGCAACATTTGACAGACAAGAAGGGCATTCTGCACGGAGGAAACAGCATGGGGGAAGAAATGCCTGGCACTGTGCAGTCTCCTAGAAGTATCAAGGTACTTGTGAGGCCAGAATACAGGATGGGGTGGGGTTGGGGTGAGCCTCAATGGACCCGGGGACTGTGCCAGAGAGTCAGGATGTTGCTCTGTGGGGTGAGATGTGCTGCCCAGACCGGGGCAACAGTAGAGCTGCATGATGATGCCCTGCGTCAACCTAAGAGGGCTGCCTGGAAGAGGCAACACACGGGGAGCCACCTCAGCAAGGGCTAGATATGACTCCGGGACCACTGGGGCCCAAAGCTCCGCAAGCCTCACCCCACCGCCCCGCATCCCCAACTACACCGGGTTTCTCTGTACAGGAGAAGGGAAAGAAATTCGCGATACCCATGGTACCGTGTGCCTCGCTGTGTACGTGACGCCAGACCATAGCACGGCAGGGCGCGGAGGTCACAGACCGTGTTTCGGCCTCAGCTCCGCCACCGCCAGCGGTGTGATCTCGACAGAAATGCTCAACCTCTCTGTGCTCCAACATCCGTCAGATGAAGACAAGAACCAGGCCTGCTCTGAGGGCCGTGAGGATTAACAGAGAGAGTGCTCGTGGTACACGCCCACCTGCACACACACAGCCAGCCAGCGCCCAAACAAATACCCACCGCTGTGCTATCCCTCCAGACTCTCCCGCTGGCCACGTATCACCGCCATTCCGCCTCATGGCCGGGCCAGTGGCCTGGCCTAGATCACACGGCAAAGGAACAGCGGAGTCAGGATTCAAACTCGGGCCCGCCTGGCCCTAACGCCCAGGCTCATCCCAGCCCACCAGGCAAAACAAAACTTGAAACCCTAAGACCTGAAACCCGCCTGCTTGGCTCTCCAGGCCTCTGGGCGGCTCCTGGTCGGGGGAAGAACTCGGCCACTTTAAGCCTCTGGCGACCGAGGGCAGGGCAGGGAGAAAACACCAGGGCACAGCAGGGGAAGAAAAATATTTTTAAGTTTCTCCCTCTTCCTGTTTATCTATCCTCTGGATCCAGAAGCTCCTGGTGGCTGGCTGTTCGTACAGGGAAAGTCCTGCCAACAGCGACATCCTGCCGTCAGCCGCCCTGGACCCGGCGGCCCCTGCCAGCCTTCTGCCGGGGGGGCACTGAGGACCACATCCCCGCAGACCCCTGCCTCGCCCAGGGTGGCTGCTTCACAGAGGCGGTTTTAACAGAAGCTGGGGCCCAGGCATGAGGACCCGGCCAGGGAGGAGGGGCCGCTGCCACTGCTTCCTGAGCACCAGCTGGCACCGATCAGCTCCACACTCCGCTGTGGAGAGGTGACAAGAAGCATTCAAGGAAATGACTCTGAGCCTGACCTGGGCACTGCCCTGGGGGCGGGAATGCGGAGCATGGGCTGTGCCGGCAGGCCAACCCGGCCTCCAATCCTGGCTGGCCTAAGACCTGCTGTGTGACCTTGGCCAACTTACTCAACTTCTCTGAGCCTAATCCCCTCATCTGTAAACCGAGGATAATACTGTGGTGGGGATTACATGAGATAACATGGGGGAAGGACCAGCCCCTAGTAAGTGTGAATAAATATTATTTTTTTTAATTTATTCATTTATCCTGAGAGACAGGGAGCAGGGAGGGACAGAGAGAGGGGGAGAGACAGAATCTCAAGCAGGCTCAACGCTATCAGCACAGACCCCGATGTGGGGCTTGATCCCATGAACCGTGAGAGCATGACCTGAGCCGAAACCAAGAGTCGGACGCTCGATCAACTGAGCCACCCAGGTGCCCCGAATAAATATTATTTGTTCCCACTCCCACCATCAAGCTGACACCTTCCCTCAACCCAGAGGATCTAAGGTAACTTTAAAATAAGCTCAAAAGAGGGGCGCCTGGGTGGCTCAGTCGGTTAGGCGTCCGACTTCAGCTCAGGTCACGATCTCGCAGTTCGTGAGTTCAAGCCCCGCGTCGGACTCTGTGCTGATGGCTCAGAGCCTGGAGCCTGTTTCGGATTCTGTGTCTCCCTCTCTTTGACCCTCCCCCGTTCATGCTGTGTCTCTCTCTGTCTCCAAAATAAATAAACGTTAAAAAAAAATTAAAAAAAAAAAAAAAGCTCAAAAGAACAATTATAGCCTGAAAAAAAAAGAATGAAATTCTGACACGTGCTACAACATGGATGAACCTTGAAAATACTATGCTAAATGTTCCAATAAGCCAGAAAAAAAGGGCAAATACCGCATGAAGTAGTAGGATGGCTGCCAGAGGTCAGGGGAGGGGAGGTGGTGGAGAGTCAGCGTTTCACAGGCACCAAGTCTGGTTTCAGAAAAGGAAACAGTTCTGGACACGGTGGAGATGGGTGCACGACAGCATGAACGTACGTAACACGACCGACCCGTACAATCAAAAATGGTTAAAAGTGGGGGCGCCTGGGAGGTTCAGGAGGCTGAGCGTCTGACTCTTGATTTCGGCTCAGGTCATGATCCCAGGGTCGTGGGATCAAGCCCTGCATCAGGCTCTCCGCTGAGCATGAACCTGCTTGAAATTCTCTCTGTCTCCCTGCCTTTCTCCTGTGCACACTCTCTCTCAAAAAGAAAAAAAAAAAAAGGTTAAAAGGGCACACTTTATGATGTATATATATATATATATATATTTTTTTTTTATCTTAATTTTAAAAAGGGCTCATTCAAAAAACTGCTTTTGTGGATGCCCATGTTAATTGTCGTGCCTGCCCTTGGATAGTTCAGGGTCAAGAGGTGGGATAGGCACGGAAAGAGCTAAAGGCACCACCTCCCAGGGAACTCATGCCATCAGAGACGTAGGTGGTGGGTGCTGAGGAAAGAGGCACACGCATTCCTCCTGGGCCCGAGTCAGGGGTGCACCGATCAGCCCAAACCGCTCCGCCAGGCTCCTCCCAGTACGAGATGGGGTCTGCACGAGGCAGGAGCACGGTGAGTGTGAGATGCAGGGCCACACTCACACCTCGCGTGTGCATGTGTGCACATGCACTCACACGTGCACACACTCCCAGGCCAAAAATGCCAGAGTAGCCCAAACATGCCAATCCCAGCCTGTGCCCGGCCAGCTGGCCAGCCTCAGGCACCAGCATCCAATAAACAAGAATAGTTCTGCATCGGTCCCAGCCACCAAGGAAGGCAAACTGTGGCCCGCCCACCATCTCTAGGGCCAGGGATGTGGGGGAGGAGCATGAGCAAGAACTCCGTGGGCTTGCCCAGTGTAAGGAGACCTGGAAATATGACCCTCCAGAGGCCCATCCCCCACACGGGCGCCTGCCGGACAACCCTACCCACAGGGCTGAGTTGAGAAGCAGGTGCACCCTGGGGGCGGGAGGTGGGTAAGAACAGGGGTGAGAGGGCCTGGGTCACTGTGTCGCCTTGGGCAAGTCCCTTCCCCCTTCCAGATCTTCTGAAGTCTCCTTCGCTTCCTTCTTGGTAAAATGAGCCTTCTATCCCAGCACCCAGCAAGCACCCCTGGGAATACATACATTCTAGAGAAGTAAATGTTGTGTGTGTGTGTGTGTGTGTGTGTGTCCACCAAGAGACAGGCAGGGGTGCTCAGCAGCCTTTTTCACAGTCACAGAAAGCCGGACACAAGCCTGAAGCCCACTCTTGGGGAAAAATCGGCACGTGGCGGTACGCCTATACGGGGGGAATACTACACAGCAAGGAAAAGGGACAACGTGCCGAGGCCTGCGGCATTGCAGATGAAGCTCACAGAGTTCACGTAGACAGAAGCCAGAAGAATCCAGATAACGACAGTTCATATTCACAGGTTCCATTACACAAAGTGCAAGAGCGAGCAAGACTAACCCTCGGGAGGGCACTCCAAAGCACGGACACTTGAGAGCGTGGGGATGGGCCGCTGACCAGGAAGAGGCCCCGGGGAACCTTACAGGGTGCTGAAAATGTTCCACATCTTGGTCTGGATAGGGGGTCACCCAGGTGATACACCTGTAACAATCCATCAAACTATGCTCTGACTTCCTGTCTGCAAATTAGATCTTGATTTACAGAATGAAATACAAACAGCTAGTAACTCACACTCTGCCTTCCTCTGAAGAGTGTACTGAGGCTATACAGAGAGTCTGTGTGTGGAAAGGGTTGGGTGGTGCGGAAGAATGTGTCCTGGGAGGCAGAAGGGCCGGGGTTCCAATCCTGATGCTCCCTCTGATTGGGTACATTTTTTTTTTCCTTCTCTGATTTCTTCTCCTGTTGTTGGCCAGGCTTTTTTTATTCCATAAGTATGTGTACTTGCTGTCCAAGACAGATGGATTTATAAAGAAAAAGTTTACGTCCTTCCATACTCCTCTAAGCCCACCTCGTAAGCTACAAGGTTTCTTCCCCCTTAAGTAGACAACACAAACGCCCCTCCAGTTCATACACAGAACCCCAACCCTGTCTGTCTAATGCTGGCACGCCATTTCATTGTAGCACCACTCCTTCAGCTAATGGCCACTAAGTATCCCCCGTGTCAACCAACCAGCACGGTCCTGCCCCTTCATGGAACAGACATCCATTCCAACAAGAGAGAGAAAAGAGAGGGAGACAGAGACGGAGGGAGACAACAAAGAAATACAATCACGACACACCGTGTACATTGTGATGCGGGACTGGGAAGCTCAGACAGGCAACGAGCGAGGTGGGAAAAAGATGTATTTTAGGTGCCATAGTCACAGAAGGTCTGCGCTGATACCTGAGGACGGGGAAGGTTGGGGCCACGTGAGAAAGCATGCCAGGCAAAGGGCACAGCAGGGGCAAATGCCCCGAGGGAGGGAAGAACCCAGAACTGAAAGGAGACCATGTGGTCTCCAGCTCACTGGCCACAAAATCCCGGTGTGCAGACTCACACTCTGACAGTTTGCGTCTTTAGAACAGGCTACCTTGGGGCGCCTGGGTGGCGCAGTCGGTTAAGCGGCCGACTTCAGCCAGGTCACGATCTCACAGTCCGTGAGTTCGAGCCCCGCGTCGGGCTCTGGGCTGATGGCTCAGAGCCTGGAGCCTGTTTCCGATTCTGTGTCTCCCTCTCTCTCTGCCCCTCCCCCGTTCATGCTCTGTCTCTCTCTGTCCCAAAAATAAATAAACGTTGGAAAAAAAAATTAAAAAAAAAAAAAAAAAAAAAGAACAGGCTACCCGAATTCACGCTGCTTAGATAAAAATGTGCGTGTAAAAGCTGTAGTCGATTCCACCATCTTCCAAAAGGCGGCAGCCTTTTGCCCAGCAACCAGCATTGCTTAAAAGGGCCAGTGTTGGGGCGCCTGGGTGGCTCGGTCGGTTAAGCGTCCAACTTCGGCTCAGGTCATGATCTCACGGTCCGTGAGTTCGAGCCCCGCGTCGGGCTCTGGGCTGATGGCTTGGAGCCTGGAGCCTGCTTCAGATTCTGTGTCTCCCTCTCTCTCTGCTCCGCCCCTGTTCATGCTCTGTCTCTCTCTGTCTTAAAAATAAATAAACATTAAAAAAATTTTTTAAAAAAGGGGGTCAGTGTCCCCACATCTTCACTGGTTTAAGAAGTTATCGATCTTTGTCCCTTCTGCCCATATGAAATGGTTCCGCCTCCTTGTCTGTACAGTGGGGTCAATGACAGTTCCTTCCTCTCAAGACACTGTGAGATTCAAATCGAAATAAAGTCATCTAATCTGCGAAGCTCAGCGCCTAGCACTGAGTGAGCCTCCATAAATGGGGGCTGAGGTTGCCATCATTTCTGCACAAATGCCAGGAGATACACCTGTCAGTTCCATAATTACCATACTAACAAGGTGAACTTCCTAAGAGCAGCTTTAAAGGCTCAAACCCACACGGTTTAGCATGGCTTTCCCTGGAAACAGGGATACAGGGAGAAGGAGGTAGAAACCATGGCTCGGCAAAAGAACACTGAACTGGATGGGAGTCAAGAGACTAGATTCAGGTCAACCTGAGACTCAGTTCCCCCATCTATAAAATGGGCTAATTCGTGCCCTCTTCAGGCAGACATCCTCCAAATGTTTCTGGGGCATCTCCTAGGAGGGAGAATTTGTTCTAGGAGCTGACAATACAGAACAAAAAACCTGCCTTACACATGCTAGCTGGAGGCACAGAAACATGGTATATAAATTAGTAAAATATATAGTGTATAGAGAGGTGACAGTGATAAGAAAGAAAAGGGTTATGGGGGTGAGACATGAGATTTTGGACGGGGTATCTAAGGGAGGCTTCGCATTTGAGTAAAGATCTGAAGGAAGTAGGATGGGAAGCTATGTGGCTCTCTGGAGGAAAAGCATCCCAGGTGGAGGTGACAGCCTGTGCAAAGGCCCTGAGGTGGGGGTGTTCCCAGTGGGTTGGAGGAGCCATGAGGCAGTTTGGGTGGTGTAGAGTGAGTGAGGGGGTGGGTATTAGATGGGGATGTCCTGGAGGCCACACTAAGGACGCTGGCTCTCCCTGGGAGCAAATGGGGAACCACCAGAGCCCCTGGGCAGAGAAATGCCTTGCTCTGACTTTCACATCCTAACAAGGTCACCCTGGCTGCTGCGTTAGAAGAATCTGTCGGGGAATGAGGGGGGAACAAAGGTGGAAGAAAAGGGACCTGTGTGGAGTCCGCCAGGGCCCCTGGAGGCTCGGCCAGCGGCGTGGGGAAGGTGAGGGGAAAGGTTCACCCTGGATCCGCTGTGAGAGGGAGGCCGACAGGGCCTGCGGAGGCGTGGGAGAAACAGAGGAATGGATGACTCAGGTGTTTGGCCTGAAGAACGAGATGAGACAGACGGGGGGAGGCAAGCGTGCAGTGAGGACCCAGCAGACAAGAGAGCCACGGTCTCGCGCCCCCCGCAGCAGCCTCAGAAGAAACCAGCAGGCCCTGGAGACCTGCCAAGAAAGACGAGCTGGTCCTGAGGCCCATGGGGAAAGCGATACGAGAGACAGAGAGGGAAAAAGTGGATCCAGAGGGGAAGTCAGCACGGCACGTCTCCAGGCTTCCCCTGCCCACAGAGCCTGGGCCACGGCCAAGGCCGGCTGCTCACAGGCCCACTTCACAGATGGGGAAACCGAGGCAACAGAGTTCTGCTGTGAATACCTGTCGGTGAGAAGCCAAAAAGACACGGAATGAGCTAAGGTGGAGGGCAGGCGGCCAGCTGGCCCACTGGGTTCCTACCGCTCTTACCTACCACCCCAAACAGGGACCATGGAGCTGGGACCCGACGTCCCCACCACGCAGGAAGTCTGCAGGACCCCAGGAGGCAACGCAGGACCATGGGCTTTCCAGCGCTGACAACGTGACTCAATCCAGACTCCACAGATGTCTGCTCTGGGATCTGTGAGCTCGGTCTCTTTTTTTGTTGGGATTTAATTCACACGCCATAAAAGTCACCCTTTTAAAGTACAAATTCGGTGGCATTTGGTACCTTCACAATGTTGTGCAACCATCACCACTATCTAATTGCCGAATATCAAACCCAAAAAGTTAAACATAGAATTAATTACCGTATGACCCAGAAATGCCATTCCTAGGAATATACCCAAGAGAACTAAAAACAGGCATCCAAACAAATACTTGTAGACCCATGTTCACAGCAGCACCATTCACAGCAGGCAAAAGGTGGAAACACCCCAAATGTCCATGAACTGATACACGGATTAAAACATGTGGAACTGTGGTATGTCCATACAATGGTTTTATTATTCAGCAAAAAGGGGCGCCTGGGTGGCTCGATCGGAGAAGCGTCCGACATCGGCTCAGGTCAGGATCTAGCAGTTTGTGAGTTTGAGCCCCGCATGGAGCTCTGTGCTGATGGCTCAGAGCCTGAAGCCTGCTTCCAATTCTGTGTCTCCCTCTCTGCCCCTCCCCAACTTGTGCACATGCTCGCTTGCTCTGTCTCTCTCTCTCTCTCTCTCAAAAATAAACACAAAGAGGGGCGCCTGGGTGGCTCAGTCGGTTGGGCGGCCGACTTCAGCTCAGGTCACGATCTCGCGGTCCGTGAGTTCGAGGCCCGCGTCGGGCTCTGGGCTGATGGCTCAGAGCCTGGAGCCTGCTTCTGATTCTGTGTCTCCCTCTCTCTCTGACCCTCCCCCGTTCATGCTCTGTCTCTCTCTGTCTCAAAAATAAATAAACGTTAAAAAAAAAATTTGTTTTAAAATAAAAAAAATAAATAAACACAAAGAAAAAATGTTTGCAATGTTTAATTTTGTGTAATGTGAATTTCACCTCAATTTTTTTTTTAAAAAGTAATGAGAGCATGCCCTGGGTCATCTGAGCGACCTCGTAAGCAAGCACTGCCATGCCATTTGGAGCTGAAGTCTGCTGAAGTTTGTTTACAACCGAGTTCCTTTTCTGTGAAGGCCAAATGACATCATTGCACATGGGACAAACAAAGGTGGTGGTTCAAACAGAGGAGGGGGTGGGGTGGAGAACTGAGCCACCCCATACATAGCCCATGGCAGCCTGGATGTGCCCAGAGGCCCAGCCTCTTAGGAGTCGGGACCATGTTCATGTCAACAGCATCTGTGCGAACTGAGCAAAACCCACCTGTTAGTGCCAAACGCCTGATCCCCACAAGAAGTGGGTTTAGGAGCTACTATATGCAGATTCCAGGAACACCACTATTCTACCCTTCCCTTCAAACAAGCTCCACAGATGCAGAGCTTCCATGACCTCCCAAGACCAACAGATACAAAACGATACACTACTGAAACAGACATTTGGGGATTACTCACTGGCAGTCTGGGCTCTAAAGTGAGTGATCAGAATTAAGCAGCCAACCTCATTAATGCCACTTTGTACAGCAAGTTCAGGCGACAGAAGCAAGGGAAAACAGAAGAGTCCCGGCTCTCTACTGTCAACACAACACTGGCAATGCAGGTGCAGCTTACGTCCTTCCAATAAATTAACACTGTTCCTTCGCAATGGGTTGGCTTTCTGGTTTTATTGGTGTTTCATATTTGTTTCACGGTCACACAGAAACTAAGTAAGCCTGAGTCATTCCTATCTAGTTTTATATCTGGACACATTTTAGTTATGTTCTAATAAGAACATTTAAATCAACAAGTGAGGCTTTTCTTTTCCTTTAACAGGGAGTCCACAAAAACACACACACTGTATGATTCCATATGAAATGTCCAGAGTAAGCAACTCTATAGACACAGAAAGTAGACTAGTGGGCTGGGGATAGGCAGTGACGACTAATAAGTACAGAGTATCTTTTTAGGGTTGATGAAATGTTATAATTAGACGGTCGTGACAGAGGCAGGACTCTGTGAATCCACTAAAAGCTACTGAATCATATGTTTTATTTATTTTTTAAACGTTTGTTTATTTTTGAGAGAGAGATCGTGCACACCCATGTGGGGGAGAGGCAGAGAGAGAGGGAGACACAGAATCCGAAGCAGGCTCCAGGCTCTGAGCTGTCAGCACAGAGCCTGACGTGGGGCTTGAACCCATGAACCCTGAGATCATGACCTGGGCCGAAGTTGGACACTCAACCGACTGAGCCACCCAGGCATGTTAGTTGCATCGTATGTTTTAAATTGGTGAAATTGTATGGCATCTGAATTATATCCCAAAAAGCGATTTTAAAAAGGGGGAAGGGTCCACATGTTACCCAGGTTTCAGCAGCATGAAGCTGAAGAAATCACAGGGGAAATCAGCAAACCCACCTGTTGTTAGTTTCAAGGCTCACTCCCCTCTCCCTCCCCCTAGACCATCCCCAAGGGCTCAGAGAAGGAGGCTGAGATGAAATCCTAAACCATAAGACAAGCCCATATCGGAACACAACTCAAGATTCCTATGTCACGGGACTCACTTCATACAACAGTACTGAGACACTATGTTGAATTATTAAACTAGGAAAAACTTGAAAACAATGAAAACAACCGATGTTTGTAAGTATGCACAGAGTGTGGCCCATTTATACGAGGATGGCAATGGTCAAGGAAAGAAGCATGACAATACAGATGCAGAGCCTCCGTGACCCAATTGGCTGGGATCAGGTAGAGCCAGGAGCATGCAAATCTGAGCACAGGAGGCCCCTCTTCCTCAGGAGGCCACAGACTCCCCACCTTCCACCCACCTTCCACCCCCACACCCAAGGCAGGGTTCCTGTTGCCTCAATAAGGTGCATCTTCACTGCGACAAGAAGGGAGGCCTCCAGAGTCCATCTTTGATCGCCCAAAAAATCATTCTCTCCTTGGGCCTAATCCTTCCAGCGACGTGTCAGGAGGCAGGAAGAGGAAGCCCCCGCGGCTGGGAGGCGGTGGTGACGGAAGCAGGAATGCACGTCCACCCAGATGCCCAGCTACCAACTCACCCACCCCCAGGACAGTCTGATCTCTTGTGTTCCAACGCCTCCCTCCTCCAGAAACCCGCTCTGAATGGACCACCTTCAGGAAGCCCTCACTCTGTCTCCCCAAAGCCCGGCTGAGCCCCAGCTCGGAGCCAGGGGCAGAGGGACACCAACTTGCATGGCCCAGGCTCCCGTCTCTGGGCCCTGGGCTCCCAGGGGGTGTGCAAGGAGCTCCCACGGCAGTGCTGGGACCCTCCCAAGGCCAATAGCTGAGTGAAAAAGCAGGCCCCAGGGTCACGGCCCCAGGGCAAATTACATGCCCAAATCAAAACTACACAAATTCACCCAGAGGCACAGAAGAAACACCCGGGATATTCAGCAAACCGCTGATGGCATTACCTCTTCCTGGTGAAGAGAGGAGGTGGGGCATGGGGGCCTTCCCGGTGGCAAAATGATGCCAGACTTGACCGAGGGGGTAGCTGTACGTTCCTGGCAGTTACCAACACTCATGCAGCTGTGCGTTTATAGAGTGCACGAATCTCATGGTACACATACCGCATCACACTCGTAAAACAAAGGAGAGCAGCTGCTCAGTGGGTCCGGGTTTCCCTTTGTGGTGATGGGTACGTTCTGGAACTTGACAGAGGCAATGGCTGAACAACATTGTGAATGTACGGGCCACTGAACTGGACACTTGAAAATGATTAATTTTGGGGCGCCTGGGTGGCTCAGTCGGTTGGGCGACCAACTTCGGCTCAGGTCATGATCTTGCGGTCCGTGAGTTCGAGCCCCACGTCCGGCTCTGTGCTGACAGCTCAGAGCCTGGAGCCTGTTTCAGATTCTGTATCTCCCTCTCTCTGACCCTCCCCCATTCATGCTCTGTCTCTCTCTGTCTCTAAAATGAATAAACATTAAAAAAAAATTAAAAAAAAAAAAGAAAATGATTAATTTTAGGGGTGCCTGGGTGGCTCAGTCGGTTGAGTGTCTGACTTCGGCTCGGGTCATGATCTCACGGTCCGTGAGTTCGAGCCCCGTGTCGGGTTCTGTGCTGACAGCTCGGAGCCTGGAGCCTGCTTCAGATTCTGTGTCTCCCTCTCTCTCTCTGCCCCTTCCCTGTGCTCGTTCGATCGCTCTCTATCTCTCAAAAATAAATAAACATTTAAAAATTAGAAAAAATGGCTAATTTTATGTCTAGTGAATGTCACCTCAATTTTTAAAAAAAACTTTTTTAAAGGTAGGGAGGGAAAAAATTACTACACCCATTTTGCAGATGAGAAACTGGGCTTAAATGCAGCGGTGAAATGCCAGTCTAGGGTTTATCCACCCATGCCTCAGGCATGGCTCGGGGCCCAGTAGAGGAGAGATCTGCTCACCTCCCTCAAGGGGCCCGATCTCCAGGGAGGGCCCTTCTCTCTGGGGCATCTGAAAACCAGAACTTCCCAACAGGCCCTGGAGTGAGCCAACAGAGCAGCCCCTGGGAACTCCTGAGACCCCCAAAGTCCGTGAGCTGGGCTGCCAATGGGGCAGGGAGTGAGCACCCACGGAGAAGATGATCATACTAAGGCTGAAAAGCTGCTGGGCCAGGATGTGGGTGGGAAGAGGTCCCCCCATTAGTTCCAGGCTGGATGAGGTCATCCTGGCTGGGCCCTGGGGCTCTGATGGAGGGCTGCCCCAGAGAATTAAGAGGTCAGCACCAGCTTCAGGGACCCCAGGAGGAAGGAGTGTAACTCCAGGGTGGCAGTCAAAGAGGACATGTCCAACGGCCACCTGGGACCAGCAGAAGAGGGTTAACTTATTCATGGGGTCTACAGTTCCCGGAAAAGGAAAAGGAAAAGGAAAAGGAAAAGGAAAAGAGAAGAGGAGGGGAAACTCCCCTCTGTGCTTTCTAAACATCCAACAATCTTCAAAACATCCAAGCGTCCCTGTCTTACACTCTGGGGAAGTGCTGGACAGAAGCCACGCAGCCTGCAGGCAGGCAGGCCCTGGGGCTTGGCAGGCTGCAGAGGCTGGCAAGGCCAAGGTCATCTGAGGGCACCCACCTCTCTCCTGCATGGGGCCAACACCATCCCTTGGCAGTGGGGCCGTTCCTCATGGGCGAGGGCGGGAGGCACCGCAATGGACCCACGGCCCTCCCAACACCACACCCTCCCTCCTGGAATTTCCAAAAGCCCTAGTTCCCTGGGAGTCCTTGGGGTCAGCATGAGACACCCAGTTCCCAGATGCTCCCTACTCCCTGCCTTGGGCATGTAGGTAGCCCCAGATGCCCTGTGTCTTTCTCATCAGAGAACCCCAGCCAAGAAGGGGCACCCCTCGGAGCTAACACCAGTTCACACGTCGGTTATAGGAAATATACAAAACACCTCCCAAGGTCCCAGAATTCCACTATTAGACAGACATTCGCTCCGTAGGAAAAGCTAAGGAGTTTTCAAAGGCTCTCAGTTCATTCCCAAGAAGGGAGACCTATTAACCTATGGGTATCTTAACTAAGAGCAAAAATAAGCATGTGCCTGAAGCAGGAACCGTCTGGAGCCCCAGCTCAAAACCGAGCGCCCCCAGGGAGGGCTGGCAGGCATTTATAAGAGGCAGCAGGGTCTCTGGAGACTGAGGGGAGAGCAGACGTGATTCGTAAAAGGAAAGTGAGAGGCCTCCGGCTTGTGTCCCAACAGGGAAACCAGGGCTGCCTCGGAGCCCAGAGTGGGAAGGACAGAAGGTCCCAGCATGCAAGGACTCTCTGGACGGGCCAGGATGCGAAGTGCGGGTCCCCTCCCCATGTGCACGGATCTGTCCACGTTCCTAAACACACCAAGCGGTCACACCTCTGCACGGGCTGCTCTTTCTGCTTGAAGCCTTCCCTCACCCTTGCAAACTCTTGGCCATCCTTCAAAGCCCACCTGAAGCACTGCCCCACCCCCTAGCAGGCCACTCCCTCCGGCTGCCTCCAGCTCCCACCACAGATGGCACAGACCTGGGAAGGTGCCAGTCGGGTATGATACAACATATGAATGTGCCTCTCTCACCCAGAAGGGACAGGGTCTCACTCACCTTTGGTCCCCTGCACCTCGCACTGAACCCAGGGCCAGGAACCCCAATGTAGAGGCACCCTGTTGCCTTCCGACCATCAGGCACTGCTCAAACACCCTGGCCTCACACATCTCTCCTTCTGCTGAGAAAGTAGTAATCAGGGTAATAACAGCGGCACCTGATGTTTACTGAGCACTTACTATGAGCCACATGCCACCCCAAGGGCTCTCCATGAAAGATCTTCCTCTCATCTTTGCGACATCCCTATAAGGGAGTTACTATCATTAACCCTGCCACACAAGGAATCAAGCACAGAGAAGGTAAGTGAGCTGCCCAGGGGCACACAGCTAGTGAGAACAGGACCCGAAATTCCAAACCGGTGTTCTCCATCACTACAGATCCACTGGCGGGCAGGAAGATGCTCCGGGAGCAGTTGCTAGGACAGGCTCTGAGTGGAAGAGGAACTCAGAGACTCTAATGGCCAGTGCTTCCCAGGCCTTCTCTTTCCCCAGGTCCCAGCCAAAGACCCAGGGACAGCAGCAGAACCTCTTCCCAGTCTGAGCCTGCTGCTCCCGGCCCCATCCGGGTGCCGAGCGCCAGTTGTAAGAAACATCCAAGGCCCTGCAGCTCGGCCCGTACTGGGGAGGCACACGGCTGCCTGCTGGGAGGCAGAGCCGTGATTTGGGGCTATTCTTAGCAAACCACTGGCTCCCCTCCCAGAGGCCTGGCAGGCGGCAGACCCAAGCTTCCATACGCCCTGCCTGCTATTTCCTGACCCTGCATGTGGAGATCCCACAGGGCTAAGGAGTGGCTGGTGGGCAAGGGGTGAGGACAAAGCCCTCCAGCTTTCAGATGAGAGGTGTCTGCCTGCCCAGCCTTCCCAGGCACGTGGCCTGCTGAAGCAGCTCTATGGGGTGGGGGGGGGGGGGGCCCGGGCCGCAGGGGAAGGCTCGCGATCAAAGCTCCGCTGACGGGCACTCGCTCTGTGCCATACCCTGGGCTACACGCCTTCTACTGATTTTCTCCCATTTAACCTTTAAAACGCTCTCAAGGGCTAGGGGTTACTGGCCCCATTTTAAAGATGAGGAGTTTCATGCTAAAGGCAAGTTAATTCAGACATTAAGTAACTCGCGCAGGGTCACGCAGTAAGTTACGTGTCACTTAACGTAACTTAAGTGTCAAGCTACGTCTAGACTCTGAGCAGGCTCCCAATCTCCAGGTTGGGCAGAGCGGAAGCGACCACAGCCAGAGGTGGGGGCCCCCCTCCCTGTCTGTCCAGGCCCAGGGTTTAGAGGAGGGGCAGTCCACACCTGAGGGCAATGGTCTCACCAAGGACCCCACTGCGTGTCTACTCTTTCTCTCCCCTAAGAATGATCCTTCCCTGGCTGGCTCAGTCGGTAGTCTGAGACTTTTCTTTTAAGTTTATTTATGTGTTTTGAGAGAGAGGGAGAGCCCTAGCGGGAAAGGGGCAGAGAGAGAGAGGGAAAGAATTCTAAGCAGGTCTCATGAACTGTGAAATCATGACCTGAGCTGAAATCAAGAGTCAGACACTTAGCCAAATAAGCCACCCAGGCACCACGAACCTGAGACTCTTGATCTCTGGGTCATGAGTTCGAACCCATGTTGGGTGTAGAGGTTACTAAAAAAAGAAAATAAATTAATTAAAAAAAAAAAAAAAAAAAAAGAATGGTCCCTTCCCTGCCAGAGACCCTCAGGCTTGGGCTCAGAAGGAGAGTCCCCAGTCAGGTTCCTCCTCTACCCAGGTGACACAGCCTCACTTGAGGAAACTTCTGGAAACCACAGGAAGATGAAACTCAAAGGTTCGAGGAGGCCCTGCTGGTGCTTACAGCACGTACCCAGCCCTGTAACTTAGGGAGAGGGGAGGTCAAAGGACTCTCGGAGTAAAACAGAATACCAAGCTCTTTGGGGGCTCCAAACCCCAGTGGGGGTCTAGAGACAAAACCACACCACAGATCACCTGCACGCCCACCACCCTAAACAGGACAACTTCCCGCTGCCGCACAGAGTCACAGGGATAACTGAGCAGTGCCCACCTCGACTGCACCTTGAGACCCACCTGGGTCCATGTCCTGGCCTTGCCGTCAGGTGACTTAGCAGGTATCTGTGTCCATATCCCCCGGGAGCCCACAGCCAGCTCCACGTCTGCCCAGGTACTCGAGTCACTTCCACGTGACTCCATGTCTCGTGTCCACGCATGTGAGCTCACATCCACGCCCACCATCCATGGGCCTGCCCATTATACATCTGCCTTTTGTATGGGCAGGTTCGAGTCCCCGTGAAGGTGTAATCCGCCCATACGGTGTCGGTGGCCTGTGTGTGGTCCACGTTCACGTGTCCACATTGCTGCCCTGCACCCGTCTATACCCCTGGGTTGCCTGCCCACTTCCGTTGCCTTCCCGGGTCTTCACGCATGTCCGCATCCAGTTGCTCTCTGTCTCTGCCCACGCAGCTGTAAACCCAAGCACGCTCACATCTCTGCCCACGCCAGTATCCCCCACCTGTGCCCGGGTGACTCTGTGTGTGCCAACTGTTTGCAGGCGGGTGGGTGTATTCGCACAAGTGCTCACAATGCCAGCCACGGCTGTGGGGGGGAGCTCAGCAACGCCCTCTCCCACAACGGTGCCCAAGGCCATGGGCACAAGCACAATGCCACCTCCACCAATTGTTCCAGAGAGCAGAAAGCTACCAGAGATGATGGGGGAGGGGGGCAAAGCCCCAGACACAGCAGAACCTCAGAGTGAGGTCAGGGCTGCCCCGGTACCACCCACATCAAGCCAGTCCTGCCCTACCCACCCACCTCCATCACCCCAACTTCAATACTTGATGGCCAGCAAGGGGACTCACAGGAAACTCGGGCTCAGGGCCTCTAGCCTTCCAACAACATCCCCAGCCCCCAGCAATAGAGGCTCTTTGGAAATGAAGTGAGGACTTCCCCCTGCTGGCCTCAGAACCTCCTACAAGGTTGGACCTAGACCTCAAACCTCACAAGCCCCAAAGAACCTGGGGGAGTCCCATGCTCGGCCTGACCCCAAAAACCAAATGGGTTTCTTCAGAAAGCTACCAGCAGGGAAAGACCGTCCGAGAGTGGGGCTGGGGGTGCATACAAGCAAGAGAATCTCCTGAACCCCCCCCCCCCCCCCCGCTGCTCCCTGTTCACAGAGGTGGTGAGAGGTCCTCACTATGAGCAGAGTAACAAGGAGGGATGGGAATGGTGCTGGAACATTTTAAACAGATTTGAACACATGCGTATGACTGCATGAGAACTGGATTCCAGCTCCTCCCCCAAGGATCGCAGCCTGTGTCACTCATTTAGCCATTAATCATGGGTAGCCTCTTGGCTTTCAACTATTATTATTAGTCCGCGACTGGTATTGAAAGCCTTTAACAGCAAACTTTTCTGTATGTTTGTCTTGTATTCCCCATACGGCTGAGCCACCTGAGGACAGCACCCTCCCATCCTCCCCAGCAGAGCCCGGGGCGTGGCATTTAAGAGGTGCTCAGACACTGGGTCTAGCTGCTCTGAAAAGAGTTGGTCCCTAGACCTTCGGTTGCGAGAGGAAAGAATCCCAGAAGCTTCTTGAAGCCAGGAAGCTTGTTTCCGTCTCTGACTCCCCAAGAGGTAAGAACACATTCCAGCCATCCTGGCTACTTTAGAGTCAGGTGCAGCAGGTCTCCCACACCCCACTTTGCTTTCCTACAAGTCACGGACTCTTCAGGAAAAATCTCTGAAGATGAAAAGTGATCTATCTCCTGGGAGACCCAGGCCTAGAGAGGGAGAGGGCCAAAGGGGCTCAGAAGCAAAGCCCACTGTGACCTCTTAATTCTAACCAGTTCCATGGGCCCCAAGCCCCTTAAAGATGAGCCCAGGGACCCCATGAGTAGCTCATGAGGCGGCTTCCCTCCTCCCGACTGCACAGTGAGCCTGGCTCAGACGCCGTGTCCCAGGCCTAGCCCCAAAGACTGGAGGCGCTGCCAGCCCACGTTTAGCCTGGTGCGAGGGAAACCGTGGGGGAGGAGATAGCCCAGCGCCCGGCAAACGACTCAGTAACCTCCCACTCTTTACTGAGGTCCCGCTTCTCTCCCAGGCATTAATTCCGTGCGGGTTTGGATGGGAGCCCAGAACCTCTCCCCTCCGGGGAGCCCAGGAGGCATGCTCCCCGGGGGATGGGGAGTGGGTGGTCTGAGCAGCCCCCGGGCCGGGGTTGCCCAAGGGACTCCAGATCTGCCCTCCCCTCGCCAGCCCCGGGTGCGGACGCGTCGGTACCTGCCAACACGCGGCTCCGGGGGGCATCCGCGCTCCTGCGGCTGGCGCGCTGCGCCCGGACTGCGGGCGCCGAGTCAGGCAGCGGCGGGGCGCGCCCGGCGCGGGCTCCGGCTCGCTCCTCCCAACTTCCCCAGCCCATCCGTGGGCAGAGGCGGCTCCGGAGGCGGGCAGGCCGGGCGCAAGAGGCGAGGCCAGGAGAACTGCAGCCCGCGCTAGCCTGCGGTGGGAGATGCGCGCCCCAGAGCCAGCGCGCAGCTCGGTTCCCCGCGCGCCCCGCGCCCCCCACACCGAGGGGCGGACCCGGCCAGGCCGCCAATCAACGTGCCTGCCGCCCCCCCACCACCAGCCAGCCTGAGCCCCCGCCCCAGCCGCCGAGGAGGCGGGGGGCTCGGATTTAAAGACACACTCACCCAAGCCGCGTCCGGATTGGCATCCGCAGCTCCCGGGCGGAGAGGGAACGGCTGGCCCCACCTTCTCCGGCCCCGCTTCCTCCCTCTGCCCGCCCACCCTCTGCTAGGAGGAAAAGTTTGGGGCGGGGGAGAATGCCTGTGAAGCCAGTTCCTCTTCCCTTGTCATTAGTTCGGCTCCTTCTGGAAGATCCCCAAAGCCTCCATCCAGCCTCCCTGGCTGAAAGAAGCAAAGGCTTTCGGGGCCACACCCCCTCCCAAACTCCAGCTCCCCGGGAGATCTGCAGGCCGGGGCTTCCCTCGCCCCTCTCTGCTTTTTAAAGCCAGGCTGTGCCTCGGTGAGACCCAGATGAGTATCAGGGAGCCTGAATAAATGCCCCACAGTGCTGTGCAACCTGAGCTAGACGATTGACCTCTCTGGGCCTCAGCCACCGCAGTGTCAACGGGCGTAAAGAGCAGACTGTCCTCTCAGTCGTGGGTTTTTTCCCAAGCCCTGGACGCCCCTCAGTTCCCAGAGGCTTAAAGGGAAGAGTGGGGCAGAAACGTTGGAAGGGAAGGGGTCCCTCTGCCCCTATTCCAGGACTGTCGGCAGTGACACGCACAAGCCCCGCCCCTTAGGTGCCCCCGCTCCCATCCCGACGCCCCAGCATCCCACGTGGGCCGGTGGCTCGCACGCCCCCCGCTGGTCCCCACGTGCGTTCAGTCTCCCGCCGCCGCTGCTTCCTCTCCGGGAGACTAGCTTTGTTGTGGTTAGTGAGTCACTTCCTCCCTCTCTCCACGGGAAATCCTTCTTCCTCACCTGTCACTACCTGCCTCGCCCCCACTCAGGGCTGGAGCCGGAGTCGGTGGAGCCAGGTCTCCCCCGGAGGAAGGCAGCGCTGTCTTCACCTCTTTCCAAAATCAGGCAAGAGGGCGCTGGGCTGAACAGAGAGCACCCCAGTTCGCCCTGGGAATAAATGAAAACGAAAGAAATGGTTGTCGTTTGTGGTTCTATTACCAGGTCTCCAGCACCTTTCAAATGCTTCATTCACCTGGATGATTTTTATGAGCTAAGTACTGTTATTATCCCTATTTTAGTGGATGAGGAAACTGAGGCCCAGGGAAGATTTGCCCTCGGCTCCAGGCCTGCCTTTTCCCCAACAGAGATGTGTGAGAAGGGCGGAGAAAGTCCAGGCATGGCCAGAGATGCACATCTGACAGCCGTCACAGTCCAGCAAAGCTAGGCTCAAACTGGCTCACAGTCTACTGGCCGTGTGGTCTGGGAAACATGACATAAACTCTCTGATCCCCAACTTCTTCATCCATAAGCTGGCCTGCTCTCCTTCAAGGAGGTGCTGAGAAGCCAGGGTGCTGGGGCGCCTAACTCACCCACTCCTTGCCAGATTCCCCACTGATGCCCCTGCTGCCATCCTGAGGATGCTGCCTTCCTGGATAACGCCCCCTTGAGGCCAGGACTAAGTAAGGGTCCAGCACTAGCGTGAGCGCACACAGAAACATGCACACATACACACAGGCGCACAAATACGCACACGTGCATACACACTGCTCTTCCTCCCTGGCTGTCCAACAGGTGCTGGGGGCTGTAGTGGTCTAGACTGAGCTCTTGGACGACAAAATTCTGGCTCTGACCCGTCCTTTGGTCCCCAGCGCAGTGCCGGACTCATTCGTTTGTATTCACCATGCACACAGTAGGTGTTCTAGTTGAATCAATCAGAAAAGCCCAGGGCAGAAGTGTCCCCAGGAGAGCCAGCAATCAAAGCCCTTCTAGCCGCAATAGACAGCCTCGAGCCTCAGCTGGTAGACCCCAGAAGTAAAGGGTCGGGGGCTCGAAGGTGTTTCAGGGACAGGCCACAGACTGTATCCAGACCACAGCGCCCAGACTCGCCAGCTCACTCCCAGCTCCTGGGGCTCTGCCAAGTCCCTGATGATCATGGGGCTGGTGCGGGGGGGGGGGGGGGGCCCCAACCACAAGAAAGCCTTCAGGACCAGATTTGCCCCATCCTAAGCCTGGGAGGGAGAAAGGGCTTAATACTGAAGGAGGAGGAAAGGACACAGAGCAGCCCTAGGTATGCCCAAGAGAAGGCGTTCTGTTCTCTCCCCAGCCCCAGGCAGAAGGGAAAAATCCCTTGTGCCAACTCTTTTGGCCCAAACTTCTCCAGAAGCTTCCTGAGAGGTCTGGAAGCTCAGAGCAAAAGCCCAAAAGTCCCAGAGAAAGGATTGATGGTCCCAGAACAGGACCTCAGAAACTAGAGGGCTCTGGACTTATGCCCACTCTGCCAGCACCCCCACCAGCGCTGCCACCACCCCACGTCACACACACACACACACACACACACACACACACAAGCACCCAAGACATCACTTCATCGACTAGAGAATGGCAGGACCCAGTAGGTGGCCCTGTACAAATGTATGCACTCGTGCGTGCATACGTACACGCTTGTGTTGCTCACGTGTGAGCTCACGTTTGCAGAGATGTGAAGAAGCATTTGCACAAGTGTCCAACACAAGTGAGCATGGGTCCACATGCCAATATGTGTAGCACACACACAAACCAACCTACCACAGCCCAAAGCTACAAAGAACAGCCAAGAACGCCACTACTCACACTTCCAGAACCGCCCGTGGCCTCCCCCTCTGCCCAAGCGAGCGAGGTGCCGCTGCTCTTGGAAGAGAACTCCCACGTTCAGTCCCTGCGCAGAAACATAAGCTGTGGACGCCCCAGGTCCCCCATGGGAACACTCAGGCCAAGAGTTATTTCCTGACAGGCACAGATGACTCGCCGGAAGGTAGGGGAGCTGAGTTCAAACCAGCAGAGATGAGACTTGACGAAAGACAAGAAACAGACCCTCCTGCTCTCCTCTGCTCCTCACTCCCTGCCAAGCCCACTGCAGGCCACGGGACGCCGGGCCCGGGGAATAGACAGAGTCAGGGCAGGGAGCCGACCTCGCCTTGCTCCCCGTGGCACTGTTACGGTCGTGATCTGGGATTCACACGGGCCCACCAGCATCGCTGGGCGTCTTGGAGCCTGCGGTCCCTCCCCCTGAGCCAGGCGATCTCTGAGCCTCCAGCATCACGCATCTGCTGCTGAGACCCAGCACAGACCCCTTCCCGCTGCCTGGCTGCCTGGGGTCCTGCTGTGGCTGCCTGGCCTTCCAGGCCCACTGCCCCCTCTCCAGGACCCAGCACCCACCCCTCATCCGTTCAAGCCCCTTCTGAGCACGACCCAGGGCTTACAGACATGGGCTTGGGGCAGAGCACGCTTGCCCTGGGTCTAGCCTCAGCGGCTTTACCACCTAAAAGTTCCCACGTTTTGGGAGTCGCATTTTCCTCATTTGTAAAATGTTAGGAGTGGCTCCTGCTTCCCAGGAACGTCTGGAGGATTGAAGGGGTGTCTGGCATTCAGCGAGAGCTCACTGATGTCAACTATTGGCGTTACCATTATTGTCACCTGTACTCGTGCTCTGACCCAGCCCTGAACCTGCCAGGGCAGAGGGCTTCTTCAAGACTGAGTCCTGCCTCCTCCAGGCAGCGTTCCCTGCTGACAGGATCTCTGTCTGCTCAGGACTCTTTGCCCCTCACCTCTGTGCAGGGCCCTGGACCTGAGCACCCCTACCTGGCACAGAATATATGTTCAATAATTGGCATCGTAGTTATCAGCAAGGTCATTCATTTTATTGCTTGTACCCTCTTTTGGGTCTAGGTTCAACGATGACATCTCTCCTGACTGAAATTCATACGCTGGGTTCTGACTTTTTTGACCGATACTCAAAGAAAGAAATGTGTTTTGCGCTGGGACCACCAGCTCTACCGAGACTTGAAAATGTGTGCGTTTCACCAAAAAAATGCATAGCCTCCTGTGTGTGGTGCATTATGACACTTTCTCGTGCATTCTGTCCTGTTTCTGTTCTTGCTGATTGCAGTACACAAAACTGATTTTACCTGTGACCTACAGTTTGAAAATTCTGCCCCTGAGGGCAGGGGGACCTCCCCTCCCTCCCCCGGTGCCACTCAGTGCCTAACTGAATGCTGCCTAGGACATATGAGAGGAGGGTGGTTCTGTTTCCAGAACATTCCTCAAGGACGACAGAGAGGGTTCTCCATCAGAAGAAAAGAGAAAAGGGAGAAGAAATCCTGGCTCATTCATTCAACAAATATTCCATTCATTCATTCATTCATTCAGTCAGTCAGTCAGTCAACAAACATTTACAGAGCCCCTTCTGTATGCCAAGCCCCGTTCTAGGCCACGAGCAGGGAATGAGACAGATGAGATCTTGTCTTCGTGGGGCTGACATTTTAGTAAGGTGGGGGTGAAGGGTGCAATAAACAAGTAAACAAAACCAGAAGCAAGATCATTTCAGAGGGATTCATGCTATGGAGAAAATAATACAAGAGAACGGTATCGAAGACTGTACGGGTAGGGCTATTTTAGAAATGATGGGGGCCTCTGAAAGCCTCTAGTACCTTATCTGTAAAAGGGTGACGATGACACTTACCTGAGCAGGTGGTTATTGGACGTAAGCAGGGTGATGAAGTCAAAGTATACAGCACCACCTTGGCACAGAGTGGCCTTTCTCACCATCGTTGTGAGATGGAAAACTATGGCCCAATTTGAAGGCGGGCCGCGAGAAGTCCCCCAAAGCATCGCGCTGGGGTTCAGAGGAGGTTGAGGGGTCAACGCCAGCTACGGCACAAGCCCAGGACTCACGCGCGTATTGACTCGTCCCTCTGCACAGCCTGCCTGCCTTGTCCCGCTCCATTCTGCCCCCACCTCCCTACTCACCACAGCCCAGTTGGAGCTGTGCTTTCTCTAAAACCTAGGGCACTGAAGAGTTAACTTCTTTCTAGGGGGGTGGCCCAGACCACATAGGGCCAGATACCCCATGCTCCCACGCCCAGCAGCCTTCACCACCCGACCCTGTGCTTCACAGGGCTCCCAGCTGATGAGACCACGCCGGCTCAAGAACATAGGGGCTGGATCCCAGCAAGACAGCGAGGGGCTGCAGATCTGAAATCCAGCCCCAGGCAGATGCTGAAGAACCCAGATCTGTCCAACCGGGGCAGAGAAAGCTGGGTGGGGGGAGGTCCCTGTGCTCTGGTCCCTGCAGAGGTGTCAGGGTGAAGGTGAGGATCCTGTCTCAAGGAGAGCTGTCCCCTGTCTCAGAGCTCCGGCATCCAAGCTCCATGTGACAATGTTCTCTAAGTACCTACGATATGCCTGACCCTGGGTTCAGGGCACAGAGATAAGCAAGATCCTACCCCACCCTAGGTGCTCAGAGACCGAGGGAGAGGCAGACAGGTACTTTGATCGTTTCAGAGTGAGGTGTTTCCTGCAACGGGGAGGTGGGACCAGGATGCTGGGGGAGCGGGGATGGGGGGACTCAGCATGACCTCCCAGCTCAGCTCAGGATGAAAGCGGGGGCCCCGCAAGGGCCCTGCCAACTCTGGCAGCGTGAGGTGATTTGCCCCGGCCTCGGCATCAGACAAACCCAAATTTGAATTCAATTTCTGCCACTTGTTAGCTGTGCGACCTCAGGCAAGTCTCTGAGCACCTCTGAGCCTCTGTTTCTACATGTATAAAATGGGAACAGTCACATCTCCCTTGACGGGGTTTTTAGAGCTCTCAAAACTTAGCTGAGAGGAAGCCCAATACATAACAGTCCTTGTGGCTACTGTTATCATCAGAAGTTTCCCTCTGAGACCTCATCTGTCTGCCTTCACTTCCTCCCTCCTCCGCCTTCCCTAGTCGGCACCTGCATAGTGCCTCCCTAGAACACACAGAGAATCGCCTGCCCCCACTGCTATCAGAAAGGAGCTCCAAGTGGCCTTCTGCTGGGTCTCACTGAAGAATCCCAGGCCCTGCACACTGGGAATAATGAGGCAGGAGGTAGGGGGAGGCTGAGAGGGGGTCTGCCAAACCCTGCAGCAGGGAGATCATGCATTCCTGAATAAACAGGCTGTCACCCCTTCCCTCCCTCCCTCTCTCTCCTTTAAATAACCCAGATCTGTTGCCCAGTTGTCTCCAAGCAACACCACTCAGGCTCCCAAGGATGCCTCAGTCTGACAGAACCATTTATGAAGATGCTGCAGGGGAGGTGGGGGCAGGGCGGGGTTGAGAGGTGGGGGCAGGGCGGGGTTGAGAGGCCCGACACGGCATCTTCCCGAAGCCTTCATGTGGCAAGCGCCTGGGCAGACCCCTCACCAGACCAGTGGGCAGCACTTGCTTACCAGACATGTTCCCGGAGGGGCTGAAGCCCCCAGACTTACAGGGAAGGTCCTTGGGACACACAGGGACAGCTTGGGACACCCAGGAGCCAGCCAGATAAATGCCTTGGAAAGATCACTAGCCGAGACTCAGCCTCCGGGGTTCCAGTCTCAGTGTCAACACTCACCAGCTGTGTCATCCCAGCCCCGTCACTCACCCTCTCCGAGCCCCAAAGAACCGTCAGGCTAGAAGACAGCTTCCGTGGCGGGGCAGGAGAGGGGCACTGTCACACTGTCGGACAATATGTACAAACTCTGCCACAGCAACTCCATTCCCGGGAAATTCACCCACATTTGTACACACGCGCCAACTGACAACTGTGCAAGGGTATTCACACTTGGCAGTGGTGAAAGATTGGGAGCAACCAAAAAGCCTGTGGACAGAGAGAGGATCGGCTAGATAAACTACGGAGCATCCGGAAGCGGAAAATACCATGCAGCTGTTTTAAAACACAAGGCAGAGGTATGTGGGCCGATGGGAAAGGATCTCGAGAGCTGGGAGCCAAGTCCAGACGTGGACGTGGACACGGACGGTCAGGGCAGTGTTGTCTGTGACGGTCCAGGGCCTGTCTCGAGAGGAATGGATAAGCCACGGGGATTCCAACCACGGAATCCTGCACAACAGTTCCACCCAACAATCCAGGGGGACACGCAGAAATGCGGAGCGAGCGTGGAAAATGCAGCGTTCCGGGGCAAACTCATCAGCAGAGCTCAACGGGCCGCAAAACGCCCTCGATGGAAAGTAACAACGCTTATGCACAGAAAAATACCGTAGCCTCTCTAAGCGAGGATATGTACATTACACGAAAACATCTATCCAACACTCTACCACGGGTGCCTATGAGGAAAAGGATGACACAAAGGGAAAATAAAACAAAGAGAACCACACAAGAGAAAAGCTTTGCCTACGTCATCGATCATGATGAGGTGCTGAGGGTTCAGGAAAATTATTTCCTCAACTCTGCGGCTGAGTTAAGGAGGAAGGAGAGGAGGCGAGAGGGAGGGAGCCAGGAGAAGAAACTGTAGGACAGAATGTCTAATATTCTAGCACTTAGGAGCTGCAAAAAGGGTATGAATGTGTGTGTGTGTGTGTGCGCTATTTTAAAATAATTTTTTAAATGACCTCATAGATTTGTATACGCATGCTCAGTCTCTGACAGGCTATGGTAGATTCCAGGGAGAGAGCTTAGCCCTCGCAGGGGAACTGGGGCCTCAGAATGGGAAACCCACTCACCTTCCACTCATTAGCCTTTGGTACAGCGGACGTTTTCAGCCCATGCACCTATGACGTGTTCTTTTTTTTTTTTATTTTTAAAATGTTTATTTATTTTTGAGAGAGAGACACTGTGTGAGCCGGGGAGGTCAGAGAGACAGGGAGACACAGAATCTGAAGCAGGCTCCAGGCTCCGAGCTATCAGAGCAGAGCCTGACGTGGGGTCCGAACCCACGAACCATGAGATCGTGACCTGAGCTGAATGAAGTCACACGCTTCACAGACTGAGCCACCTCGGCGCCCCGTCTATGACATAGTCTAATAGTTAAGTCATTTTTAATTTTTATTTTGAACATTTTCTATACGAACAAAGATGGAGACTAGTATACTCGATTTTATGTACCCATCATTCAGATAGACAACTATCAAGATTTTGCTTCCTCTACTGTTGTCTCTTTTTTTCTTTTGGTGTTCTTGTTGGCGTATCTTAAAGCAACCCCTCCATATCACACGGTTTCCTCCCTACCCGCGTCAGAATACAATGGATGTAATAAATGCAGTTTAAAGAAACAAAGGCTGAGAGGTGAAGCAGTGCACCCTGCCAGATGCGGAAAGACTCCCTGTATGAAATCCCCAAAGGCAGTGGTCCCTGCCTCTGCTTGACTGCTCCCAGAGACCAAGAACTCACTACCTGCCCCAGTCTCCTTCTGTGTCCATAATGGCCTACAACTTGGCCTCTCAGAAGGGACAGACACCACCCCACTGTCCCCTTGCTGTCTTGGAGGCACCCGGCAGTGGGCATGGGCAGCTCAAAGCCACAGGGAAACAGGCCAGCTCCTTAGAGGCTGTTCCTCTCCAAAACAAACCCAGAAGCATAAAAGCACACCGTGCATATTCACAGAAACTGGAGGCCACTGTAGCTCAGCTGGCTTGGAAGGCCACCCCTCCACCATCACCACCACCGCCCCCCGGGGCCCAGGCCATGTGACACAGGCATTCACTGCCCTGGCAGTCAGGGGTAAATCTTGGGCCAGGACTGGACAGTTGTTCCCCAGCCTGCCTGTGTGCGCGTTGGAATCGCCAGCAACAAAGATTCAACCTCAGACCCCTAGGCTCCCCTCCAGTCCTCCTAAGCCAGGATTTCCAGGGCTGGCAACTGGGAAAGCCCCCTGGCTGGTTTTGAGGCCGCAGTCGAGTCTGGTGTTTGGGAACCACTGGGCCAATAAACTCCGAGGCGCTCTTCCAGCTCCAATAGTCCCTTCCAACTCTTAGTCGCCTGCCCTTGCATGAAGATTTTGGCCTTCCCCCACCCATTAGCACGGATGCAACATTCCCACCTGCAGCTGACAGGGCAGCAGGTGATGGCAACTCCCCTTACGAGTGTGCCGGCCGAGGCTCAGAGGAGCACATACGGCCCCCCAAATCCACGGTGCTTTCTGGAACTAGAGGCAGCAGATTCAGAGACGACATCTTGCCCCCTCCTCCGCACAGTCTTCCCTCCCACCAGGAAGGATAGACACTAACCGTTCACCCTGTGCCACTGTTCGTGTGCATTAACTCGCTTCGCCTCGGCAGCACGTATATTAACTCACTGCAAGCTTGCCTCCGTCCCAGGAGGCAGGAGTAGCCTCCTTTAGCAGATGAGGAAACTGAGGCTTGGGGAGGTGAACTACGCTGGCCAGGGCACACTGCTGGGAAAGGGGCGGAGTGGGCTTCTCACCGGGCAGCCTGGCTTCAAAGCTCGCCTTTCCCCACCACAACACTTGGCGGCCCCCGCGACCCAGCAACGGAGTGAGACATCTGATGTCCCCCGTGGCCTGCTACCAGAAGAGAATGTGCCATTTTATACTGTGCGTCAGAAACGACCCACCGGAAAGCAGACAGCAAGGCCAGGTCAGCCATGCAAGAGCTCACCGGGGGGAAAGCGTGGGAAAGACTGGGGCAGGAGTAAGAGGGAGCGTGTTCAGAGCGCAGGGCAGGCCTGCCATCTATGAAAGGAGGCGCAGGAAGGAGGGCGGGGAGGAAGAGCCCAAGACCCGGCACAAGCCCCGAGCGCACCGCGCATCGCGGCCAGGCCGAGGGACGGCCAGAGCAAAGACTGCCCAGGAAAGCGGTCCTGCATCTGGCAAACGTGGCCCACGCTGGTGCCTCAGCTGGGCTCAGCCACCGGCCGGGAGCGGCCCAGGGAGACGGTGGCCTCCGTGTGAATGTGGCTGTGGATCCTGAAGGTGTGGCGGCCGGGGGCAGTCAGCTTACTGCGTCCTGCAGCGAGTTCTCTGGAAGGGAGCTCCGAGCAGCACACCTCAAGGCTGGCACCTGTGGCCTGACCCACCGGCCACGGCCTGCCTGCCCCCTCCACCCCGGGGCAGGGACCTCCCCGAGGGCAGGGGCGTGAGCTCTGTTCATCTCTGCGTCCCAGCCCGAGGCATGGCATAGACTAGGAACTTCATAATCGGCGTATAAGCCTGCGATCAGCAGAGCGGTGCTTCCACTGTGATCCTGGCCGAGGAAACAAGGAAGAAAATCAAGTCTGGATGTACTTACTATAGGCCAAGTTTGGAGCCAAGGCCTGTAAAATGCCTTTGGGGTTACAAAGGGCTTGCTCGAATTTCTCATGTTGGTTGCGCTCAACCCACCTGAAGGGTAGGTGCCACTCCCACCTCCCGAAGCATTGAGGCTCAGGTGGTGATGACTCTCATCCGAGGTGGCTCTCCTGACGCCAGACTCTGCCATGCTCCCGGGCAGGGGCTCCTCCTGGGACAAAGACAGGGAAATCCATGCTTGAGACCTAAAGAAAGGAAGCTTCCTTAAAAACCTTGCCGGGTGCCCCTCACCCTGGCAAGCGCCTCTAACCAAGCAGAAAACCAAGGGGCGGGCTTGATGGGGGCCATGACCAGACAGGTTGGGTGTTCAGGCTCCTGACCAGGCTTGCGGAGACCCGAGCCCCTAACCTAGCTCCTGCCTCACCACGTCCACACTGGGCAAGTCCAGGGACCTCTCTGGCCTCATCTGTAAAGTGGAGTAAATAATTCTTGTCTTATACGTAAACACAAAGCCCTTTGCTCACAGCGGGTCTGTGGTGGGTAGGTGGACAGACTGTGCATTTGGTGGCAGGGGACAAACTCCAGGTAACTCTGAACGCTGTCAGAATGAGCCCCCTGGTTCCCCTTCCATGGAACATCAGGGCTGGAGGACCGCTGGTGAGGATGTAACCAAACGCCTCACCTCACCTCGGAATGCTCCCCAGGACATCCGGGCCCTTCATTGGGTGCATTCTACACGCTCAGCACTGTGTTAGACTTCGTACCCACAACCCCTTTACTCTTGAAAAGGATATCCCATTACTATCCTTATTTTCGGAAGAAACAGAGGCACAGAGACACTGAAGAACTCACGCAATGGCCGCCAGCCCCCTCTGACTCCAGAGTTCTGTGCCCAGCCAGCAAACTGCTCCCTGGCTGCAATCCTCCCCGGGACAGGGGGCTGGCTCCCTAGGGAGCCTTCCCTGCAGAACTGTGACAGGTGCAGGACATCCTTCTTCTTTCTCCTAACGTGAAGCTGACTCTCACTTCCCAGCCACTCCCCTCGGTCCTCACTGGTCCTGCTCCCCCCCCCCACCTTGGGACCACCAGATTCACAAATGGGATCACATTTCATTAAGTACCTCTTTCTTTCAAATATTTGAGAAATACCCATCTCATGCCCCCCAGCCCCAGATGTCTTCGGCTTAGCACCCCTGGGGCCTTCAAAAGCCGGTGGGAACCTCCAGAACCAGGAGAGACCTTAAGTGTTATTGTACCTCCAGAGGCCCCGGGAGGCTCCTTTCTAAGCCGGGGGGGGGGGGGGGGGGCAAGAAGACTCAGCAGGCTTCCTACCTCCCAGGAAGCGGGTCTCCTGGCTCTGACTTCACACCTGGCTGACATTTGACATTTAGAGACCTGTAGACAAGTCTCCTTCTGGGCCCACCAGCCACCTCCTGGCCTGTGGGGGTGCACTGCTGACCTGCGATTGGCAGAAGACAATGCAACTGTTAAAATGTCCTCCGTTCTGTAGGGGCAGAGAGGGAGCAGCCAGGATGAGGCAGGAAGGAAATAAAGAGCCCAGCGCAGGGGGTCAGGAAAGCCCCAGCAGGGTCTTGGAGGTGGGCATGTTGAGTGTCCCACTCGGGGGCCCTGGTTTCCCCAGAAACCCCTCCTCCTGTGCTCTGTCATTTCCTCTCGGCTTCCCCCAAGTTACTCGGGGACGACCACCCCCCACCGCCCCTCTGAAAACCACTATCCCGAAAGCCTCTGCAAGTTAGTGTCTAATGGGTAGAGAATTCCACCTGAGGATAATGAGAAAGTTCTGGAGATGGATGGCGGTGACGGTTGTGCGATGCGAATAACCTTACTGCCTCTATATTGTATACTTAAAAGTGGTTAGTTAAAATGATCAATTTTACATTATGTATATTTTACCACAACTTAAAAAAAAAGACAACCCAGGAGGCTGGGTGGCTCAGACGGCTAAGCGTCTGACTTCGGCTCAGGTCATGATCTCACAGTTCGTGGGTTCGAGCCCCGCATCAGGCTCTCTGTACTGACAGCTCGGAGCCTGGAACCTGGAGCCTGCAGCCTGCAGCCTGCTTCAGATTCTGTGTCTCCCTGTCTCCCTGCCCCTGCCCCACTCATGTTCTGTCTCTTTCTCTCTCTCAAAAAACAAAATAATAAAATAAAATAAATAAAAATAAAAAAAGACAACCCACAGAATGAAGAAAATAATCACAAATCACACACACCCCACTCCCACACACACAAAAAGCCTCCCCAAGCTCTGAGCAGGAAGACCAGTGTGTGGGAGGCAAAGACCCTAAAATCCCAAAGCCACTTCTCCCCTTCCTCCTCCCTGGTAGCAGTCCCGGAGCACGGGGCACCTGTCAGGCCAATGAAAGCTAGGAGACCCAGCCTCTACCAAGAAGGTCCTGGGAACAACTCAAATATCCATCAAGAGGAGAGTGGATAAACACATCGTGGTGTCATCTCGGAATGGAAAGCTCCCCAGCAACTAAAATGAATGAACTAGCCATACATGCAATACCCTGGATGAATCCCGGACGCCCCATGAGGGAGAGAAGCCAGGTAGAGATGAGAACATAGCAGATTTCCTCCACTGAACTGAAGTCCTAGGACAGGCAAAACTAGCCTGTGATGGTCAAGGTCAGGGAGTAGTCACCTTTGGGTGAGGGGTGACCGGGACGGGACCTGAGGGAGCTTTCTGGGGGCACTGGGCATGTTCTATGTGTTGATCTAGGTCGCTGTTACAGGGACGTACACATCCGTGAAAACCCGTCAGCTTGGGACTGTAAGATCTGTTGTATTGTGTTCTTTTGTTCACCCCCTTGAGTTCCAGCCTAACTTGTTTTAGTTCTTCAAACGGGCCAACGCAGATCCCCCTCAGGGTCTTTGCACTTGCTGGTCCCTCTTTCTAGAATGCTCTTCCCCCAGAACTTCCTTCCTTCTGTTTAGGCCTTGGGTCAAACATGGCCTCCTTGAGGCCTCCACCTGGAGCCGCCACTCATTCCCTCCCTGCTGCCGTGCACCCTGGGATCGTCCCCAGCACGGCACCCATCACCATCGGATGCTTCCCTTTCTCGGTTTGCTTGTTTGTGTATGTTTCCCCCACCCTACTAGGATGTCGGCTCCCTGAGAGCAGAAACATGCCCATCTGGATTCATATCTTAACTCCACCCACAGCAATGGCTGGCAGACAGCAGTCGTCACTTAATAAATATTTGTGGCACGAACAGGCCATCTCTAGAGCAGGTCAGATTACGTCCTGCAACTTTACTCTCTTCAAGGTGCTGAGAGGGAATTCATTTTTTGTTTTTTCAGTCATCCTGCAAACCTGTAAGACAGGCCTTTATGTGCCGGGCACAACCTGAACTCTCGAGGGGCTCACCATGGAGCACAAGAGAAAGGAGGCCCGTGCCAGACATTTCTAATAGAGTGTGAGGGATGGGCAAAAGGGGCCCGCGCCCAGGGCCGGGGAAACACCCAGAGTGAGCGGCTGGCTCAGCCTCCCAGTTTCCAGGGCAGGGAAACGTGATGGGCTCTGGGTGTGGCCATGGCTGCCCAAGCCAGCTAAATGAATGTCTGGGCGGCAGGAGGGCCTGTGCTCTGGCAAGAAGCCAGCCCCTTCTAAAAAGCCAGAGAGCTCAACCAAGGCCAGCCAGTGTGCCCCTGCAGGCCCACCACCCGCTGCCACGGCAACCTGTCCTGTCAAGCCGGTGGCACTGAGAGCAAGGGGCACAGTGCCGGGAAGGTGACAGGGCATCTGCTGGGCTCCCCTGTCCTGGCAAGGGAGGCACCTTGGCCTGTCTGAACTGTGGCCGGAAGAGCTGAGTGCTGTTCCTGCATTTTTTCCTGTGTGTGTGTATGTGTGTGTGGGCGGGGGGCGGCCACCCCAATGTCGTACCCAAGCATCGGGCTCTGTGCTGACAGCTCGGAGCCTGGAGCCTGCTTCACATTCTGTGTCTCCCTCTCTCTCTGCCCCTCCCCTGCTCACGCTCTGTCTCTCTCTCTCTGTCTCTCAAAAAATAAATAAATGTAAAAAAAAAAAATTAAACAAAAAAAAAATAATAAAAGCTGTCATTCACCGAGCATTGATTCCACGCCGGGTACCATTCTAAATACTTTCTACGCATTTCCTCGTTCTGGTCTCAAAATGACCCTCTGTGGCAAGTGCAAGTCTCACTTTTGCAGAAAAGGAGGCACAGATTGGTTAATGAGCTTGCCCCAAATCTCACAGCTAGTAAGCAACAGAGCCAGGATTAGAACCCAGGCAATTGGGCTCCAATGCCTTAACGTTAACCATAGGGAGGAGAGCCTCTCCACAAGACCGAGTCACCTCCTTTTCCCACTTGTCATTGGTTTACCGAACTCTGCATGGTCATCAAGGCAAAAAAAATGGGTTAGATCTGGTCTCTGGCTTAAGTTGCCACCAGCCCCCTGCAGGAGATGTGGGTAAAAATAACCACGATGCAGAGCCACAAGTGTCCAAGAAGGACAGAGGGCAGGCTGGCTCCCACACCTGCCTTTTACATCTCCCCCTGGGGGGCCCTGGGCCCTGAGGGAGCATCCTGGAATGCGAGGGCTGATGATGTTCTGTCCTGGGACGCCACCTGCTGGACAGACGGTGGAGGTACAGCCTCAGCAGCCAGCCTCTCCTCCCCTCCCTCACAACGGGTGTTTCCTGGGCGCCCACTGTGAACTCAACATCGTGCTAAGTGTACAGATGCAGAACAACACAGACAGTAAACCCACCAGCCCTGGTGGACTTACAGTCTGGGGGAGGAGGCAGAAATAAACCAATAGCCCCCCGAGGCAAGATGTAGCCTCAGCGGCTCTGAGGGAAAAATACGGGAGGGTCTGAGGGAGTGTCAGGGGGAGTCATCTTTGGACAGGGTGGTGGGGAGAGGCCTCTCTATGGAGGTCATTTCTTTAAGTTTATTTTGAGAGAGAGAGAGAGCACATGCGCCGGGGAGGGGCAGAGAGAAAGAGAGAGAGAGGATCCCAAGCAGGCTCTGCACTGACAGCAGAGTCCTACTGACGCGGGGCTCGAACTCACGAACCGTGAGATCATGACCTAGAACCAATTTGGCTACACTGTCGTGCCCCACGGCCCAGGCTTGGCAGGTTCCTCGGTGGGTGGGTGGGGGTGATGGGGGGAGGCACTCTTGGGGGTGAGGGAGTGACCGGGAGGCAGGGATTGTGGGGAGGCAGCACCCATCAACAAGTTGGCTGTGAGGAGAAGATGAAGCATCTGGAAGGGGGTGGGGGGCAGCTGTGAAGATGGGGTGTCAGGGCGCTGATGGGATTAGGGGCCGACGTAGGCAGGGCTGTGGGACCCAGCGGCTTTCCAGAACCTCTTTCTTCAGCTCCACCCCGTTTCACCCTGGTTTCACAGCCACCCCTGTCATGCCCGCCCCTCCCTCTGATGAGGAAAACACAAGGGCTCTGCCCAAGCTGGCTCCTTCCACAGTGAGCAAAGGGGGTGGGGGGGGGGGGGGGGCGGTAGCAGGATGTTTGGAGTCACGGGAAGCCCAGAATCATGGCGAGGTCATGTAAGCCCCTTGACCGGGTCTGGGTGCCCTTCCCTCCTTGTCAGGCTCCCCATCTCCATTAGTCCTGACCCCCACCCACCCTGGGCAGCGTGACGGTGGCCAGCGGACTGAGGAGGTACCCAAGAGAGATCACTTGTTGCAGGGGCCTGAGCCTCATACTGTTGGGGGAGGGAGGCTTTAAGAGAAAGAATACAAAAGCACAAATACAAAAGAGGGTAGGGGGAGCCTCAGAAGGGTCTGAAACTTACACTTCACTGGCCTCAGGGTAACTCCATAACCTCAAGCAAGGGGCCTGACCTCTCAGGGCCCATCCTGTAGAGCTGTGAGCACCAGCGGAGACAACCCCGCGTTGTCGCTGGGTCAGCCTCCGGTGCTCTGGGGCACGGTGCAGCACCTGCTATTGTCGCCTGGGTTCCCCTGTGGCTGGAGGGCAGTGGGGAGGGCCCCTGCTCTCCCTGAGCCCAGGGGTGGCAGCAGCTTCTGGGGTCGGAAGCACTGAAGAGGACAAAAGGGGGGTGGGGGGGGTGTGACCCACCCTGACTGTCCTGCCCCCACTCCAGAGTCAGCCTGGCACCAAGTGGGGGCTCTGCACATGGCCCTGAACTAGGACTTCATCCTGCCGGCCCCGTTTCACAGAGCAGGTACATGCCACGCCTCCAGGCCAGCAGCAGGAGAATTAGGCTACTGGACAGAGGCCCAGGGTGGGGATGGGGCGGTGGGAGGGGCACACATCCAGCTGCCCCCACAGCCCTGACCCCCCTGCTGCCCAAGAAGGGGCTCACCTCAGACTGCCCCCGTTTGGTGGGGCTCCCGGGACCCGCAGGGCCGGGGAGATGCCCCAGGGGGGCACCGAGTTCTGGGCGGAACCCACAGGGCAGCCACGGCTTCCAGCGGGCTCAGGTTGGGACTTGGGGAGGGAGCGTTCCCCGTCAGAACGGCCCCAGAGGGACACTCACCGCTGCCTCTGGCCTCCTGTCCCCTGGCACGCTGCAGCAGCTGGGCCTGCGGGCAGAGTCACTGGGGTGGTCCTTGGCATGCTGCCCCCCTCCCCCGCCCCGGGAGCGGGTCCCGCAGGGCACCCGCGCTCGCTCACTCCCTGGCCTTCGCCGTGACGTCCGGGCGTGTCAGCTGTACCCGCACAGTGCCAGACGTGCGAGGCCGACCGCCCCCTCACATCCCTTTAAGACCCTCTCCACAAACACAGAAGCGAACCAGAGGCAGGCACTCAGGCTAACGGGCACCGGTTTGACTCCTCCAAAGCAGGGGCTCCTTTCCTTTGCCTGGGCCACCTCCCTATGACAACAACCAACCAACCTTCATGGGGAAAGCAAGCTCTCTGACGAGAAAAGTGCCCTTTGTGGCCTCATTTATAGCACCCGTTGTACACAGGGCACTGGGTGCAGGGTCAAAGGAGACTTCGGTCCCCTGGCAGCTCATAGCCTAAGAGGAGGTGCGTAACAGGGGGCATGATGTAAGGGCCCTGGAACCAGGCCAAATGCAGAAACAGGCTCCATGAGGCCATGTGCCCTGGCCAAGGTCCCATGTTGGTCTGGGTTGAGCTGAGAGATCTTAGGTGTCCCAACTCCCTTCACCTCCCCGCAAACTACTACAAGTGTAATGATACTAATTTAAACCAAAACCTTCTCCCCGTGCAGGCCCCCTGAGGGTCGTGAGTTTCTTGGAGGGATGCCGCCCAGGGCAGGGCCCTGTAGGTCTCTGTTACCAGTCCCTTCAGCCCTGCTAGGGCAGCTCAGCACCTGAGGCAGGTACAGGCAGAAACAGGGTCCTGGGATCTTAAATCTTCCCAGTAGGGAAAGAACATGGTTCTGAGGGTGCAGTCCACAGGGAGGACGGACAAGGGGAGCCAAGGGATGGGGTGGGGATGTGAGGGGTCTTATAGATTTATAACATCTCAAATCGTGGGGACGATTACCCAGTCCCTGTCCCCCAAAGATGCGAATGTGGTGAGTGGGCAGTCAGGCACAGTGCCACCTCCTGTGTCTGTCGCCCTCGCACCGGAGTGAAGGAAAGACCGGAAGGAAAGACACCGGAGGGAAGCTAAGACCTGGGGTCTTAGCTCTTTGTCCTCTTCCAAATGATAGGATAGAGAATGAGCGCTAGCGTCAAAATGGACCTGGACCCCAATACCAGCTCAGCTGCTTAGTACCGACTTGAACTTGGGCAAATGTTTAAGCCATCCAAGCCTCAGTTTTTCCATCAGTAAAATGGGAATAATTACACTTACAGAATATAATGTGAGGCATGTGTCCAAAACACTCAGCACTATGCCTGGCACAAAATTGGTAAACAATTGGTTTCCAGCATGTTTTTCCGTCTGTGGAATGGACACACATTTGGTATAGCCCCCACCTCACCCCTAATTCCCAGGTGTCTAGAGTGTTAGTAGCCACAGAATGAAAGATGCTGAGGGTGGGTGGTGGGTGAGAATGTTTTCGAGTTCCTTCCATTGAATTATCTGCTCCGTGAAGACTCTTCCTGCTCCATTGGGTCTCTGGTTAATCATATTAGCTCTCCTGGGCTCTCCTGGGAAAGCCAGGTATGTGCATCTCCCCTCAACTTGCCTTTGAAGTCTGGGGCCCTTTGATGTGAGTGGGGGAGGCACCAGCCTGGGATTTGGCCAGCCTTGTGGTCAGCAGCTAACGGGGCACAGGGCTTGGTGGAGTTTGGAAATACAAGTCCCCCCACCCTGCCCGAGTTACCCCAAGCGCAGGCTTTGACGTCAGACTTCCCGGGACCGGGATCCCAGCACTGCTTTTAACGACAATGCACCCAGCCCCTCTGAGCCTCAGACCCCTCAATTGTAGAGAAAGCCGACAGCAGCGCCACGCTTGTGGGTTTCTGGAAAGACAGAAGAGAGAGAAAGAAAAAAAAAAAAAAAGACAATGAAATAAATGGTGCTGTTTTCCGTCTCACTTATTAAGACTCGCCAAGTGAGTCTATAGAGCTGGCGGACTTTGATGTTCCAAAAGTCTTAGTGCCCTTTTAAGCTTTAGCGGAAGTATAGTCTGTTACATAGACTTCTATTCCAGAACCATAAATGCTACAACTTTACAAAGAACGTTGCAGCTTAATTTTCTTTTATGTGTAGTTAGTCTTACGGATTTTGAATAATAATGTTCATATTTCAAAGGTTTATTATGTTTGCGTCCATCGGCACAACCGTATTTTCCTTTTTTAAAATATTTTCTTAAGTAATCTCTACACCCAACGTGGAGCTCGAACTTACAACCCGGAGATCGAGAGTCACATGCTCTGGTGACTGAACCAGCCAGCTGCCCCCATTGTTACAACTGTAGTAAGGTATGATTGATACACAACAGCTGCAAATATTTGAAGTGTGCATTTCGGTAAGCTTTGGCATACTACACAACCATCCCTACAATCAAGACACTGAATGTATTTAGCACGCCCACAAGTTCCCTTGTGCCCCTTTGTAATTTCTCCGTCTCTCCTCTCCTCCTAGACAACCCCTGAGCCACATTCTGCACCGCTTCTCTGCAACCACAAGTTTGCACTTTCTAAAATGGGACAGAAATGGGGCGCCTGGGTGGCTCAGTCGGTTAAGCGGCCAACTTCGGCTCGGGTCATGATCTCGCGGTCCGTGAGTTCGAGCCCCGCGTCGGGCTCTGTGCTGACAGCTCAGAGCCTGGAGCCTGTTTCAGATTCTGTGTCTCCCTCTCTCTGACCCTCCCCCGTTCATTCTCTGTCTCTCTCTGTCTCAAAAATAAATAAACGTTAAAAAATTTTTTTTAATGGGACAGAAATGGAATCAAACAGTATACACCATCTTTTGTCTGGCTTCTTTAAGTCAGCATCATTATTTTGAGGGCCATCCTCATTGCCTGTTTCAACAGTTAATTGTCAAGTAGCATTCCGATGTACAGATACGCTACAATCTGTTTATCCAGTCACCCACTGATGGACATTTGGGTTGTTTTCAATTTCAAATAATGAAATTTTCATTTTGTGTTTTTTGGAAGATAGCAAATGTTGACTGAAACGACAAAATTAAATTTAAAATGTCTTATTAAAAATTCACGAAACCAAATAAGTACAAGAGGAATTTAAATAATTACACTTATCAACGGATGGTTTTTGTAAGTTTCTATCATTTATACTTTTGATGTGGTTAACATTTCAGAGAGCACTAAAAGTGCACCCTGACTCTTGGGGCTCCCTTTGTCTTTACTAAGTGCTCCAGGGATTACTGCGATCAGTTTAGGGAGACCCCAAGTCGTAGTGCACATAGATCTCTCAGCGTAGCCCATGCCTGGCACCCGGGGGGCACTCCCTAAGCACTCCTTATTCCCACAGTATGTGCTCCCTTGAGTGCTTGCCCTTAGTTCTGATTCTTTTCCTTGCCCTACACACACACACACACACACACACACACACACACACACTCGCACAGGCTCTCCAGCCCCAGCCTAGGTTGTGTCATCCAACTCCAGCCCAATTTCAGCACCAGTGAGTCTCAGTGGGAGGACATAGGGAGGTGGGAGGCAGGAGGCAGGGGTGGATGGCTGGGCTATGGGAATCTCTGAGAAGCTTCCCAGTGGGAGGAGAGGGATCCTCCTGGTGGTCTCTTTGTTTGTTTCCCAGGGCGAGCTGAGCCTTCACCTCCTGACCCTGTGGGAAGCACAAGCTGAGACTGGGCTCTACCCAGGAGGGGTTGGGAAGGAGAGCCGGGGCTGGAGGGAGCATGAGACTACGAGTCAGACAGGCCTGGCCCCTACCAGCTGTACTGTGTCCGGCTGGTCCCCCTCTACGAGGGCGATGCCAGCCTTACTCAGATCACGCAGCTCGTGAAAGGATCCGGAGCCAGAATGGAAGTGAGAGGGTGGCATACAGGACTCCCTAACATGAATCGTGGCCCTAAGGAGCCAGGAGCGCTAAGGAGGGAGGCATTCTGTTGCTAATGTAAAACATCAGCATGCTAAGAGAGGGATACTGAGCATTTATTGAACATCTACTATGATCCCCCACCACCACCACGTGCTGAGGACAGTGAGATGGACGAACTTGGAACCAGAGGAAGCTGGTGACCTGTGGGGCTTACCTGTGGCCACTGGATCAAGCAGTGTCTCCCCATCCTTGCCATCTTACCTGTGTGCCCCCCAGTCCAGGGACTGGCTTCAATGTATTCACTCAATAAATATGTACTGAGCACTTCCATGTGTCAGAACTGTGCCAAGCCCGGGGGTTCAGTGGTGAACTGAACAGACAGTGGATCTGGCTTAACGCCCAGAGCGGGAGGGAACAGACAAAAATGAACAGCACCAAACAAATCAATTTCTGAGCACGGAAGAAAGGAACATGGTGACATGACAGAGTGCAGGAGGTCAGCTGAGATGGGGTAAGCAGGGAGAGGCCTCTCTGTGCAAGGGGGCTAGGAAATGACTGTGTTGGGTGTGGTCGTGTCCAATATCACTTCCAGGATCAGAATAACTTAGGGTCCAGCACAGCTTTACCACTTGCTAGGCGTTCGGTCCTGAGCAAGCTCCATGTCAGTTTCTTCACCTGTGAAATGGGAGTAAATATCCAGTCTGCTTCACAGGGATAGGAAGGGTAAATTAGATAATGCAAGCACATTATGGTAAGCACTTACTAAATAATAGATTATTTCTAGCTTATCCAGCCTGGGCAGGGTACCCACAGTCTGTGGCTTAGTCCCTGTGGAGAAAACTCCCGAGTCCGTGTTTCCTAACTGATTCCAGAGTGTCTTTTTCTCATGCAACCTACAGCAGGGGTCTCAAACTCATATGTCCTGGGGGCCGGGCAGATGGGTATAGCATGTTAAGGAGAGCTGGGGACTGTGGCGTGTAGAGACCCTGCCTAAAGAAAGCAGCTACTATTCAGCTTTAGGGAACACTTGCCACGTTGAAATGAGGGTCAAGACCTTTCCATTTCTCAAATGATGAAATAAAACTATTTTATTCAGGGGCACCTGGCTGGCTTGGTCGGTAGAGCATGAGACTCTTGATCTCAGGGGTGTGAGTTTGAGCCCCACGTTGGGTGTACAGATTACTTTAAAAAGAGGCAAAACTATTTTATTCAAAATCGAAAGCATTTTTTTGTGTTGGCGATTTAAATAAAAACGTTGCGAAACATTGTTGGGAGTAGACAAAAGAGCGCTATAGCCAAGGCTGGCCACAGGCATGGTTTGTAACGTCCACTTAGCGCCAAACCCTTTGCTAAGGATGAAGAATGCAAAGTGAGCCAGGCAGCAGGCTCCCTGGTGGAAAACTCCTAAGGGCTCGAGGACCTCAACCTTCAACAGAGAATGGCTCAGATCAGAGCCTGCAGGGGGAGAGAGACCACGTAAGAAGGCCCTTGTGGAAGAGGAAACCGTTAAGCTGGACACTGGGATAAACAGGAGTGTCTTGTGTGAATGAAGAAGGGGCAAAATTACTCTGGACTGAGGAAGAATGGCTTTGTACTTTGGGGGAAGGGTCGGCATTTCCATGGGGCTGGAGTGCATTTGGGGAACAAGGGCATTGTGGGGGCGGGGAGGGCGGGGTCTCTATCTCCAGATCACAGAGAGCCACAGTGGAAGCCAAGAGCCTGTGTTTAGAGCCACCATTTCCACTGTTGGATTCATTCATCTATGCCGCAAATCACAGCAAGCAAAGTTCAGCCATGAACCAGCGGCTAGCGCCTCAGGAGAAGTGAGTCAGGAGCCATCCCTGCTTCTTGGGAATTCACAGTCCAGTGGCAGCCACTGAAGAGAATTTGGGCAACTGATCTAGTACCATACTTAGAAGTGTCCTCTGCTCAATTGCTGGGGAGTTGGTGAGAGGTCTGCAGAGGAAGGGACTTTCGAAAAAAAAATTTGTAATTGTTTACTATTTATTTTGGAGAGAGAGACAAAGCGTGAGAGACAAAGAGAGAGAGAGGAAACAATCCAAAGCAGGCTCCAGGCTCTGAGCTGTCAGCACAGAGCCCGACGCGCGGCTTGAACCCAAGAACTGTGAGATCATGACCTAAGCCAAGGTCAGATGCTTAACCGACTGAGCCACCCAGACATCTCGAGGAAGGGAGTTTTAAGAGGTGTGTTGGTAATTAAGCAGTTCACCAGGGAGATACGATGGAAACACGCATGCAGAAAAAGGGGCACATGAAATGCAGAGGTGTGCTGGGAAAGTAAGATAGCCAATGTCACACTGGCACATAGGAAATGCTCATTAAATATGTGCAGAACTGAAATGCCTTCTTGCTTAGCCCCCCGAGAAAATCTAGCTTTTGCAGTTAACCTGCTGTAGACTCACTGGAAGAAAAGCAGGTTTGTTCAACGAATGAATCCACAAACTGCCAGATGCTACCGGCACTATGCGCTTTACTCAAGTTTACTACTTACAACATTCCTATCAAGGAGATACTACCTATCCTGTATCTCCATTTCATAGCCGAGGAAGCAGAAGCTTCAAGATGGTCAGTGACTGGTCTAATACACTCAGATCGTGACAGAGAGGGATCCCGACTCTGCCTCCTGGCAGCCTGACCTCACGGCCCAGCACTTAACCATGCCACATATGTTACTCATGTAGAGGAAGGGTGTGGAACAGCCTGATGGAAAGCATTCAAGAACCACGAGGGACTTTGCTCTCCCTCCTCCAGGCAGCTGGAACGACCCTGAGAGGTTATCTCCCAGGTCAGGTAAGCCGTCGGCCAGTCCGTCTGGGGCAGGGGAAGCGAGAAGGTGTCATTCCCTGCCTGGGAAGAGGGCAGTTACGGACAAATACCCTTTAAAAATGAGAAGGAGGACCGTTAGCCTTTGTCCTGAAGAGGTGACAGTTTCGGTTTCTTCTGGGGTGCCGGAGCTGCAGAAAGATCCGTGACGGATGGGCTTTGACAGAGTGGCTCTTGCTGGTCAGAGAGCGATTCCAGGCCCCTACGTGGCTCTGGGCCAATACACATCAGGAAGGAGCTCTGTCTGCCGCTCCTGGACCCTGGGAAAGGTAAGACTGAGAGTTTTTTAAGTCCTAGTACAAGGCACACGTTCACCCTCTCATCTACGGGGAAGCAGTAAGGCTCAAAGCACCGGTTTAGGTGATAAGCAGAGACCTGCCCTTCACGTACTGGCTGTTCCCACCTGTAAATTTGTGGCCTTGAGCCAATTACCATGTTTCTCCTGAGCCTCTGTTTTCTCATCTCTGAAGTGGGGGTGATGATAAAATCAGCTCAGTGATTAGCAGAGTGCCAAGTGCTTTGCGCACTCAATAAATGTTAGCTGTTGCTGTAATCATTCACTTTAGCTAAAAGGTTTATCGAGGACCTCCCATGTGTCACGTAGTGCAAGGGACACAGGATGAATAAAGCGTTCTCTTTAATTTCAAGGAGCTCCTGGTCCACTATGAGAAGTAGATGTATCTTCCTTGTTGTTCCTTTCCCAACCTTGGTGGGTAAAGACTGCTGAATGTCCCTGTTGAAACAGGGACCACCTGGATTTCTAGGTCACGTGGGGACTGGGGAGCTCTGGATTTGGGGGAGGCTGATTCCTGTACCTCTGTCTAGCTATAGGCCCTCCCCTGTGTTGCCATTCTTGGTTCCCATGTCCTTGTCAGGGGTTTCCCTTGCACTAACCACAATCTGTCATTGTTTTTTTAATCTGTATATTCACAACCCGCAGGAGGGTTGCCTTCTGCCTCTGGGGAAGGGTCTGATTCGAGGGCTGGGACCAACAATCCAGAACCGGCAAGCTCCCACGCTGGGAAATTTGAATGACAGCCAGGGAGCATAATAATATCCACACACATAAGGATTTACAAATACACCAGGGTTTGGAGTCCGCAAGGCACTTTCACAATGGTTTCATTTAATCCTTATGGAAGGAGGATCTCCAGCAATGTTTTATAGATGAGGAACCTGAACGCAGGGAGCGGGGGTCCAAACTGTGACGAGAACTCCGGGCCACCCAGGTTCTCAAGGTTGTCTGGTAAGGATCATGGGGTGCTTGTTAAATAGGTAGATGGCCAAGCCCTCTCCCCAATTCTAATTCTAGAGGTCAGGAGTCAATAGTTTAACAAACACCCCGGGTGACACTTGTCTTCGGGCAAGTCCGGACACAGTGCCATTCCCTGATTTACTCATTTAGCGAAGGGGATCCCAACTGTAATGTGTACAATGGTGAAAACACAACAAACAAGGCGGTCCTTAGCTTTACGGAACTAAAAGCTGCTGGTAGAGCAGACTGTCTAGGTCCCATGGTTTGCCGCTCCCCCTCGCTGTCCCCGCCCCGCCCCCACGCTCTTCCCGGTGACAGTGAGGTTCCTTCCTGCTGGGTGGACCAGCTCCACCCCAGCTACCTGCCTCCCCCCCACCCCCCAAGTTTGGAGCTCCCAGCTGAACCTGCTGGGCTTCCTCCTACTGTCTGTACCTGCTCCGGGCCGAGCCTGTGGAGCGTCCTGTGAAAGGCCTGGATGTGGGCCCAGCGCAGAGCATTTCAGTAAATGTCGCCCAGGCTAAGAAAGCACGTGGGGAGGAGGAGCCCTCCTGTGCTGAGGGAAACAGCTGGGGCCTGACAAGGGGCAGGGATTTATATTTCTTTACAGGTAGTTCCAGCTCTGATGTGACGGCACCCGGAAGGGAGGCCACATGAGGATCACTCCCAAGCAGCTGAGGAAAGCAGGGCCCAGAGAAAGGGAAGTGAGAGGTCCTGAGCTGAAACCCGGGTCCCCCGGGGGCAACTGCCAGGCCAGACAGGGACTGCAGGCCATGGACAACACAGGACACACCTTTCTCCTGAAATCACTGGGATGATGCCCACCACACGTGCTCCACTCTCAGGGGCTGGGATCACCCTGTTAGCTATGCCCCGGGCTCCGGCTTCTGCTGAAACACTTCCCCTTTCTGATGGAGAAGTGTGTCCTTCATCCTGGTCACTTGTGCCCTTTGCCTTCTAGAGAACACTTCCATCCTTGTCTGAGGCAGGTCCCCAGGGGCCTTCCTCTGGAGCTCACCTTCTTGGTTCCAGCAACTCCCAGGACCGTCACCCCTGGTTTCCCAGAGCCATCCAGACAGGCCTTGCCAGTTAAGGCCAGGAGTGCTCCAGGAGGCCATCTGGGTGAGGGCCCGGAAGGCTGCACCTGGCCAGGCTGGGGGGGGGGGGGGAGCATCGCAGGTCAGCCTGAGAGCCTCCAGGATGCACTGTCATTCCCTACCTGCTGCTGTTGAGCCAGACATCCATTTGGAGCTTGGAGAAACAGGAAAGGGCAGGGATCCGACGTTAAGGCAGAGCAAGGAAGCCACAATTCTGACCTGCCAGTTTGAGGGTGAGGAGTTTACCAGGGCCTCAGAAACATGGCCTGGAGTATCTAAAGTAGCAGAGTGCCAGGGTCCTCAAACGCGGCAAACTAGAGGGTCGCGGGACCTAAGGGCTCCTCTAGCTCAGCGGGTGTCCTCCCTCCCAGGCTCAGGTCTGGCCCTCCCGCAGCAGGTGGTCCCTCTGGGGGCCACCCCCCTGGATGGGGTGGGGGGGGGGAGGTACAGGATCCCAAGGCTTCCCCCAGGGAAGGAGGGAGAGGGCGGGGCGGCAGCGAAGGCCCAGGATAAAAGGGGCGGAGGCGCCGCTCCGGCCCCAGCCAGCCCATCATGCAAGCCCCCCGTCTGCTCTGGTTCTTCCTGCACGCCTGGTGGGCCCTGCTCCAGGCGGGCGCCGCGACCGTGGCCCCGTCGCCCCTCCGTACGCGGGGGCAGCCCTCGTCGCCGTCCCCTCTAGCGTACATGCTGAGCCTCTACCGCGACCCGCTGCCCCGGGCGGACATCATCCGCAGCCTGCAGGCGCAAGGTAGGTTGCGCAGCCCCGCCGAGCCCCGGGGGCGCCTTGGGACTCCGGAAGGGCGCTGGGAAATGCTGCGGGAGGGTGGCTCCGGGCTGGGGACCCCGCCGCTGAGGGCGCTCTGCGCTGGGAGGGAGGAGCATCGGGGGTCCAGGTCTGGGGTGGCACCGGCGTCGGCACTGGCTCGGCGCGCAAGGTCGGCGGGTGGAGGGGATTCTGGCATCGGGAAGGGCCCCGGGGCGGAGACCCCTGCGTTCTGGGCCTTGGTTTAGGGTGGGTAGAGCGCAGCGCTGGAGGGTGGGAGCCCGATTGCGCCAGTCGACGATGCGGTCTTGTTCAACTAAGTAACCTCCGGGCGCCTCGGTTTGCGCTTCCGTGAAATGGGGACAGCAGTCCCTCCCTTATAAAAGTGTGGCGAGCGCCAGGTGACAAAGCACATAAAACGCTTAGCACAAAACCAGGCATGGTAATAAGTGGTCGTTATTATTGCTACATACGTTCTGTCGAATTTCTTTTCGCGCGTCAGGGTGAATGGATGCCGGAGGCTGGCCGCGAACTTCGAAACCCAGCACCGAGCGCGTAACAAACATCAGGGATTAGAATTCAGAGATACGGCACTAGAGGTGGAGTGCCCCGAAGTCGGGAACTGAGGCAGGCTTGGGGACTCGAGTCCAGGCCGGGAAGGTGCCAGTGTCCCGAGTAGTACCGGGTTCGGGGCCTAGATTTGGTTGGGGGAAACGCTCAGCGACCGTGGTGACGCGGGTGTTTCACCCTCGGAGTCGGGGCAGGGCGTTCTGGGCATCGGGCGGGACGGACAGGTGGGTGCTGAGTGGAGGGACCCCTTCCGCGGGGTCCCCTTGCCCCATGCAATCCACATCCTGACTCCTGGGGTCGGGGGCAGACCCCTGCCGCCCTGCGCCGGCCTGTGCCTCCCTCTGCCGGCTGGGGCCAGACGGCCCTCCCCCACGCTGGGGCGCAATCCACATCCGATCATCTGACCTAATTGGCCACCCGCCAGCCCTTTGGTCGGGTGCGGGGGTGGGGGCTCTTAGCTCCCTGGCCTGCCACGTCTGGGGTCAGACAGCCGATGACCCCTCTTGAAGGGTCATCTGGGGATCAGCCAGATTTAGGGACACCCGAGGGGCTAACCTGAGGGGCTTGGAAATTACTGGAGGGCTCTGCTCAGTCCCTCTACCGGAAAGCTGGTGTGGGGAGGAGGCTGGGCAAAGGGGCAGAGAGTGCCCTTCTTCAGTTCACTCTCTCCTTCTGGAGAGTTCCGGAAGGTTCGTGGTGGTTTGAGAGTCTGGGAGACTGGAAAACTGGGTTCAGTTTCCTCAAACCCTGCTTCCCAATTCCTGGTGTATCCCTTGCAGAACTAGTTTCCCCTTTTGTAAAACCGGGGGCTGGCTTTCCTTCTGCCTCATTTGTGTGTGAATGCGGCAAAATATACATGACAAAACCTACCATTTTACTGTTTTTAAAATGTACAGTGACTTTAAGTACATTCACAGTGTTGTGAACTGGTTTCAGTTTTTGAAAGCAGCCAGAGGAGCCTGCCTGGAGGGACACGGGTGGAGAAGGGATGGTCTAACTGCTCCTTTCCCTCTTGGGTTTATCTGTCATGCCGCACCTGTAAAGCGGGAAACGGGGTGTTGGAGTCTAACCAAACTGGGTTTGCATCTTCGTCTGTGGCTGTGGAGCCAGCCTCAGCTCCGACCTTCAGTTTTCTCTCATCTGCGAAACCGTGATAATGGTGGGGAGGATTCAAAGAGACAATGCTTGGCCCGGGAAGCAATGAGTGGCAATTAACTGCTAGTTTGTAATAATGTAAAGTGGACACTTAGCATCATACCCACACCCTTCTTTCCTACGGAGCCCGGAATCCTAACTCGGCCTCAGCATCCTGTTTGAGGGTGAGGGAACCCCCAGGGCATAGGCCCAACCACTTCCTTCTTTAGAATTGGACGCGGGTCAAGAATATCCCTGGGGCCTGTGTGGCCGATTCTGTTGAGTTGCGTGGATAGGTTTCAGGGTGTCCACGAACCCTTTCCTGATACTTGATACCAACAAATCACATTTGCTGTAGAAGTGGGAGATGCTTTCTTTCCTGGGGAGAGCATTCTTGGCTTGTAGCAAGCATCGGTGACCCCCCAAAAGATTAGGCACCCCTATCCTAACAAGAATCGGAGACCGATCTAAGAGAACCTATCAGCACTGTGTCCCAAGGACCCCTTAGCTGGGGGTGGGGTCATGGAGTCAGAGACTCCACCCCACTGGGAAGGAGCCCTCCATACACATTGTCCATCCTGGTAATGGCTAACTTTGCTCTTCTGTCCAGGTCTTTCACTACCTATCTGGACACCTTCGTTTCTAACCTTGGACGTCCGCAATAATAAGGAAGTGGTTGATGACAGCTGACACCTATTGCACGTTGGTTGTGCTGGGCCAAACACTTTCTGCACATTATCTCAGCGAATCCTAACACTTCTGTGAGGTGATACTGTCACTGGCTCCCTTTTGCAAAGCGGGGAACTGAGGCCCAGAGAAGGAAACTAGCCTGCCCAGTGTTAAACAGCAAGTGGCAGGATTTGAACCATCACAGGAGGCACGAGAGCCCCTGCTCTTGAACACTGAGCTGGAATGTCTTCCTCTAAAAGGCCATTGGTGGATACTTGAGATGAAAAGTCTTTAACTCCTGGTGCAGGTGGCCAGGAGTTGTTACACGTCCCACAGAATCTCCAGGTGGCTAGGGGGTGCTGCAGTGGGCAATGGGTAATGCAGGCCTCCTCCCCACACCTCCAGGGAGAGTTGCTAGCCAGGGGCGGGTTATTGCCCCCTACAGGTGCTAATGAGGAGGGAAGTGGAAATTAAGTGAAGAGCCTCTGGGGATGGGCTCGGAGAAGCTGCCAGGAGGCTGAAGCTGGAAACTGCTTCCTTATAATAATGCAGGCTGGATTTCTCAGGGAAACTCACCTACATCATCTCACCAAAGACGCTCTAGGAGGCAATAAAAAAAAGGAAACTGTCGTGCGGTCTGCCCAGAGTGGACCCAAATCGGAGATCGTCACTACCCTTGAGATCTGTTCGCAAAAGGGTCAGTGTTTTTATTCTAAGGAATGAATAATCCCTGACTTTTATTTAGCAACAGACGGTCCACCCTCTTTATTTCCATGAAAGCTTGTGATGAGGCCGAGATGGGCAGGGCATGACCATTCCCATTGCAAAGGAGAGGAAACTGGGCTCGAAACAAGTTCAAGGTCACTTTTAGCATGCACACGTACATGGTATTCCCAGATATTGGGCCAAATTAGTCCGGGACTAAGATGAATGGAACACGCTTCCCCATTCTGTTTCATCCATTTTGGGTTTTGTCATCTTGGGGAGGGGGCTGGGACCAGGCTGGGGGCTGTGTGTGTGCAGGCTGTGTCTGCCCCAGGTGTGTGAATGACCTGACAGGGGGCGGTGATGAGCACCTTGCAGGTAGATGGGAAAGCCCACTGGTTGGAAAACTGCCAGGTCAGTGCAAAGTCATGCTTAGAATGCCTACAGAACCCTATGTGTGAGGTCAAAAACCCTGGAAGTTTCTGCCTCCATCTTTAGGAATAGGTGGAGGAGAGGGTGGCCGGCCTTGGGCTTCTGTTGCCTGGGCCTCCCAAGAAGGTTCGGGGCCTTTCCATGTGCCCGTGAATCAGGCCACCGTTTCCACTGAGAAAACGGAGTCTGGGGAGCTCAGGGTCACAGGGTGAGGGGAAGCCCAGGGTTTAGGTCAGAAAGCTCAGGGTTTGGCCAAAGAGCAGGGAGAACGCCGTTCTCCAGCTGTTCTCTGGCTGGGGGGTGTCTTAGCGGGAACAGCAAAACCGGGATTTGGAGTGTGGGCTTTGCGGTTGGGCAAATCTGGGTCAATTCTTGGCCCCGCCACCTCGTGCAGGTAATTTAACCTCTCTGAGCCTCGATTTGAATTGGACTAAAATGGACTCCACATTCCCAACTTGTAGGGTTGGGGTGAGGATTGAGAGGGTCCCTGTCAGGTGAAGGCTGCAACATGAGCTCTGGGGAGCATACAGGGGGCCCCCACTCACCCTGCTTCCTTCCTGGTTTCTCCCCACCCAGATGTGCACGCCGATGGGCAGAACTGGACCTTTGCTTTTGACTTCTCCTTCCTGAGCCAAGCGGAGGATCTGGTGTGGGCCGAGCTCCGGCTGCAGCTGGCCGGCCCTGTGGACCTTCCCCCTGGTGTGCTGCCCTCCATCGAGATTTTGCACCAGCTAAAGCCAGATGCGGAGCAGGACCCAGCCGACTGCCGGGAGCGTCTTCGGATGGACTCGTTCACTGTTCCTCTGTCCCAGATGACCTTTTCCTCAGGCAGCATGGTCCTGGAGGTGACCAGGCCTCTCTCCAAGTGGCTGAAGCACCCTTGGGAGCTGGCCGAGCAGACGTCCAGTTTGGCCAGAGAGTGTCCGCAGCGGCCTCCCGTGCCGCCGGTCGCCAGTGTGCTCCTCGTGCTCTACTCCAACCTCTCCCCGGAGCAGAGGCGGCTGGGTGGCTCCACCTTGCTGTGGGAGGCGGAGAGCTCCTGGCGGGCCCGAGAGGGACAGCTCTCCCAGGAGAGGGGCCGGAGGCACCGCCGGCACCACTTGCCGGACAGAAGCCAGCTGTGTCGGAAGGTCAAGTTCCAGGTGGACTTCAACCTCATCGGATGGGGCTCCTGGATCATCTACCCCAAGCAGTACAACGCCTACCGTTGTGAGGGCGAGTGTCCTAACCCTGTGGGGGAGGAGTTCCATCCCACCAACCACGCATACATCCAGGTGCGGAGCCCTGCCAGGGGAGGGGAGGCGGCGGGCTCTGCGGGAGAAGTGGCCATACTGCCGGATCGGGGGACAGGACTCGAGCTCTGCGATCCCATTGCTGTTCATTCATTCACTTATCCAAGCACCAACGGTGTGCCAGCTGCTGTGCTGGGATATAGGGATGGCCTGTGGCACCAGCCTCAGAGGGGCCTACGAGGAGTCATGCCCCACCGGGTAACCTCGAACACTTCCCTCCCTTAGGACTTCTTCCTTGTCTTTTCGTAAAATTAGGGGTGGCGGGGTATAGACTAGGTCTCAGCTTCCCCTTGGCCCTGATTTCTAGGAAAGGGAGTTCAGAATCTGGATTTTGGAAATAAACCTGGATTTGATTCCTACAGATTAGCTGTGTGATATTGACCAAATTGCTTAGTCTCTTCGAGCCTCAGTTTTACCACCTGTGAAATGGGGATGGCAATGCCGTGTTTCACAGGAATGTCGTAGGGTTCAAGGAGACGATACGTATACCCATGTACATCTGTGGGCAGATAATCAGCACGTGTGATGTTGTATTATCATTACTAGAAGTCTGTGATTCACTGATGAAATGGGGGCCACATTTATGGGGCCATGGTTGGCATAATACTGTTTCCACCCACTGTACTTTTGCTGCCTGAAAGAGGAGGTTTGTTCGCAGTAGAGAAGGCCTGAGGCTACCCCCAGGTGCCACACTCATCAGCCTAAGGTCTAGAAGGTGGTGGAGGAAAGCAAAGGGAGAATGAGAGGGAGAAAACAGAGAAGAGGGCCTAACATCGTGACCCTAATATTTGGATTCAGAGCCTCTGGGGAGTATGTGAGCTGAGCTCATGCCAGGGAAGCACTGGTGGGGTCAGAGCTCTGTGGGACCTTCCCTGGGCGGAGGCCTGAGCCTCTCCCGGGACTTCTCGCCACTAACCTACCTGCTGCATGATTAAGGGGGCCTGCAGAGACCCAGATAGTCCCAACTGGCAACTCACGGGTGACACTCGGATCTGAAGACTTTGCTGGACCACAGGGACAGGGCCCAGTTCCAGAGTGCCAAGGGATTGTTACCTTTTCTCCTATTGACTCCATTCGCCCTTCTCTGGGCAACAAAACAAATCCCACAAGAATTTCCACATGACTCGCTTTTGCTTCATGTTTCTGGAACTAAACCAGGAGTTTCTTGGAATTGGTAGGCACGCTAGGCTAGAACAATAGAAGGACATGTTAAGTTTGCTGCTGCTCTACCCAGAGACGGCTTTTAGAATCTTCTGTTTAGCTCCTTTTTTTTTTTTTTTTTTTTTTTTTAAAAAACAGCCTGTAAAGTTAGACTTTGCATGTCAGACTTTATGATGTGTTAGCAGGCTGATTCCTTTATGAAAACCATTTTTTTCTGTTTTTGTACCCAGAAACTGACTTTAACTTATTTCCCCCTGCCAGAGCCTGCTGAAACGATACCAGCCCCACCGAGTCCCTTCTACGTGCTGTGCCCCAGTGAAGACCAAGCCATTGAGCATGCTGTACGTGGACAATGGCAGAGTCCTTCTAGACCATCACAAAGACATGATTGTGGAAGAATGTGGGTGCCTTTGAGGAGATCCTGGTGGGAGCTGGATTTGCCTGTACCCTGGGAAGGTTCTAGAAGGTTCGGGAAGGTCCTAGAAGACACGATAGCCGTCTAACCCAATGAGGAGAGTGGGGGGAAGTTTGCTCTGCCTGCCAGATGTGAGGAGGAAGGAGCCCACTCTGTAAAGGAAGGTTGCTGCCGTCAGGAGAGAGGGCAAGCCTCTGGAAGCAGGCTTGTTGGGTTTTCTCTATACTGAAGAGACAGTGGTGAATAAAAGCACTAGCGAAAAGGGTTCTTTGACTTTTTAACCTGTGAACCCCCAGAAATTATATGCAAACATTGGGGCATACGTGCATTCATTTTTGAGGTGGGACAGATTATCTATACCTTTTATGTATTCTCAAAAGTGGTCTTTGACCACCCCTGCCAAGATTGAGTTCACTGTGTTAAATTAAAAAGTTGGCTCAAGGGGCGCCTGGGTGGCTCAAGTTGGTTTGGCTAAGCGCCCTACTCTTGATCTCAGCTCAGGTCTTAATCTCAGGGTTGTGAGTTCAAGCCCCACTTTGGGCTCCACGCTGGGCGTGAAGCCTACTTCAAAAATAAAAAAATAAATAAATTAAAAGACAATAATAAAGAGTTGGCTCTTATTGCCTCCGGCTGGTTGAGGGGAGCCCCCGCATCTTTCAGGCTGGCCAGTGGCAATCTGTCGGCCTTGTCCAGAGGCTCCCTGGAGTGGGTCTCTGCTAATGAGTTGCACAAACAATAAAGCCATTGTGAAATCCTAGGCCAGCTGGTGCCTTTGAAGGGAGAGGCAGGAACTCTGAACTGGCCACGCTGGACTATAGTGGTGGAGCCCTCAGTCATCCCCGTCAGCCTGCTCGGGCAGACACAATCCGAGTCTATTAAAGTTGGTGACAATTCACTTTGGCCTCTCATTGTGTGCTGTTAATGAGGCCCCGGAGCTTCCCATCCGGCAGGGGTGAAGTGGCCGAAGACTCGGGTGAACTTGGCTTATGGTCACACAGCTCAGCCACTGAGAAGCCGTGTGACCTCAGGCGAGTAATTCCTTGCCCAACCTCTTCCTGTGAAATCAAAGTGGATGGATCCTAATGCACTCCTGTAAAACGTCTGTTAGTGGGTGCAGAAGTGCCACAGGCCTGAGGCCCTGGACTGTCCTCTGGGCCTCATCCCCATCCCCCTCTATAACGTGTGAGGCCTGCTATACCCCCTTTATCCAACCTTTATCAGCCCAGGGTTCTAAGTCTGGCTTAATTTCAGGCTCCGCCTAGCAGCACAGCAGAAAGAACCCAAGCTTTCTCAGAGGAAGCTCTCCCGCAAAAACAACAGAGCGTGTCTTTGCCTCTTGGATAAAAAGACCCCAAAGGCAGCGATTCTGTTTTTCTTTTAGTTGACTCATCAAGCATTGCCAAAACGGACTTTTTGTTTGCTTGGCAGGGATGGGGGGGGGGGGGGGGGTGTTTCCGGGGGGGGGGGTTTTTAGTAGCTCTGCGCCCCTTTCCCAAAAAACCCGTCCCCCTGTGCTCCAGAATGATCCCCACCGCGTGGGAATCCCTCCTGACTTTAGACGTGACTCAGCCACAGCCTTGGTGGAGTCAAGGTAGTAATCCTGGCCTAAGCATCGGCTGGCTAAGCTGAAGCCAGGCCTGGGCTTGAGAAACCTTGAAGCCCTGATTCAGCAACAAAGCTGATCGAGCTGTGCATTCCTTGGAGTGGAAATAGACCAGCCCTCACCACAATTCCGAATCACAGTAGGATTCCGCATCGGGTTCTACTCAGAAAGCAGTAGAGGTGGGGAGGCCTCGTGAGGCCAGCTTTCATCCCACTGCTTTCCTAAGCGAGAGACCGCGGCGGCCTAGAGGCCTGACCACAGCTAGGAGTGGCTGCGTCAAGAACTCAGCTCTGGTCTCCAGAGCCGCCCCAGGGACACTGTCCTGAATCGCGAGGTTTTTGCTCCCCTACCTTTAGGTCAAGGCCTGGCCTTTCGAACCAAATGTTTGGACCCAATTTCGGTACCAGACTGAAGTTCTTGGGAGGGAAAAATCCCATCCTAAGGCTTTAGAGCATCTTCCTCACTAGATAGGTCCCCAACATTTCTTCTACGGCTAGGGCCCGGAGAGCAAAAGTTCAAGCTATTTGTGGCCACAGCTTGTGGGAGTGTTTAGTTAGCAGCTTTACGGACTCCGAACAAACCTCACGGACAAGGCGCGTAGATGGAGGCAGAGGAGTGGACTACGTTTTGCTGACCCCTGCTGGGAGCTCAGCACTGGGCCTGTCCGCAGTAGGTCACCCTGCTGCCTGGCCAGAGGCACTTGGAGTCAAGCCTAGAAACACTGCTTCATGCTCTGGGCCCTGCAGTAAGGCTTTGAACCAGACGAAATACTGTCTCTAAGAACAGAGCCCTAACCTGGGGGCCAGGAAGGGGCTTTACAGAACAGGGATTTGAACTTGCTCTCCAGCCAAAGGCCTACCGTACTTGGAGTAGTGCTAAGCCGGTAGCTGAGTGGGGAAAATGGGATGCCTGGCTCTCCTTGGCTGGGGAAGCGGGTGGACCCAGTGGCACGTGGGAGTGGAGAAAAGGAAGGACAACGAAGAGGGAGAGCAGCAGAAGCATGGGCTACACAGGATGTGGGAAGTGGTTGTGACTCCAGTGGCACCATTAGGGGTTTGCCTCCTTCTTCTCCAGTCTCCCACTCTTAGGGGCAAAGCCCCCTTAAGTTGCCTTTGAAGTTAACATCCTACCTGCCTTTGGACAAAGTAAAGGATGCGTGAAGTGCTACCAAAATAGTTTGGCCCCATCTTCCCCTCAAGATTTAGTCCGTCCAGAGGTCCAGGGCTAGGCGGTGGCTGCAGGCTCCACGCCCAGACTCGGCTCACTCCTGAGGGAAAGGAGGCCCAAGTGGCTTACCTCTGGTCGCCACGCCAACCTTGCTGAGCTCCAGTCCTTTGCTGAACTCCTGCCGAAGCAGGCCCTGAGCTAAGCTAAGCGCTTGCCATGAGCCTAGCTGAGCCTCACAGCCACCTCGGAAAGTTGTAGTTCCTAACCCTAGCCTACAGCAGAGAATCCTGCTGGAAGGGATGAGGCCTCTAAGCAGCTCACCTGGAATTCAAGGCTGTCTCACTCGGATGCCTGTGAACGAAACTCTACGCTGTCCCGACGGGAGAACGCTTCCTCGAGTCTACCGTTTTATTCTGCGGACCTCTGGTCACACCTAGAACACGACAGGAGTTCTTGCTCTCGGTATTAATAGGAGACTTCCTGGATTAGTAATGGCAAGGAATCGGATGCTCATGCAGCACAGCCTAGTATAAGACCAGATGGGACGAATGCTTAACAAGTGCTCCTGGGGGCACAGGCAGCCCTCCTCAGAAAGAGGAAAAGTCCTTGTTTGGGCTTCTGCGAGGCTGGTTCCTGGACAGGGCCTTCCCTGGCGTGTCCGGCTCCACCAAGCACCTGTTCACCACCAAGCTGCTGAGGAAAGGGACACGTCAACTCGCTGTATATACAAGGCCAGATAGACAAAGAAAGTGCTCCACGAATGCTGAGAACAGACACGCGAAGTGACTGACCGTCTGGGTCCACCTACCTCACCAGTCAAGGCCCTCCAAATGGGAGGTCACCTGAAATTTTACAAACTCAAATAAAACGCAAGGTGATACTCAAGATCTTTATTGATTTAACTGTAACAGCAACCATTGGTGAGAATTTAATTTTTTCCCTAATTTCCAAACACCTGCTGGTTTAGGACAGTTACCAAAAAAAAAAAAAACAAAAAAACAAAAAAAAAACCCAACAACAAAAAACTGACCACGGATTCACACAGGGCTGCCTCCAGACTGCATGGTGCCCTCTGCTATCCATCCACAGCCGTGAAATGGATGGGAGGAGTGGAGGGACAATCACATCAAAGGAGACGAAGGGAAGACCGAGGAAAGTACTGGCACTCTCCACTTTTCCATTCAGAGCCCATGGAAATGGGCCACTGGTGGCACTAAGACGGGAAAGGGCATTTGTCTTATATATAAAATCTTCTAAAGATGCTTAAAATGGACACTTGGATACTGAGTGTCCTCTGGGCCCTCCAAGACACATCCTTTGAGGTCTGTCCCCTGGGCACCCAGGCGGGAAGAGGTGGGCTCCGTCTCCAGGGGAAGGAAAGGCACTGGCTCACAGTACTCAGGGACTCGGACACAGCCACCAGGGGCAGGATGGCTAACAGGTACAACTCATCCTTATCTCGAGTGATCCTCCCCCACCCTCCTGGTTTCAAGTAAAAGTTACCCTCGGCTCGGGTTTGGGTTTTTCTGTTTTGCTTTTAAAGATTTAGATAGAGAGGAGGGGTGGGGTACCCTGGGTGCAAGAATGGGTGTCCTGTGCTAGATTCACGGAATTGTCTCGGGAGTGTCCAGGAATTTGGGGTTTAAGCACCGGCAAGAGCTCCCTTTGGAAATTTCAGCGCGGCCACATGATTATCAAGCATTGCAGCAACTGTCAGCCTCCCGCTCTTAGAAAGGTAGCAGAGTTAAGAACTCAAAGCCCCCAGGAACTGTGTTTCATCTCGGCAATGCTTCGCACTGGCCATCCATTCGGTATGATGGTATGCCAGAGCTGCGGGCAGAGGGTAGGCAAAGAGAAACCAAAGACCATCTGAACAGGGACTTGAGACTTCCTAAATCTACCTTTGCCAAAAGGTATGAACTTCCAGGACCAGCCCAGAGACAGAAATTTAAATTCCAGAGGATGGGCAAGGTGACGTGAATGATTGTTTGAAAAAATAAGTTTGTATCCATTTTCCTCCAAATTTCTCTGAGCTAGCCTCAAGGAAACTTCAGAGCTCAACCGGAAAATCCTTACTAGAACAGGAAACGCCCCTGGGGTATTAAGCATTCAAGAGAATTCTGACCCCATTGCCTCAAGGTCTGATTTTGTCCTTTATTAAAAGCCCAGAGCTAAAGGAACGGGGATGGGTGTGGGTGTGTGTGTTTGTATGTGAGAGAGAGAGAGAGAGAGAGAGAGAGAGAGAGAGAGAGAGAGGGAGAGAGAGAGAGAGAGTGTGTGTGTGGTAACCACAACCCCTTCAAAGTCCAGACAGCAATTGCCCTTCCAAAGAAACAATGCTTTTTTAAAATGAGTATTACCCCGTCCCAGATGTCATGGGTGGGTAGGTGATTGGGTTTTCGCAGATTAGTCAACAGCTGTTGTGCCCGTAGTCCAGAAACCTGCCTAGAGGGGAAAGTTCTGACCCAGACGGAGACACAGTGGACCTCCTCTCTCCAGGAGAATGCAAAGGGCCAAGGGCCCTGGCTTCAAGCAGCCAAGACGCCTGACACCCCATCAAATATCCAAGAAGGGGAGAATGGGTAGAGAGTCTGGTTCTGGGACATGACTGCCAACATGATGAGCCCCTCGTACCAGTTGGCTTGACCCAACGGAGGCACTCAGCGTGTGCCGACTGAACGATGGGACTCTGGGGGTGAATCCCACACATGCAGCAGGCTGCGGGCTAATAGGAACGTCTGACCTGAGGTCGGAGCGTCCCAAAGAGCCGGTAACCCGAACAACAGAGAATAAAAGACCATCTATTCTGAATCCGCCTCAAAAGCAGAAGGGAAAACACAACTCATCTGAAAGTGCTGTGAAGAGGAGTTCCTTACTTGGGGAGCAAGTACCCTTTTTCTTACAGCCGCCTCGGCAGCAGTGCCCCTGGTTCAAGTTCACGCTAAAACCAAGCAGGGCTAAAGAAAATGCCGGGGGAAGAGGCGGGGCCTAAAGCCAGACAGGAATGTGCATCTCGAAGAGGTCTGCAATCTCTACAGCGTGGCTGGACGCGGGTGCCAGAAACACAGCAGACATTCACTAAGAATGTGCTCAACTGACTAGCCTCGTCTAAGCTTCTCTCACAGGTGAAGACAGGGTCAGTTCTCTTTAAGAACACATTCCCCTCAGGAAGCGCAGGACGAGGTGGGCGCACATGTCAGAGAAAACCGGATTTGAGAGGAGCAATCAAGCACCGCCAGACATCTCTAATTCCCAGATGTTCCGACTTCACTGGAGAAGTGGCTTCTTGGGTGAGAGAGCCAACCCCAACCTGTTCCAGCTGGTACGGCTGCAAAGACCGGGTGCCAGGCACAGACTCTGACAGGGACCTGGCTTCCAGATGCTATCATCTAGTTCACCCTGAATCTGAACCGTTAAGCTTTTTACCCAGCCCGGTAACCCAACATCTGACTCCCATTTCCTCCTCTTGCTTACCAACCCTGACTCCAATGAAGTCAGCTTTAGGGGCTCCGCTAGGAGGATCCAATTCCCTTTGGCAGTTCCTGACTACGGGAGATACCAGGAAGTGGTATGGAGTCTGAGTCACGGAGCCTGGGACTCGTCATGATGCATTGTCACGCTGCTGGTCATTAGGCAAATGTATGGCTCTTTATTCTCCTGGGAGATGTCATTTCTTGTCACTCTTAAAGCCAGCAGGTGGCTTTGGGGAAAGAGAAGAGTGTCCACCTTCTAGCCAGGAGACATAGTAGCAGCATCGCTCTTGGTGTGTTGCCTAGTTTAACCAACGCCCCCCGTCGGACTGATTTTATCCTCTGTTGGGGGTAAGGTGGTTTTAAGGTACATCCTCAAATTCTTCGCTACTGCCGCATGGGGTGTAATTCCCGGCCCCTTGAATGCAGGCCAGACTTTCGGAGCCTGCTTCTAAGGAACAGAATCGGGAAGTGGTGCTGGTGTGTGCTTTCAGAGACGTCACGAAAGGCACTGCAGACTCCCTCCCTGGGAGACTTACCCTCTCCCTGGGACCCCCTGCTCAGGGGAAGCCAGCCCCTGTGGTGCGAGGACACTCACGCTGCCCTACTGAGACACCCCTGCGGAGGGAAGCCAGGCTTCCTACCAACAGCCACAAAGAGAGCATAGCAGTGGCCTCTCCGGCCCCAGATGACTGCAGACCCTACCAACATCTTGCCTGCAACTTCCTGAGACCCTGTGCTGGAACCGTCCTGCTCAGCCGCTTCCCAATTCCTAACTCCAGAAGCTGACAGGTAATGTTTGCTCTCTCAAGACTCACGGTGTGGGAATAATCTATTACACGGCAACAGAGAATGAAGACAGTTGGAAGGACAAACCCGAAGGTCGCTGCTCTACAATGTGCTCTTGAGAATGTGAGTGAGTGGGGATCTCGGCAAACCGTACCAGAAGGAAGCCAGACCAAGACAATGGGCGTCTCCTGCTGGAATCTGGAGGAACAAGGTCATTTCTCATTAAGATGGACTGCCCCCAAAGCACAGAAACATGGTTTCCTCATAAGGGCAACAAATGATCACCAAGATTTTAAGAACCATCTCATTCAAATGGTACCCTCAGGGGACTCCCTCCCCAAGGGACAGATTATTCATTCTTCTGGATCCGGCTTGCCCTGAAAATCATTCTATGAGGCACGGCACAAAGGTGCCGTCTGTTACAAGTTACTCTGTTGCCTTGTGAAATGATCTTTAAAATGCAGACTCACGGGGGTTAAGATATCTCTCCTAATAGTGGCCTCCAGGAGAGAATTGCACCAAGCAGTAAGGAACTCCTTGCAGAGAAGGACTAAAGGACTGGGCCGCTGCTCTATTACACAGCTGCTAGAAAAATGGCCTTCGATTAGGGAGCTATGTGCAGATTCCCCAGAATGGCCAAAAAGGGGAAAATGGCACCTTGATATTACCCAAGCTGGCATGTTTTCAAGGCACTCCCTGCTGCTCAGCAAGGAGGCCGGGTTTTCATGTGCAGCAATAAAGATCAAGAAGGGGGCGCTCTTCTGCTCGTGGTCCAACCAGCCTAGCGGGAGCTGGAGCCAGGTTCCACGGATGCCAAAGTCAGCTATGAAGAACGAGAAGCCTCATTCCCAAGGAATCATGCTCCTAGGGGACAAAGGGGTCCTGAGCAAACTTCCCATGCAAACTGCAGTGCAACTGAAGTTTTTCCAAGAGTAGGTAAAGTGAAATTTGGAGTTTAATTAAAATCAGAACAGGGATACGTTAAACAAACAAACAAACAAACAAACAAAAAATACTTTTCTGATCATCAATTTTTGAGACTGAAAAGCATCCCCCCCAATTTTGGAGATCCAGCTTATTCCTGAGAGACATCAACCATCACAAAAGGTTCACTCTTTGAACTATTCACATTTTGTAGTTAAAAAACCAGAACAAAGTTCCTCAGACATCCTTCCTCTCTTCTGTCTAAAATGTGTTTGTTAACAGGGTCTTTTCATAGCTCGAAAGAAAAACAAACAGCTTTCTTTCTTAGGCAATTGGCCTGTTATTCTCACTCTGGGATGTGATCTCTTCAGAGGGCTCAGGATACCACACGTAACCAGAAGTTCCCAGGACACCAGTGGCTACTTTCCTGGTGGTTCTTTGAGGGGACGGAGGCGTTAAGTCTTTCTACGAGGGGGTCACTCTCCCGGGATCACCATGCCAGTCAATAGTGAGGAGAGCGGGACAGGGAGGACAGGGAATGAAAAAGCAAAGGGTGAGGGAAAAGAATGAGGCTTTCATAAACAACCCACGGCAAGGAGAATGGTCCAGTTTTACAAACCACCCACTACAAACTGCAAACATGCACACCCAAAACTAGAGGGAGAAGCAAAGAGCTCATCAGGAATTGGGGTAGACAGAGGAGGGTGACACGGAACAGCAGACTCGCCTGTGGACATCTCTCACCTTCCTAACACTGGAAGATGTGTAATTAAAAAGTTGCTGTTCAAAACTGTATTGAAAACATATCTAAAAATAGGTCTGTAGTCATCTTAAAAATAAAAGACCCCTCCTCAGATAAGAGGAGTGAGATCTTATCAGATACCAACACTTGAGGTATCTTTGATGTATATCTGAAAAATGGCCTGGCAGAGAACAAGGTGGGAGGGAGGGCAGGAAGCGGGGAAAGAGAGGGACAGTTCCCAGTACGATGGGGAAGGCAAGAGAACCGGGGAGGGGGTGGGGGTGGCCACACACTTTTAAGCCCATGCTCATCTATCCCAGCAGCCTAAGCAGGTCCACAGAGAAAAACAGTTTCGTTCTTTTCTAAGAGCATTCTGAAAGTCACCTTTTAAACTCAAGACATAAGAAACTGCAATCAGAGACAGCAAACATCACAACGCTCAGTGGACTGAAAAGCAAGGACTACTGAGACCAAGCACCCCCGGGGTTCGCCACGCTCCCAAGGTCATTCTTCGGTGTCACCCAGCGGAACACGATGACCAGGCCTTCCCCAGAGCGCCTGTGTCACTTGGACAGGCCTGTTCCAGGAGCGACAGAACCACTCGGACGGCTCAGAGACAAGAGGACCGTGGGCAAGGGGAATGCCAGCAGGGAGGCAGGACAGGAGGAGAGCCCCGCTGCTCACCGCGGACGCCCTTCTCAGGTAGAGCTCAAACCTTTCTGCACCAACGTGCTAAGCGAAGGCCTGGGAAGCTGAACTCGGCTCTCAAAGACACAAGACACTCCTGCCAGAGGAAGGTGGGGAAGCGGGCCTCCAAACGGCACCACACAGGGATGCTACCAGAACGCACAGGCTGTGCTCTGCCCCTAAGGACAAACACCTCAAGGTAAAAGGGAGAGCGCGCCCTTCTCGTTTATCATTTCCCTCTGGTGGCTGTGAAGACCGAAAACCCAGATGCTTGCAGCTCTGAACCACAGATGGGAGACACGGAGGGCAGATAGAGGGTTAGAACATGCATAATGCTGAGCCCAGCAAACCTATCACTTCCCCAGGCTTCCCAGGCAGGCAATTGTTGATAGGCTGATACTTGATTTGGGATTAAAAGAAGAAAGAGGGGCCTGGGGGAGGGAGGAGAGGTTTTCTCAACAGTAAAATGACCACGGAAGCCAGAGTTGAACTGCTTTCCTCTGTGGGCTGCTTAGGTCTAGGGAAATATGCCAAGGACCTTGGAGCGAACTTGACTACCTGGGAAGGGGGACAGGAAACGGAGAGGAAATAGTCAGATGAAGCTCATCTTTGCATCATTTGGCACCCAGAGGAAGGAAGAAGGGGACGCGGGGGCTGTGACGCTTGCCGACACCGCCCCTCCTGTCTGCTGGTTGTTGGTCCTCTGGGCCCCATCCGGTGACACAGCCTCGGTGCTGCCGCTTTTCTTCTGATCCTGCAGGGCACTCAGATGTCCATCTCAAACTGAGCGTCATCCCCTAGTTAGAATCAAGACAAAGTTTAGCACAAAAAGGAAAAGCCAGGCAGCTCTTTTCTCTGCACGTGGGTCAAAAAATAATCCAAACGCTCCCATTCTCTGCTGCCTTAAAACAATGATTTGTTTGCTTTGGCTGGGCGTTTTATTTATTTTTTTTTTTCAACGTTTATTTATTTTTGGGACAGAGAGAGTCAGAGCATGAACGGGGGAGGGGCAGAGAGAGAGGGATACACAGAATCGGAAACAGGCTCCAGGCTCCGAGCCATCAGCCCAGAGCCTGACGCGGGGCTCGAACTCACGGACCGCGAGATCGTGACCTGGCTGAAGTCGGACGCTTAACCGACTGCGCCACCCAGGCGCCCCTGGCTGGGCGTTTTAATCTGGGAGGGGGAAAAGTGGCAGTCGGGGCCCCTGGGTGGCGGTTAAGCATCCGACTCCTGGTTTCCCCTTAGGTCATGATCTCACGGTTCGTGGGATCGAGCCCTGAGTCAGGCTGATCGCTGACAGCACGGAGCTCGCTTGGATTCTCTCTCTCCCTCTTTCTCCGCCCCGCCACCACGTGCCTGCTCTCTTTTGTGGTCTCTCTCAAAATACTTAAAACTGAAAAAACAACAAAAAAAGACTGGCAGTCGAACCACCCACAAGGAGGAGCATCTGGGGGAAAAAAATGCAAGTGAAAATCTGCCTAGCGACCCCTCCGTCTGCAGGTGGCAGTCCTGGAAAATGGGGGAAAGAAACCATATTGTTTCCCCTGGCACCACAAAAAGGACATTCTTCTTGTAAGCAACGGGTCTATTTCTGGGAGGCAATGGAAAAGGAACCTATTCGATTCTGTTTTCTGTGTGTTACTCCCAGTCCAATACAGCCCAGGCTAGGCAGTACCTGAGACCTGGTTTCATGACGCATCTTAAGGATTTACTATTCCCTGGTTTTGGATTTCCCGCCGCCCTCGGGTTAGATTTGCTTATGATTTAGAACACAGGATTTCCAGAACATTTCAATGAGCCTTGCTGATGGGAGGGGAGAACCTGAGAGACACATGAATGAATGTCAATTGTAACTGAGGCCTCGACAACTGTTCCACCCACAGCCGAATGACATTTGAGTTCCCAAGCGAACCCTCTTGGTCCCCCAAAACCAGCCCTCTCTTACCAACTGCCTGCTTCCTGTCATGATTGTTCAAGTTGTTCAAATTGTTTACTTCTACTTTGGAGTCTTCGATTAAGGTGCCAGGGCTGGTGACCCCTGGGATATTGGGCAGATGGCAGGGCGGGGTCTGAGCCATGGGAGAATTGCGACGATCCAACAGAAACTTTCGATCATAAATGATTCGCGTTCCTGGAAAACAAGGTTGAAGAGTCTGAAACGAATTAAGGGGTTCTCAACAGATAATACTCCCCAGGAATTTATTTTAAATTCCATCCAAACCTAGGCCTTGAGGGTTCACAGTTCAAGCAAACAGGCTAAGTTCTCCCCTCCCTGCCTGGGCCCAGGCTCCTTTGCCACTCATCTTTTAAGGCTCAGCCCCAACATCGCTACCTTTACAAAAAAAAAAAAAACCTTGAAAAAAAAAATTCTGCCCCCAACCTTATTCAATACATATCACCTATCATAAATGTCCAGTTTATCGATTTGCCTCTGTAAAGACTGCGATTTCCTTATGCCAGGGCTAGGTCTTATTTCTCTCTGACCAAGGTCCTGCCATGTAGAGTTTTTTTTAAGCTTATTTTTATTTATTTTGAGAAAGATACAGAGAAACAGCTGGGGAGGGGCAGCGCGAGAAGGAGACCGAATCCTAAGCAGGCTCCCTGCTGTCAGCGCAGAGCCCGACGCAGGGCTCGAACACACAAACTGTGAGATCGTGACCTGAGCCGAGATCAAGAGTCAGACACTTAACCAACTGAGCCACATAGGCGCCCCCTAGGAAGTTTCAAATGAAGTAATAAATAAGTATGTGAAAAAAAAAAAATCACCAACAGATAGATAGCTGCCTGTAAGTTAAAGGCTTTCTAAAGGCACTGAGGCCAACGTTCTTCCCAGACTGAGCTAGAAGGGGCAGCCCGTCCCTGAGTAGAAGCTAGAGTAGAAGAACTGAGTAGAAGCTAGAAGGGGCAGCCCGTCTCTACTTTACAAAACAATCTGCATACCAAGAAGTGCCACCAGAGTGTTTCACAATAGTTCCGAGGAGTGCATTTGACCTGACGAACAGTTAAGAAAACCTGCTGCTGCTGTCTCTTCTGTCATGGTCTTCCCAAGGTACTAATGGCCAGAAATAAGATCTAAAGCTAAGCAACAGGGGCACCTGGGTGGCTCAGCTGGTTGAGTGTCCGACTTCAGTTCAGGTCATGATCTCACAGTTCGTGAGTCGGAGCCCCGCGTCAGGCTCTGTGCTGACAGCTCAGAGCCTGGAGCCTGCTGCCGATTCTATGTCTCCCTCTCTCTGCCCCTTCCCCGCTGGTGGTCTCTCTCACTCTCTCTCTCAAAAATAAATGAACATTAAGAAATAATAATAAAATAAAATAAAATAAAATAAAAGTAAACAACAACTTAGAGGAGCCTGATGTTGGCTTAAGGTAGTGGATGCCTGGGGCTCTGCTGCTGATTCAGAGTACAGCTGGCTCAGTGATAAAGAACTTGGCCACCATTTAGCGATGTCTGCTGAAGGCGGGAGGGGAGAAGGGGGGGGATGGCAGCCACGCGCACCCGCCACCCCTGCCTACGGAACAAAGGGAAGTGAAGGCATCTTGCTCACACCAGGCTTAAATCCAGAGAACGAAATGGTTCGGGCATCGACGTTAAAAGCAATATTATATGAAAATGAGATTGTGTACCAAGTCATCCATTTAAAGAGGTAGAATGTAAACACCACCTGCTGCTCAATGCTTTTAAATTCTCAAGTGAAAATACTCCCGTCATAATAATGAGAGTCTGATTCAGGCAGATTTCCTCAAACAACACGTGACAGCTATGCCCCAGGAAACAGAAGGACAAATAAAACAGCTAACACGTCTACCTGAAATGTGAGGAAGCAGGTAGAAAAAAGCAACGCATTTATTGCAAGAGGAACAGAAACTCTGGACAGTGTTTCTAAAGAAGGAAGGAGATGAACATTTAATCTAAAGAAATGATACCAACATTACGTTAAAGGGCTGGAAAAGGAATTGCAAACTCAGTGGTTTTCCTGGGATTCAAATCTGTGGTAGTACCACGACAACACTTTCATGCAAATGCCAGGAAGTCATTTCTTTTCAGCTAGATGGAAAATAAGAGTCACACTAATGGCTTCGAGGTGAGAAAGTGGCCAGGGGACACTCTACCCTGCAATTTGCCCCCCTATCCTTCCTTTTACAACCAGAATCAAGTGCTAATAAACATATTCTCCTCTCCATAATACTACAACACCTGTCACAGGAAAGAATGACTAGGTGTCTCAGGATGGAAATGTTCTCTGATGGGCACCCATCAGCACATGTAGGCATCTTAAAACAAAACCTTTAAGGCTTTCAAACCAACTCCAAAGGATATCAATTTTGTTTTTACTACCTAGTTCCGTTAAAACTACACTGCACAGATAATCATATCTACAGCTTATAAGAGGTGAAAATAAAGTATCTAGCTCCCAGCCTCTACCTGATAAAGTACTCAGAAAAATGCCATGCCGTATTTGGAACCTATTAGGACAGTCTTTTTTCAAGTAACTGCATCGGAATCTTCTGGCAAGCTTGTTAAAAAAGATTCTATCTGAATCGGAATTCTTAGGGATTAGAATCTGGAAATCTGTATTTTTAAAAATTTTTTAAATGTTTATTTATTTTTGAGAGAGGGACAGCGTGAGCGGGAGAGGGGCAGAGAGAGAAGGAGACCCAGAATTCCAAGCAGGCTCCTGGCTCTGAGCTGTCAGCACAGAGTCTGATGCCGGGCTCAAACTCACAAATTGCAGGATCATGACCAGAGCCAAAGTCGGACGCTTAACCGACTGAGCCACCCAGGTGCCCCTGGAAATCTGTATTTTTAAGTTCCCCAGGCCATTCTTCTGTTCACTAAAGCGAAGAACACAGCTTCAGGGGTACCTGGCTGGCTCAGTCAGTGGAGGATGAAACTCTTGGTCTTGGGGTTGTGAGTTCAAGCCCTATATTAGGTGTAGAGATTACTTTAAAATAAAATCCTAGAGACACCTGGGTGGCTAAGTCGGTTAGCATCTGACTTCAGGTCAAGATCTCACAGTTTGTGGGTTCGAGCCCCCACGTTGGGCTCTGTGCTGCCAGCTCAGAGCCTGGAGCCTGCTTTGGATTCCGTGTCTCCCTCTCTCTCTGCTCCTCCCTCACTGGTGCTCTCACTCTCTCTCAAAAATAAAAATAAATAAATAATCCTTAAAAAAAAAAAAAAAAAAAAAGAACCCATCTTCAACCTTCTACCAAGAGCGTAGTAACAGTGATCCAAGAATAGATGAAACATTAAAGAAGTACGAGGAATTAGGAGGGGAATGATGAAAGAAAGGGCCTATCGAGGTCACCCCGACAGGTGAAGCCGAGACCCAGAGAATGACTTAATGGAGCTCACAGCAAACCAGAGGCAAAATTGGAACTGAGCCCATGGTCTCCAGACTCCCAGGGCAGCCCTCTTGCCGCTCGGCCCCAGTCTCTGGGCCGCCCGGAGTGGGGGCCACACCGTCCGCAGCGAAAGCAGTGGGAAGGTAACTGCCGCTTCCCTATAAACAGGGCGACGGTAGATGGTGCGGGTTTACACAGCAGACCCCACCCCGCCTGCCCTAAGCACGGCTTTTCCAGAGGGAAGAGTGGGATGCCGGTGGGGTTACTGCCCCCTCAGGAGTGTGACAGAGATGGGCAGAGGTGGCTTCTGGGTTGTTTTTTTTTTTTTTGGTCTTCTAGTTTGCCAAGGCCTGAGTACTGACGTTATTTGATAAATTAGTTAATCCGGTTTTGTGTACGTGACAGAAATAAACAGTTTTGAAGGTCCCATAGTCTAAGAAGTCTATTTCAGACTAGTAAACGGGGACTTGCAGACTACTGGTAATAAAGGAGGTGCTGGAGAGGATAACCTCTGAAGGACGGCAAGGCACAACCCAGGTCAACAGCTCTAATTACCCTAAGTGCTTTTTTTGTTTTGTTTTTTTTTTTGTTTTTAGTTTACTCACTTATTTTTGAGAGCGAGCGAGCGGCGGAGAGGCAGAGACAGAGGGAAAGAGAGAATCCCAAGCAGGCTCCACACTGTCCGTGCAGAGCCTGACTCGGGGGCTCGAACTTACAAACCATGAGATCATGACCTGAGCCAAAAATCAAGACTCAAGAGGCTTAACTGACCGAGCCACCCAGGCGCCCCTGGTTCTTTCATTTTTAAGGCTCCACGAGATCAGCAAAGGCTGCAAACTTCAAAAAGGAAGTCTCCGAGTCCTAGAGGGGGCTAGAATCAACCTCCTATTTTTACTCACAGGATGACTGAGACACAAAGGCCCGCAGCCCAAGCGCGGCAGGACTCTCACCACAAACCCAAACCCAGCAGAGCGGCTTTGCATACGCCTCGCTCCAACCTTGGAAGAATACCCGGAAAAGTTGGAAATCTCTGGTTCCTGGTTTAACGAAGACACATGTCTTACGTCCCATCTCAAATATAAATTCAGAACAAGGACAGCAAAAATTCACCTTCAACCCTCTTTGCTTTGAAAAAAATAAGAACTATAGTAACACCTTAAAAAGGCATCTGGAAATGATGAGGAGTCATTCTGGATGGCAGAACACTTAGTTCAACTTTCAACAAGTGAATAATGTGAATTATTTTAGATGGCAATTTTCTGTGTACAGATTTAAAACTTTTTACCACCTTAAACAGAAATCAATCCAAGCCTTTCTTGATGAAGTGGGGTCGCGGGCGTGAAGATCACTTCATAAACTGCGCTGTGGCCCACGAAGTCTCCGGGCTCATGCGCCTTATCTGCCTTCCACTGCACAGCCACACCAGCGCCCCTTCCCTCATCTGTAGTCCCTCCCTCACTGTTAGGCCTCTGAACTGCCTTTTTCCCTCCAAATCTCAGTCAGCTCAGGCTGCACAACAAAATACCACAGACTGGGCGACTTAAACAGAAAGTCATTTTCGCACTTCTTGAGAAGTCCAAGATCAACATGCCAGCCAAGGTCTGTTTCTGCTGAGAGCTCTCCCCTGGGTGTGTGGACAACCACATTTGCATTGTACCCTCAGATGGGGCAGGGTGGGGGAACAAGCTCCCTGGGGCCTCTTCTTACATGGGCACTGATCCCATCATGAGGGCCTCGCGACCTTATCTAAACCTAATTACTTCCCTTGGCCCCATCTGCAAAGATCATCACCTGGAGGTTAGGACTTCAACATATGAACTTGGAAAAGGGGGCACACCTTCTATACCCATCCTAACTCGATGCTTCTAACCTTGTAGGGCCTTCGAAATCAGCGATATGCTTATTAGAAGGCCATGTAAAATAAAAGCAAACAGGCTGAGGGGGACCCGATGGCGTTCCAATGAAAGGGACGGAGCTTTAGTGGATGGACTTTACACATTTGCTGTGTCACCTCCACTTTTGTTCATAGCTAGGTTTCCAAAGAGTGAGATTTCACTGTGAGATGTTCTTCGACTAACATTCAACTTGCAAGTTGGAACAAGATTATTCTTATTTCTGTAGTACGCCAAGCTTGGAAACTCTGGGGAGGAGATGGTAAAAAAAAAAAAAAAAAAAAAGCACAGGATAAAAGCAAGCTTTATATTTCTAAGTTATATACTGGCAATAACCCATGCTTTAAAGAACTGTAATTGGACCAACTAGGAAATAAGTAGTAGAGATTCTAAGATAAACTTTGAAGAACTTCTAAGACCTTGCAGAGATGAAAAAATACATTTTTTTGCAGCTTTACTGAGCTATAATTCACATATAATGTATTACAAGTATATAAGTTTTTAGTGTATTCACAGAATTGTGCAACCATCACCACAATTTTAGAACACTGCAATCATCCCAGCAAGATAACCCATAGACACATGTAGTAATCCTTCCCCATTGTCCTCTGACCTCTACAGCCCTAGGCAACCACTGTTTTCTGTCTCTACAGATTTGCCTATTCCGGACATTTCGTATAAATGGAATTATACAGTATGTGATCTTTTGTGACTCCTCCTTTATTTGCGTATGTTTTCAAGGTCCGTCCTTGTTTAGCATTTATCAACACTTCACTTCTTTCTATTGCCAAACAATACTCCATTACAGGTATATATCACATTTTGTCCAGGAATCAGTTGCTGGACAACTGGGTTGCTTCGACTTTGAATAATGCTGCCATTAAGCATACACCTACATGTCTTTGTGTGGACATGTTTTAATTTGTCTCGGGTGTATACCGAAGAGTAGAATTGCTGGATCATGTGGTTAACTGTTTAATCTTTTAGGAACCATCAGACTGTTCCAAAGTGGCTCTACCATTTTCACATTCCCACCAGCAGTGAGTGAGGGTTCCAATGTGTACACATTGCAGGCAACACTTGCTATCTTTTTTATTATAGCTATCTTTTGGGTATGAAGTGGTATCTCATTGTGGTTTAAGTTTTTATTGAAATTCCAATTAAGATGCAGTGTAAAATTAGCTTCAGGTGTACAATACAGTGAGTCAATACTTCCATACATCATCCTGTGCTCATCCCAAGTGTCCTCAATCTCCATCACCTATTTCACCCATCCCCCCACCCACCTTCTCTGTGGCAGCCATCAGTTCTCCATAGTTAAGAGTCTGTTTCTCGATTTGCCTCCCCACCCCACCCCCATCCCCGCCTTTGCTCATTTGTTTTCTTTCTTAACTTTCATTGTGGTTTGATTTTATTTACATTTCCCTGTTGGATAATGGTGTTGAGCACCTTTTCATATGCCTATCGGCCATTCTGATGTACAATGTCTACTCAGATCCTTTGCCCATTTTTTAGCGGGTTGTCTGTCTACTATTAAGAGTTTTTTATATCCACGAATACAAGTCCCATATTGATCTATGATTTGCAAATATTTTCTCCCATTCCGTGCATTGCCTTTTCACTTCCTTGATATTCTTTGAAGCACAAAAGTTTTTAACTTTGATGCAAGTCTGATTAATACCCTTTTCTTCTGTTGTGTTTTTGGTGCCACGCCGAAGAAAACTATTTGCTAATCAAGGTCATAATGATTTGTGCCTATGTTTTTTTCTAAACGTTTTATAGTTTTAGCTCTTAATACATTTAGGTCTTTCAGCTGTGGGATCAAGTTTTTGTGTGTGGATATCCAGTTGTACCCAGTAACATTTGTTGAAAAGACGATTTTTCCCCCATTTAATTGTTTTGGCATCCTTGTCAAAGACCAATTGGTCATTAATTGTGACAGTTCATTTCTGGACTCCCAATTCTATTCCACTGATCTATGTTTATCCCTATGGCAGTGTCACACTGTCTTGATCTGTAGTAATTTCAAAATGTGAGTCTTCCAACTTTTTCTTTTTTTGAAATTGGGCTATTTTAGGTCTCTTAAATATTAAACTTTGGGTCAGCTTGTCAACTTATGCGAAGAAGCCAGCTGGGATTGTGATGGGATTGTGCTGAACGTGTAGATCAATTTGGGAAGCACAGTCATCTTAACAATGTTGTCTTCTGATCCATGAAGGTAAAATGGCCTTCCATCTTATTTAGGGCTTCTTTAATTTCTTTCAAGAATGTTTTGTAGTTTCCACAGTGTAAGTTTTGTGGTCTTTTCATTAAATTAAAATCCTACACATTTTATTTTTATGTTGTCAGAAACGGAATTGTTTTCATTTTTGTACTGTCCATCAAAAGGGTACAGAAATACACTGGTTTTTGTATACCAATCTTATAGCCTGTAACCTTGTTAAACTCCATGAGTTCTAAGTGGATCTAGTTGTTTAGTGGATTCCTCAAATACATTTGATTTTGAATGCAAACAAAGCGAATTAATTCAGAAGAGACGACACCCTGAAGAACTGGAGTCTTAAGTGATGCCATTAATATTCTCAAATATGGCCAGGGAAAATAGAAGTACAGAAGCATAGAATTTTAAGTGCTTGAATTTTAGATCGCTGCTAGTTTAATTGTAGCAGATACAGAGCAAAAATGAGGAATCAGGCTGTCAGTGGGTAGCTAAGGATCTATGGTGTGATTTAAAAGCACCTGATCATTCAAAAAACCAAAACTATTCAAAGAAAAACATTAAGACTCAATTATGAATAAAATGGCAAGAAAAAAAAGCCCTTTGTTTCCTTTGTCACATATTGTGTTTACCACGAGATTGTATTTTTTCCAGGAAACAAACTAAAAAACCTAAAATGCTCAAAGTCTCTCATATGTGTCCCATGCAGAGGCATACAGTTTTCTGAGGCAAGAAATTCCTGGTAATTCACATTTCACCCAAACTACCTGCCACATTTATGTCAGGCCAATTTAATGTCAACCAGTCCGGCCACAAGTGACTAGAAATGAGTTAATCCTGAATTCCTGAAGAAGGAAAACGAAAGACCACACAAGAAAGTCAGACCTTGAATATAGCATTTTTTTAATGTTTATTTTTAAGAGAGAGAAAGACAGGGAGCACGAGCAAGGAGGAGCAGAGAGAGAATTCCAAGCAGGCTCCACACTGTAACACAGAGCCCGATGCAGGGCTCAAACTCATAACTGCAAGATCACGACCCGAGCCAAAATCCAGTTAGATGCCTAACCGATGGAGCCACCCAGATGCCCCTTGAATATACCATTTTAAAACGGGGCATGATTCTGATCAACTGATGGGAGTGTTAAAAAAAAAAAAAAAAAAAAGTATCTATTTCACCTTGACCATGGACGTTTTTCCTTCTGGTGAGTTTTCTCCGTTTCCTTTTCTATGAAAATAATCACACCCCTTGGTTCTATATGGAAAACTTAAGAACCAAAATATCATATACGGTATACACAGCTTTCAATGATTATAATCAAACTATAATAAAAGCGAAGCAAAATAAACACAGGAGAGTATACAAATGTTACAGGCCCTGATATTGCAAAAATTATGGAAAAGTTGACCTATCAGGGGAAGTAGAGGCAGGACGGGTGGTATAATTTCATATAGCAGAGAGCTAAATTGACAGATTGAGACACGGAGGTTTGGACTCCATTGTTTTGCACTTTAAATAAAGGCAGCTACCAGAGGAACCAGAACCAATAATACAATTTACAAAAGTTGGTAGATGGAGAGGAGGGGAAATGAGAGGAAGAAAGTAATGAAAATGTTCGTCTTTCGTAACAGGGAGTCAGAGGTATTATCGAAGGTTAACCAAGAAACTGTGGCACACATATGTATGGCAACAGTGATAACCAACAGAAGCACTATACACAAAAACTGTTAAAAGTAGTTGTCTACTGGCATTTTACTTTGGATTTTAGGTGCTTCTGTTTTAATTTTTATTTTTCTATTTTATTTTTTAACTGTGCATATAATACTTCGTTCTTCATGTTTGTACTTCAGAACAAACAGGCACTTTTCGATCTAGGTTAACATTAGATATTTATAAATTTTCTTCATCCCTTGATGACCAGTTACTAGGATAAATCTGATACCTTGACCCATTACTTTCTAGATGCTGACATTACTAGGAAAACATAAGAGTAAAAGTTCCTTTGGCGGAGAACAGAAAGGCGGGGGGGGGGGGGGGGACTTCTACCCTTTGATCTAAAAACTAGTGATTTTCAAGTGGCAAGGAACAAGAAAGCCAAAGAAAGAGACCCAAAATTACACTTGCCAAGATGGTTAGGTACATAAACAAGGTCATTCAAGCCTAAGGGTCTCTTTCAAGACCAAGTAACTTAGTTTAAGTAATTAATCCAGGCATTATGCTATAAACATCCAAGAAATTGTATTAACTTCAAATTAAACCACCTAGAGAAGGGCCATTGTAATGCGGTTAACTGACAGAGTAGTAGTTACTGTACTTTCACAGAGTCCCCATCATAAAATTCTGTTCAACTAAGGCTGCTTGCTGTATTAGAATTAAGCATCCACTCATGCAAAATGACAACTCAGAACAAGAAACATCAAGTAACTTGCCCAAATCGCATAGCTTGAACAAGCTGGTGACAAAATCTTCCAAAGGCTGAGATGGACCTACACCTCCATACAACAGTGTCTCAAGGAGGAAGGGACAAGGACTCAAACAGGGTGTCCCTCGGGGGATTTTTTTCTACATCCAAGAGAAAATCTTTCTCAGCAAACCCTTAGCAGATTTGCCCCTACATCTCATTTGGCCAGAACTGGGTCAGATGCATACCAGACGAGACACTGGGGGAAGCCATGACTGGTAGCCATGGTGCATATCCTGGGGCTTGGCACACTGCCACTCTATAAAAAAAAAAAATGTCTGTTTAAACCTCTGTTCTTCAGGGAGGCTCTGGATGAAAAGACAGACTCCTAAAACGCTCTATGCCAGATAACCCAGAGGAAACTAAAAGCTGCTCAAGCCAGCATCCTCCAGGTATGCTGATGATGGCCAAACCACATTCAGTGTGTGCAAACAAGTCCCTAAAGGGATAATAAAATCGAGAGGGACAATTTTTTACATCAACAGAAGGCACAACTGGAGCCTCAGAATCTTATAACTTAGTATGACCAAAGTCTTATGGCTAATGGGAAACATCTAAGATGTGTGAAAAGCCAATCCCACTATCCTTTAACTCCAAGTCTCAATAAGTGGGAGCAAAGATTTTCAAGATATTGTCAAAGGATGGCTCCCGGCCCAATCACTTAGGACATGGTCACCACAGAACACACGCCCAAGGCTGAACGTTGATAATGACCATGCTCCTATCCTGAAGGCCTCGTGTTAGAAGAGGCCTTAGAGATCATCTGGCAAAAGCCTGTCATTTTCGACACGAAGAAACTAATATCCAGAGAAGTTAAAAGTATTTGTGAAAGGACATACAGTGACACAGGGCTCAGGAGACCAACACAAATAAGCTAGCGTGCTAAGCAACTCTGGTGTTCTTGAGTCTCAGCTGCAACATGAGTTGGAAAGATGATCTTTTTAGCTAGTAACAGGTCCAAAACGGTATACAAACCACAAGCTAATCTTAAATAAGTGCCAAATGATTTTAAGTCTGTCTAGCCTTGACCATCAGAAAATCTGGGTCAAAATAAAGTACATCAAATATGCAAAAATCCTCAATCACATATTAGCACAACAAATTTAGCTACATACAGAAAGGGCTATATACCATGACCAAGTGGGATTTATCCCAGGAATACGAGGCTGGTTTAACATCCAAAAATTGACATAATACATCATGTCAACGGAATAAAAAACAGAATCACACAATCAACTCAAAAAGTGAAAAAAAAATATGCATTTGACAAAATTCAACCCCCTTTCATGACAGGAATAGTCAACAGACTAGGCATAAAAGGGAACTTCCTCAATCTGATGAAGGGTATCTATGAAATTCCCCAGCTAACCTCTTATCTAACGGTGAAAGACTAGATGTTTTCTCTCTAACACTGAGAACAAGTCAAGGGTGTCCGCACTATCTTGCCACTTCTGTTCAACATTGTACTGAAAGTTCTAGCCAGAGCAATTAGGCAAGAAAAAAATAAAAGGCACCCAGATAGACAAGGAAGAGGTGAAACTATCAGTATTTACAGATGACATGAGCTTGTCTATAGAGAATCCCATGTAATCTATAAGAACTGAATTGTATTTTCCAGTCAGTCTGTCCTTGCTCGCTAAGGTTTTTACTTTTTTTTTTTTTTTAATTTTTTTTTCAACGTTTATTTATTTTTGGGACAGAGAGAGACAGAGCATGAACGGGGGAGGGGCAGAGAGAGGAAGACACAGAATCGGAAACAGGCTCCAGGCTCTGAGCCATCAGCCCAGAGCCTGATGCGGGGCTCGAACTCACGGAGCGCGAGATCGTGACCTGGCTGAAGTCGGACGCTTAACCGACTGCGCCACCCAGGCGCCCCGTGTCCTTGCTCGCTAAGGTTTTTACTTTCTTAAACCACTCGATGAAATGAAGAAATTCTGTTTGTCGGGGCATTCATCCTAAAGATACGAAAGATTATTTACTTAGATGTAAACACTCAGATCTCTGAGCTTTTGGCTTCAAGCTACAGCCTGAGAACAGGTGAAGGGGCCCTTCAAATACTAGTCACCCTTGGGATGGACAGCTGTCGGGTGTTAAAACTCAGGTTCTAAGGGACCTTCATAAAACAAAGTTCCATGATGAACAAATTTGAAAATGGAAGTCTAGGCCTTACCTATTCAGTAAGTTGAATGGCCGCAATTCTCAACTGCCTTTTATTATAAATGACTGAAGTAGCGAAAATCTTTTAAACATTAGTGTTTTCATCCAAATACTTGGAAGCCAAGAAAAAGGTCTGCCACTCACCAACAAACTATTCTCCTGCTCAGGCTGTCTTCCTCTCCAACCAGATGGACTAGCCTACTGCACATTAACTGTACCACATCTGATCCGCAAATCTACACACACACACACACACACACACAGACACGTGATCAAGCCGACGCTGTGGCCAAACCATGCAAGACCCCTCTTATAAAATTGTCTTTAGGACTCCAGTCCTACAAGTCTTTTGTAGTAACCCCGCTAGTGCCGGTTTACAGATTCGCCACTTTGCCCTCTTCCTACTGCCCACAACAGGCCTCAGCAGAACTGAAGGAGCTGTGCACAGCGCCTTGGTGCATGCTCCCCTCCTCCCTGGTCAGACCGCTTCTGGCTTAGGACAGACATTGCTATAGGCCTTCAGGATGCAGACTGCTGCCTCCCCCACAGGCTCAGAATTCAGTCCTGCGGGAGCCGAAATGCACAACATAAAAACCGAAGTACATCTTCCTTAGTATACGGTTTGGCAGCTGATGAATACGAGACTACAGCTGAATCGCCCACAGAATGACAAATATGTTAATAATTAGCATTATTCTGAGACGAGTAAATGCCATCTTCTTCAAACACAAGGCAGAGAGACTGAATGCCTTTCATTATGTTTTTCATGTACTTCTCACGTGTAATAATGAAGTTCTTTGGTTAATAATGAAGCTAGAGAGCCAAATAAGTACAGTTGTTGGACGTTTAGAAGGTTTTGGCCTAGAATAAACCCAAGCCCAGGTCACAGACAGTCAGATACTGGCCTTCCTTCCCCAAATCTACACACAACTCCATTCGTCTCCCAAGAAACAAACCAGATGAAAACTTAGGACTCCCACCCAATACTCTTATTTTATTATAGCTCACTCCAAGTGGATTATTTCCCCTCCTTCCTACCTTCTCCTGTATTTCCAGACCTTCCAATGGCCTTCAGGTAATTCTGCCTCAATGAACCAATCACAGCAACTCTCCAGCTGGCAGAGAGGAAGCCCAGCAGCGCGAACAAGATTTTAGACCATCAGTTAGTTCCCCTCTGGTGCTCTTGTCATGGCAACAGCACTTTTCCACAGCTGATGAGGATGTTATGCAGGAAAAGAAAGGCAGAAAGAAAGGCTAAAAAGAGTTCTCTATGTTTCTGCTCATTTCCCAGAGCACAACACCCCCAGAGGGAGAAATTTCAGAACTTACGAAAGCATTAGCTCCCTTCCAGCTAACCAAAGTGTTATAAAAGTGAAGACAACTACGGTAACTTTCCCTTCCATTGGGGCTAGATGTAGTGTCTCAAAGGAAGAACCAAATATCATTCTCACTCCTCCAGAGGCAGATAAAACAAAATAAAATCCAAGGGCATTTTTTTTTTTTTTTGGCCTTGAATTTACTTAAAAATTGTCCTCCTTAACCATGAGAAAAGGTACTCTTCCAGCAATCTGAGAAACCCAAAGGTCACAGAGCAAGTTGTGTTTCCACCCACCTCTCATTTCCCAAACCACAGGAAGGCAATTGTGAGAAACCTTTTCAAGGATAAGCTGTATCCTCTGATTGCCAACGAATAAAGGACTCTCAAAGGAGGAGAAATTGTAAGTTCACTGTGTTGTGAATGTCCCTGCCCAGTCTGATCTTTTAGGGCATTCAGCACATCAACTGTTATCCTGGACTGCTCCAACATGTGTATGACACTCCAGAAGGTCTCCAGAAGTCTGAGACAGGACATGCTAATCCCCTTCCTTCCCACTAAATAGAGACCGCCAATACAAACCTACTATCCTTTTTCTCAATGTTTTCACATGTTAGCACTTGATTCTATACGTCTTTTGTTCTAGAACGAAAAATCTTATCACTCCCCAACCCCTTCAAGATTTTACGATCATTCAGAGCAAGGACTGCATTTCCTACTTTTGTCTGTGGTCCTCTTGTGCAAAGCACTGCACTAAACCCACAAAACTCATTTAAGATGCCTAACCACATTAATTCAGGTGCCTGGAAGAGACCAAATAACCAACTATCTTACCCTGGTTCAATTACATGGTGGGAGAGAGAGGAATGTAACAAGAGAGATGAACAAACCTTCAGAGGATGGGAAAATTTCCAAAGGGGGTAAATTTAATTAGTAAGTACTGTACATCTAAACAGCACTGAGTTAATAAGTGATTAAATCCAATCCCAACAGTGCTATATCCTATAAACACATTATGTAAGTCTTTGTGTTAAAAATCCAAAGAAGGGGCGCCTGGATGGCTGAGTCAGTTAAGTGTCTTGAGTTAAGACTCTTGACTTCGTCTCAGGTCATGATCTCACGGCATCAGACTGAGCCCCGGGTCAGGCTCCTCGCTGGGCAAGAAGCCTGCTTACGATTCTCTCTCTCCCTCTGCCCCTATAGACGCGTTCTCTTCAAAAAACAAACAACAAACATCCAAAGATTACAACCTGCTCTACCAACAAATACAAGTTCAATATGATACATAAGCCAAGATGACAAGTATTTAAATGAGACAAAAAAAACTAACCCTAACCCTAACCCTAACTATCTGGAGACAGGCTAAGCGATATTTGAGAAAGCAGTTGTGGCTGTGTAAGTTGGGAGGAAGGGTAAATGAATCAGTATTTCTGGCGGACTCTTTCCAAGCATTTTAGGAACTAATCCAGACTATGAGACAGGCTTCTATCTTTAAAGCAATTCTTAAGGACTATGCCCTTATTTTTAAAAACATGGTAGCCTGGTTGGTTGAAATACGCCCAAAGGGTACCCCCTCTGTAAGTCTTCCTTCAGGGGAAAAATGATTAATATATAGCTAAAAGTTTAGTTCCTCTCCCACATAACTAATAGCTGAGTGCAGTTGTTCCCATGACATATGTTCTCAACTGCTGAAGGCACAGGCATTTACTGACAAATAGCACAAAGAATCCTGCAAGAAGCCACATATCTCTATCACCTTGGAAAACAATACCCATTTCTTAAAAGCTGTCAGTTCAAGTTCAGGACAACTCTATATGGAGCAGATACTGGTCTGCAAAAATCTTTCAGGATCAAAAAGCAAGACCTCAGCACGCCCAGGGGCTGGCCTTGAACACATCAGGTCAGGAGAGAGGGTTGTCCAATGAGGCAAGTGGCCTCGCCAAGTCAGCTGACTGGCCTGCAATGTTAAAACTTCTTTACTCCACACATATTGAGGAACTCCTCCTGTTTGGGTCATTTTAAAGTCTTCCATGTCCCCCTCTCCCCCCACAGTGGCCTGGATGGATTCCTCAGTAGAGTGCTCTTCCCAGATTTTTATCCCTTGTTGTTGGCAAGAAGGTCTTCCTACTCTATGGGCCTTGCTATTGTGCAACCAATTCAAGGATCGCCCAGGCCTAACTGCACCGGGTTGATTGTAGTACAGCTGGTGAGCCGGCCCACGGGAACGAAGCTAGCAATCTCCTAGGGCAGGGGCTGCAGCAAAGTTCAACCCTCTCGAGAGGCCACGCCATCACCAAAAGAAGGCAAAGTTCCGAAGTTAAACTGAAGCGCCATTCCCTTCAATAAGGTCCCACGAGATCGCTCTCTAGTCTCCTCCTCCCTCTGGAGAACAGCCCAGTCAGGGTACAGACAACCTTTGAGCTCCCTTTTCCCGTGACCAATTCAACATGCTTCACCTCTACCCCAGTGTTCTTCCTTGTAAACAGTTCCTGGTCATACTTCGAAAAGCAATGCTCAGGAAACTCTACCTGCACTGCCCTTGCCCAGGGTCAAGCAATCCCATCGACCCGAATGCCCTTCCTCACAATGCCCTCTTCGTCTATCCCCAAAAGCGTCACCGCCAAAACCCTACCGTTAGGGCTGCCAGTGCTCCACCACCCCCTTGGCTATTACTTGAGTTATTTCTTTAGCATTCTCTCATTCTCCCCACCTAGCCTGGGGATTCCCCCCCCCCCCCCCCCCCCCCCCCCCTCCGTGGGGCCCCGTCCAGCAAGTAAACAATGCTGTCAAAGCAGGATAACGCTGGGCGAGGCGTCCAAACACTGCATTCCAGCCTCCTCCCGCTGTTCTAAAAGCAGCAAAACAAGTCATCTCAGGGTCCCAGGAGCGAATTACTCTGCCCAACTTCCTTTCTAAAAAAGCCCGGGAGAGAGCTCCAAAACCAAGCCCTGGTGTGCACAAATGCACAATATACAAGAAGCAGAGGCAATGCAGGGTGAGAGCAAGGCCAACTATAGACCAGTTTGCCCAGGAGGAGGCAGAGAGGGGGGAGAAAACTGGGTCGAGTGCGTAAAGCTGCCACGAAGCGGGAACAAGGGCTTTTTTCACCGCCCCCCCCCCGCCCCCAGCGACGGGAGAGCCACGTTCTCAGAGTCGGCGGCGCTGAATCGAGTTGCAGCCAAGAGATAATGCGAAGTTAAGGTTCCCGAAAGCAGTCTCCCGGGGGCTTCCGCGGAGCTGGGGCGGGGGGGGGGAGGGGATGGGGGACTCCGGTAGAGCTGCGGTGGCCGAGGTGGCCCAGCGTGGACACGCCCTGAGTTAAAGGCCCGCGGCGGGAGAGCGGCGGAAGAAACCGGCTGCAGGCTCGGGGCCGCGGCTGGGCGGCCGGCGCTCACCTCCCGGCGTGGTGGAGAAGAGCGTCCCCCCGGGCGTGGTGCAATAGTCATGAGGTAGCTGCGCGGCGTCGCTGATGGGCACGGTGCGGGTGGGGATGGCGCGGCTCTGGCTGGGCTGGTGGCCGCTGCCGGAGGACGAGGACATGGCTCTGGGCGCGGGCTCTCGGGCTTTGTCCGGCGGGCGGGCGGGCAGGCGGCTGCGGCGGCGGCGGCGGCGGCTGGGGGCCGGGGCTGCTCGGGCTGCTCCGGCGAGCGGAAGGGCGGGCGGGGCTGGGCGCGCTCCGCTAGCTCCTCGCTCGCTTCCTCTCGCTCCCTCGTCCCGCTCCGCTCCCGCCGCCGCCCTCTCAGCCGCCGCCGCCGCCGCCGCCCGATCCTCCGGCCTCCGCCAGCAGCCTCAGCAGCAGCAGCAGCAGCGGCAGCAGCGGCGACGACGACGACCGGAAGCGGGCGAAGGCGGGAGCCAGAGGGAGTTCGGGGAAGCGGATCGGCGGAGGTGACGTCGCGGGGGGCGGGGCGAGGGGCGGGGCGGGCTAGGGGGCGGGGCGAGGGCGAGGAGGGACCGAAGACAGGCGAGCCGGACGCAAGTGGGTGGGAATCTACGCGAAGAGTTTGGCAGCAGCTCGAAGGTCGGCCCGGAAAACTTAGGTGTTGTTTGTTGCTGTTGTTGTTTTGTTTCAGATTGCCAGTCAACACTACTTTACTTGAGCCAACTTCTGTTTTCTAGCCACGTAAACAAAAGTGTAAGTTTACTTTTAATTGCTTCGTATTAAATATAGGCAATGCCCGCACTATGTATGAGGAAAAAAATCAGAGCTAGAAGGTTAAGTACTGTCTCCCAGTTTCCCAATTTCCCTTTCCCGGGTAAACCATTGGTACCAGCTGTGTACTTGTGAATCCTTCCGGAGACAGTCCTTACACACACACATAATGCAACATATAAACATTAACAAAAGAAACATTAATAATTCTCCGTGTCGCAAGGATTATTATTATGTCAGAGAGAAAGGAACCGAAGCACAGAGAAAGGTTGAGAACACGAGGTACCTGAAAACTCTAGATTTGGGACGCCATTCTTTCCTCTAGGGGTTCTCAAACTTTTCAGTCTCAAAGTTTACATTCCTAAGAATTATTGAGGATCCTGAAGAGCTTTTGTGTGTGTGGATTATATCTGTTTATAATTGCTATATTAGAAATTAAAACTGAGAATTTTTAAAATGTTCATTAGTTTATAAAATAATGTCATTACATGTTAACATGACATGTTTATTTAAAAAATTCTATTTTCCAAAACAAAAAGAAATCACTGAGAAGCGTGGCATTGTTTTACTTTTTGGCAAACATTTGAATGTGTGTTCCATAGAAGTCAGCTGGAGCCTCACATCTGTTCCTGTACTCAAACTGTTGTGATGTATTATTTTGATTCAAGTCTGTGAAGGAAACCCAGACTCCTACAAGTATGTCCTTAAAAAGAGGAAACTTCACAGAACCTTGGAAGGGGTCTCAGGGACCCCCAAAATTCCAGACCACTCTTTGAGGACTGTTGCTCTAGGCAGCATTGTCTCTACCCGCAACATATCCAAGATGGAATTGAAAAGAGAATCATGACTACCACCAGATATCTACCATCATTCCCATTTTGCGAATAAGGAAATTGAAGCTACAAGATATTAAGTGTTTAGCCAGAGTAAAACGGCTACTACCTCACTACTGAGAGAGCCAGACAGTTGCTTAGTAAGGATGGAAACAAACAAACTTACATAGTGGAGCAAATACTGTGATTGGTGGTCAGGTTGGGCCAGAGCATGACATGGAACCAATTTTGTGGTGAGTGTCCAAGAATTCAGGAAGAAGAACCTTTGACGGTCCCCAGGGTTGGAGGGGACTGAGCTCAACCTTGGAAGTTCTGTGGCTTTGCATATGTCAAGAAAGGAGGCACTTTCCAGGGGAAAGAAAAGGTGAGATACTCGTTTACATCTGTATAAAACAAGGTGTGTGATTACAGCGTGCACCCCTCCTTGATCTCGCTTTTGATGATAGATATTGGGATGTTCTGAGACGAACAGGGAGATCTTTCTGGCCAAAGATTGGGTTGGAATATGGAATGAAATGAAGTAAATAAGGTTGACACCAGGGTTCAATTTTGAAATTGCAGAGACCGGGAAGTATCATCTGTTTTTTCATTCATCTTGACAGGCAGCCTGGAGTGCAGGAAGGAGCTCTTCCATTAACAACTGTGTGACCCCAGGCAAGGTACTCACACTCTCTGGGCCTCATTCATATTCATACCTTTACCTCACTGAGTAGTCCTGTGAGTGAGGCATATAAGGTGTTTAACAAATAATCGTCTCCTAGGAAGGTTCAATAATATTGAAATTAATGGAGGTGTATTATTTTCCTCTTGGGAGCTCCGGTGTCTTCGTTCCCCACATGGAAGGTATCCTAGCCACCTGTCCTGATTTCAGGAACCCCACAAAACTGCTTTCGTGGGGCTTTTGAAATTAAACGTGTGTGTGTGTGCACGTGGTCGTGTGTGCGCATGAATGGCTGGATATTATCACCTCTAGAATACCCTAAAAAATTTAACACACACACACACAAACCCTCAACTAATTTTTTCACACCCTTTCGAAAAATTTGCTCTTTTTTATGTGTAACAGCTTTATTGAGATATAATAGTTTACCATAAAATTCAGCCTTTAAAGCTGATTCAGTGGTTTTTAGTATAGTCACAAAATCATTCACCTATCATCACCGCTGTCTAACATCGGAACATTTTTTCACCCCAAAAAGATATCCAGGATGCACTTAGCGGTCGCTCGTATTTACCTCCAACCTCCTCAGCCCTAGGCAATCACTACGGTACCACTACTAGGTTTCCCTATTGGGACATTTCATATAAATGAAATCAGAGATCATGTAGCCTTTTGCAACTGGTTTCTTCCATTTGGCGTGTTTGAAAAAAATTTGTTGTCAATGTTTATTTGTTTTTGACAGAGAGAGAAAGAGAAGGAGCATGAGCGGGGGAGGGGCAGAGAGCGAGGGAGACACAGAATCCGAAGCAGGCTCCAGGCTTGGAGCCGTCAGCACAGAGCCCGACGCGGGGCTCGAACTCACAGACCGCGAGATGGTGACCTGAGCCGAAGTCGGACGCTCAACCGACTGAGCCACCCAGGTGCCCCTTTAGCATGTTTTTAAAGTTCAACTTTGGGTAGCATATATCAGTACTTTGTTCCTTCTTTTTTTAGACTCTTTTTAAAAAATGTTTATTTTTGAGAGAGTGGCAAGAAGGGGAGAGGCAGAGAGAGGGGAACAGAGGATTTAAAGTGGGCTCTGCACTAACAGCAATGAGCCTGATGCGGGGATTGAACTCACGAACCCTGAGATCATGACCTGAGCCGAAGTTGGATGCTCAACCGACTGAGCCTTCCAGGTGCCCCAGTACTTTGTTCTTTTTAATGACTGATACTGTTCCATTGCATGGATATACCTACCACATTTTGTTTATCCATTCATGAGTTGATGGAAATTTAGTTTGTTTCGATTTGGGGGCTGTTAGGATCACACTGCTCTGAACATTTGTGTGCAAGTTTCGGGTGAGTATATGTTTTCAATTCTCTTGGGTGTACACCCAGGAATGGAATTGTGGGCTCATCTTGTAACTCTAGATGTAACCATCTGGGGAATTGCCAGGCTGTTTTCCAGAGTGGCTGTACCATTTCACATTCCCACCAACGATGTATGAAGGTTCCAATTTCTCCACATCTTTGCCAATACTTGTTACTATCTTCTTGATTATAGCCATCTATAGTGGCTGTGGGTGGGTGTGAAGAGGTATCTTATGATGGTTTTGATTTGCATTTCCCTGGTGACTAATGACGTTGAGCATCTTTTCATGTTCCTATTAATGCTCCAAAGTATATCTTCTTTGGAGAAATATCTCTTCATATAATTTGGCCATTTTAAAATTGGGTCGTCTTTTTATTGAATTTTACATGTTCTTTATAAACATTCCCAAAACTGCAACCTTACCAGACAGATGATTTGCAAATAATTTCTCTCATTCTGTGGGTTCTTTTCACTTTTTTTGATGGTTTCCTTGGAAGCACAAAAGTTGTTAATTTCAGTAAAGTCCTATTTATTGATTTTCTCCCCCTTTAGTTGCTTGTGCATTTGGTTTCCTAGGAAACCATTGCTTAATCCAAGACCACAAAAATTCATGCTTGTATTTCTTTCTAAGAGTTTTATACTTTTAGCTCTTACTTCTGGGTCTTTGCTGCATTATAAGTTAATTTTTATATATGGAGTGAGGTAGGGGTTCGACTGGCACCATTTGTTGAAAAGGTTATTCTTGGGGCGCCTGGGTGGTGCAGTCGGTTAAGCGTCCGACTTCAGCCAGGTCACGATCTCGTGGTCCGTGGGTTCGAGCCCCGCGTCAGGCTCTGGGCTGATGGCTCAGAGCCTGGAGCCTGTTTCCGATTCTTTGTCTCCCTCTCTCTCTGCCCCTCCCCCGTTCATGCTCTGTCTCTCTCTGTCCCAAAAATAAATAAACGTTGAAAAAAAAAATTTTTTTTAAAAAAGAAAAGGTTATTCTTTCCCTGTTGAATTGTCTTGACAAAAACCTGCTTCTTAAACTAGCATTCTGTGGGGAAACGTACTTCCGAATGAGGAACTTGAGGAAGTGGGACCATTGTAGGTTGGCAGAGTACTTTTAGAATCAACAGAGCAATGACTGTCACCACAACTCACGTCCAATGTCTCACTCTTTTAAGTAATTTATGTATACCACTGCTTCATGTATTCCTGATAACAACCCTATACAGTAGCCTCCATTATTATATCCGTTTTACAGATGGGGAACTGAGGCTCAAAGAAGTGGAATAACTTGCTGTATTAGTTATATATTGCTGCGTCACAAATTACTCCAAAACTTGTGCTTAAAATTATGCATATTTATTTTTTTAATGTTTATTTATTTTTGAGAGAGAGAGAGAGAGAGAGAGAGAGAGACCGAGCAGGGGAGGGGCAGAGAGAGAGGGAGATGCACAATCCGAAACAGGCTCCAGGCTCCCAGTTGTCAGCATAGAGTCCGACACGGGGCTCGAACCCACGAACTGCCAGATCATGACCTGAGCCAACGTTGGACGCTCAACTGACTAAGCCACCCAGGCATCCCAACAATGCATATTTATTATCTGTCAGTCTTTGAGGGTCAGGAACGTGAAAGCCACTCTCTCATGAGGTTGCAAATGAGGATGCTTGCCAGGTCTGTAAGTATCTGAAGGCTTGACCGGGGTCAGAGGATTTACTTCCAAGCTCATTCACATGACCAGAGGCAAGAGGCCTCAGTTCCTCACCATGTGGACCTCTCCAGTGTTGCTTGTGTGTCCTCATGACATAGCAGTTGGCTTCTCCCTGAGTGATTGAACTGAGAGGGAATAGGGAATGAGTTACAGTGAATCTCATGACCTGACCTTGGAAATCACGTATCATACCGTTACATCTGCCACATTCTATTCATTAGAATCAAGTCACTAAGTAAGGCCAGCATTCTCTGGGGAGGGAATTAGGCTCTACCTTTTGAAGGGTGACATATGCAAGGATTTGTAGACATATTTTAAAACCGTGACACTTGCCCAAGCTCACAAAGATTATAAGTGCTTTAACGAGAGAAACGCACTGTGCAAGCACTGCTAAATCCCTGCTTGCACCACACTTGTTAATGTCCCCTTGGCCAAAGCAAGTCACGTGGCCAAGCCCAAAAGCAATGGGGAAGAGGACAAGAGCCTCTCAACTAGGAGTTCGAGTTCACTGGGGGCCAGCAATATTATAGTCTAGATAATGCACTTTTATCTCCCTGAAATGTTGGAGTCTTCAGGAATTGTCTTTTCCAACTTGCATTGTCTCTATTTCCTTGGGTTTACTTTCTCTGCCTTTTTTTAAGCCACCGTTTTTCAGGTTAGAAACATTCCTCACATGCCTGATGATCTTTGGCTCTCCATTCATGAAGGACTAAAATACTTAAGGAAGCTCTGGGGTGGAGAGTGAGGCTTGTCTCAGAAGGAGATTCTCTGTATGGTAATCAGACCCAGACCTGCTGTCTCATAGGACGGGGGGTGGGGGGGGGGTGGAGGAGGGTGGAGGGGTGGATCCCCAAACGTCAGTATCTATAGATGTTTTCTCTTCTGCTGGTCAGTGTTCCCCCAAAAAAGGCAGCCTCCATATTCCTCCCAGGGGAATGGAAGTCCGGGCCTGGGTTCTGAAAACCAAGCTGGGGCCAGGCAGGGAGTAGGGACTCTCTCCATTCAGAATGCAGACTTTCACTTGCTTTCAGTACAGCGCCTTCCCTAGGCCACAAGGCCACGGCTGGAGTACGTCTCTGAAGACCCCGGTGTCCCCCAGACCTCCTGTATCTATTGTTCAACCTCTCTCAGAGGTAAACCTCCCATCATCTGTGGGTGTCACGGAGGGAAAGGTGCTTGGCTGGGCAGGATAGTGAAAGAGATTTGGGGGTCCCAGCTGTTCCTTTTAAAGACTTTAAGCCAGTCCTTCTCTCTCCAACACCACCTTGCTCTCCAACTTCCAGAATGTTGTAACTATCACGGGTCCTCTGCCGTATCCTTTCCTGACTTCTTAGTCCTTATGGATTTATGCTTTAAAAAAAAATTCCTCTGCTCTCATTTAAGGGGGAATCTAATGGGAAAACATGTAAATAGCTAAACACGTATGTTTACATGGTTTCATTTAAAGATTCAAAAAAGATAAAAAACACAACATGTTTTTATCTTTTTAAATGTTCATTTGTGAGAGAGAGAGAGCAAGCAGGGGAGGGGCTGAGAGAGAGAGAGAGAGAGAGCAAGCAGGGGAGGGGCTGAGAGAGAGAGAGAGAGCAAGCAGGGGAGGGGCTGAGAGAGAGAGAGCAAGCAGGGGAGGGGGGGAAACCGAGGACAACATATGTTTTTAAACAGCCTATCAGTTAGGAGTCAGTTGTAGTAACAGAAGAGGTTTATTCAGAATAGTAGGTGCTTAAAACAAACTGCATGCACTAGAGGAATGGTTTCCAGGCTAGGCCTCCAGGGATGACCCTCAGAACCCTGCAGAACTGACCCTCCAGGAGAGCTGCTACCCGGACCAGAGTCAGGAAACTGGGGAGTAAGCAGCTGCTGTCCCAGCTGCCAGCCCCACCTTAGCCACGATGAGGGATCCGAGAGCTGCCGTCAGACCGTTGGCCTCAAAGCCACACAGAGCTCACTAGATCCATCCAGTAAATGGATGCCTGGAGCAACAAAGCCGCTCCCCCCTCTACTTAACTCCGTTCTGAATTCAAGTCTTGTGTGAAGGCGTCTGACTGGTGGAACCCCAACCCCTGACACGCATCTGGGGGGGCTTGCCATCGTTTAGCTTTCCAGCCCCTGCAGTGCAAGAAGGCACAGCGGAAAGAAGTTAGAACAGGTGTTGAGTGTACCCATCTACCTAGCCACCACAAAGGGTAAGAAAATGTGGATATCTGTGTTGTAACTGGACACTAGGATTCATTCCCTTGTTCTTCTCACCTTACCTAGCTTCCTTCCTCCTAGCCTTGAGTTAAGGATTAAACTCCAGGGGCGCCTGGGTGGCCCAGTCAGCTAAACAATAGACTCTTGATTTCAGCTCAGGTCATGATTTCATGGTTCGTGGGATCAGGCTCCGCTTTGGACTCTGCTCTGATAGCACAGAGCCTGCTTGGGATTCTCTCTCTCCCTGTCTCTGCCCTTCCCTCACTCGCGTGCATGCTTGCACACACACACACACTCTCTCTCTCTCTCTGTCTCTCTCTCTCTCTCTCAAAATAAATAAATAAACTTAAAAAAAGGAGGGGGATTAAACTCCAGAAGCGTCCCCTCTTGCCTTTGGTCGGGGGTTAGCAAACTTGGAGAGTAAATATTTCAGGATTTGCAGGCTAGATGGGCTCTGTCACAAGTATTTGACTTTATTGCTATGGTGAGAGGGAAGCCATAGACAACATGTGCACAAATGAGTGTAGATCCAGTAAGACTCTTCACAGAAGCAGGCAGCCAGCCGGATTTGGCCTGCGGGCCATAGTTTGCAGACCCCCGTGTTTGCTGTTACTGTCTGTTGACTCAACAAATCCTTACTGAGCATCTACTATGTGTCAGGTGCTTTCTGGAGGAGGGGATATAGCAGTAAACAAGGCAGAGACGCCCCATGTCCCATAGAGTGAACATCCTACCTGGAGTAATTATCTCCTCCCCCGCCCCTTCCCTGCCCAACACACACTCTTATTTAACACTCCATTTAAATGTTTTTCTTTAAACTGTTTATTTGTTTTTGACAGGAGGGCAGGGAGGGGCAGAGAGAGAGGGAGGCACAGAATCCAAAGCAGGCTCCAGGCTCTGAGCTGTCAGCACAGGGCCCAACACAGGGCTCAAACTCACGAACCCTGAGATCAAGACCTGAGCCGAAGTCGGATGCTCAACTGCCCGAGCCCCTTTAATACTCCATTTAGGTCGACCTTCCTGGACTTTCCTCTCCCCAGCCAGGGTTGGCACCCTGCCTCTGATCTCTGGCAGGTCCCTGTGCACACTGAGGTCACTTGTACCGACCTTGTGCAGGAGCATTGTCTGCTTCTGTATCTGGTCCCCTGCAGAACTGCTAACTCTACAAGGATAAAAACGTCCTTGCCTCAAATCCCACAGGGCCTGGCTCAGAAGCAGCCTGTGGTCCGTATGTGCTGAACTGACTTGAAAAACCTTTTGTGGAAGCTGAGAGATAAAACAGCAGACATAGTTGTGGGCACATTGGTCTGGCGTGGCCCTATTCAGATGAGAACTTTTGTTTCTCAGTTGAGCGATGGTGTAATTGACATGCTCCCTTCTCAAGTATGCTTGCTTATGAGTTTGGTCAAATGTTTCCATTCTTGTGAACACCACCACATTCAAATGTAGAATATTTCATCATACCCAGAAGTACCCCTGAACCTTTTTGCAATCAACCATGCCCCTGTCAAAGCCCAAACCCCAGGCAATCACTGATCTGCTTCCTATGGCTGCTGATTAACTGTGTTCTAAAACTTTATATATGTGGAATCCTACCATATGTATTATTTAATGTCTCGCTTCTTCATGCATCACAATGTTTTGCTTGTATGAGTAGTCCGTTCCTTTTTATGGCAGAGTAATAGTCCACTTATGGACATACCACAGTCTGTTTGTCAGATGAGAATTTAAAGATATCTCTCTCTGCCTCTTCCCCCCAGAGCCTACCATGGGGGACTAGGAGAGTCTCATGTGGCCTCAAATGTACTAGTTGGGTATTATCTCTGAATGAGGTTATCTAGATAGTTGGGTTTGGAAAGCTGCAGTGCAATTGTGGGGGGGGGGGGGCGCCGCCGCCCCCCCCCCCCCCCCCGCCAGCCAGACACAGGACCTCTAGGTCTATACCTGAGTTACTGCCATTGAGCATGCAAATTATTGATGAAACATGCAAAATACACCACATTTCGGCAGCTCTTTCTTGGAATGTTTAACATTTGATAATATAATTGAAGTTGCAAAAAAAAAAAAAAATGGAAATGACCTGGGTGACTCTGACCCAGGGATACCCTCCCTGTGTAGTCTATTATTGTGGTTAGCCACCGTGGCTTTCCAAAACTCATTCCTTCTCCCTACATTTATCTGGTGCCTCTGTTCCCTCTAGTTCTGTCTCTCCCAAGGGTGGAAGGAGGCTGGCCCCACCTCCTGTAATGAGGCCATCCACACAAGATCTGTATCACCATAAGGATAATCACCCCTTATCTTTGGATAACACTTTTCCACTTTACAAAGCACTTTTGGACCATTATTTCACTTAAGCTGAGCCACAGCCCTGCGATGGAGGCAAGCTGCTTATTATTCTCACCTACGTTTTACAGATAAAGAAACTGAGGCTCAAAGAGGTTATGACTTCTCTGAGAGGCCAGGGAGCTGGGACTAGCGTTCCTGCTTCTGGCTGGCCATCATGTGCATTTTCTCCTGCCCCTGTGGCTTCCTGCATTGTAAAGAGGGCAAGATGTCCCTTGGGTTCCCATTCTTTATCGTCACATTTCTGAATTCACTGGGCAATGAACAGCATCCATTTCCCGAGCTCCTGAAACATAAGAGACAGAATGTGTTCAGAAGGTGATAACAATCATAGATAATTTTGTAGGCATGCAGGCTGAGTCAGGTGCTGTACTAGGCCTTCTAGGGATCTTATCTCTGTATTCCCAACTGCCATACAAGGTAGATATTATTATGCATGTTTTACAGATGAGGGAGCAGCCTTAGAGAAGCTAACTTGCCCAAGGTCACCTGCTATATTTCTAGAAATTCTCTAGCCTCTTGCCGCGGTTGGGAACAGTCTACTGTGCCTAGGCTTTGACATGCCTTGATTCAAATGCTGGCTTTCCCCCCTGCTTCTTATATGATCATGAACTTTGAAGCTATTCTGTCATCTGAAAGATGGGAGGACGAACCCACATTCACAGCACTCATTCACAGAGTGCTCTTCTGAGGATTACACGTCAGGCCCAGCCAAGGTTCGGCCAATGAGAATGGTGGTTAGGCACCAATCTGATCCAAGAGGGTTCCAGGGGCCATGAGGCTGGAAAAAGAGGGGTAGGAGGCATAGCAGCATGTGTGACTGTTGGGTATGCCAGAGGGGCCATATTTCAGTCTCAGCATCTCCTCTTTTGGGAACCTCTTTTGGAGGTCTTGTTGGGTGATGCCAACAGAAGCCTGTAGTTGTCGTCTTCAGAGAACGAGGTTTGGTTTGTTCAGGGTCACTGCAGCGTAATAAAGTCCTCCATCCAAGCCGGTGCATTACCTGCCTGTTTACTACAACTCAACACCTGGAGCTCCTGCCTTGCTCCCTCCCCATTCCAATATTAAGTGGAAGATTCTTCCTGGGTACAGCCCTCCCTGTATTCCCTGCAGGGAGAAAGGGGGCAGTACACTTAATGCCTCACCACATCTTTTGAAATGGAAAGGTACTGTCATCCAAACAGCGAATGGGGCGCCATGCCCTGTGCCCGCCATAGCCCAAAGGCAAGGCACATGGCGTACAGAGCCCGAGAGCCAAGAGTGGGTGCTTGCCATGTTGAAGCAAGAAGTACTCTGCCCCGAGGAGCTTCTGCTCTCTCTTGGGTGGAGCCCAGGGTTTTCAGGGGGAACCCTTTCATAATGACGAGGTAGGTGCTGTCAGATTCAGGGTAAAGAGTCTGACTCCGGGAATCTTATTCTCCACGTGGGTTCTAGACAAGGTACCTGACTTCCATCTCTCCATCAATTAATTCACTCAGAAGTATGTGCCCCAGATGCTGGTATGGTCCCGACTCTGGGTTCGGCGGTAAACAAGGGCAAAGCTAATGGAGCTTCCATCTAGCTCTGGGACTCACCTGCCTTGGTGACAGCTCCTTGCACCCAGGCCTTCTGGCTGGATTTGCATGGGGTTATTCATCCATCCACTCTGAATTCAGCTCAGAAGCCCTGGGGTAGCACCGACTGCCAGCGTATGCTGGATTACATCACCACCGTCCCTTCCGTGGCTTCCTATTATTCTTAGAATCTTGAGCGAGGCCTTCCATGGCCTGGCATCAGCCCCTACGTTTCTCCCTCCCATTTTCTGTGCTCCTGTTCCTCACACGGACCACACTCCCTCCCGTGTGCTTTTGCATGTGCTGTTCCCTTTGCCTGGTTGTTCTCTGTGGTGAACAGACTTTAAGGTGACCCCCATGATGTTCACCTCCTGGCCTTCACACTCTTGACTGTGGGGGAACCTGTGACTTGTTTCTAACCAACAGAATGTAGCAAAGGCTATGGAATGTCACTCCTGTGATTATGTAATGTAAGACTCCATCATGCTAACAGACTCACTTTAGAGCCCCCCCACCTCACCTCTGCCTCTCTCACTCTTGCTCTCACTGGATTTGAAGGAGCAGGCTTCTATGAGTCCTGCTGTGACAAGAAAACGAAACTGCCAAAGCCTGAATGAGCTTGGTAGTGGTTCCTTCCCCAGTCAAGCCTCCGTGTGAGAATGCAGCCCCTGCATCACACCTTGATTACAACTTTGCAGAAGATCCAGCCAAGCCATGCCAGGACTCCTGACCCACAGGAACTGAGAGATAATAAATGCATTAAGTCACGAAGATTTTGTTTAAAACAAGGAAACTATATAAATGTGCTACTATTTTCTGTATGCGGCATAGAAAACCAATGTATTCTTTAATATTCATCTAGCTGACTCCTACTCATTCCTTTTCATCCCCATCCCCCTCAGATGCCTTTTCTCAGGGCAGCCTTCCCATCCCTCTCCGCCAAGGCCCAGTCTCCTGTTAGAGACTCTCAGGTCACTGTATGCCTCGCCTGCACATGACCTGTCCAGGTGTAGTTGTGTGATCAATTACTATGTGCCCCTCCGCTAGACTGTAAGATCCATGAAAGCAGTCTATCATGGTCTCTGCTTCTCCCCACAGACTAGCATGGTGCCTGGCACATGAGTGTGCTCAGTAACCATCTGGTGAATAAATAAAAATTTATCAGGAGGAATCAGGATGAGTGCCGTGAGAGACGGGGATTGTGCGTTGGTTAAACTCGGGGGGGAAAGCGGATAATGGCATCCTAAAAACTCACTTTTGTCATGACTTATCTGGACAACGGAAGCTAACCTTGCGTGTCGGGGCATCCTGGGTGGGAATAATGTTCCGTACAGCAGTCACACTGAGCCACCCCCAGGGCTTGGCATGAGTGTGTTTCTCTTGGAAGTTTCAGACTCCTTCCTTCTTTCAGGAGAACATTTTGTATTTTGATCACCAGGCAACTCTCTTAACAATGCTGTCCCTTTGAGTTTCTGCTTTGAGGATGGAAAACACAGGGGGAGAAAAGAGGGCCAGGTCAAGCGAAGGGAGCTTCACGTTGGCAGTTCGGGAAGGCCCACGCAATGCCAAATAGCCTGCTCCCATAATAGATAAATGGGCGAGTATGTGGCGCGAGGTGCTGGATGTGTCCCCTCTGCCCCCAATCCATATGTTGAAGTTCTAACCTCAGGCACATGTTGTATTTGGAGATGGGGCGACTATACTTGGAGATGAGACCTAGAAGGAGGTAACCAAGGTTAAAAGAGGTCATAGGGGTAAGGCTTTAATCCATAGGGCTGGTGCCTTTATAAGAAGAGGAAGAGATACCAGAACTTTCTCTCTGCTATGTGAAGATAGAGTGAGAAGGTGTCCATCTACTGTCAGGAAGAGAGACCTCACCAGAAACCAAATCAACTGGCACCTTCCTCCTGAACTTCCCAGCTTCCAGGACTATAAAACAACAAATTTCTGTTGTTTCAGCCCGCCAACCTATGGTATTTTCGTTATGGAAAGCTGAGAAGATTAAGACATGGAGTTACCCAGAAGGCTCTACTCTATGTTGTAAAAATAAGGTTGAGGAGCCTCAGAATTTAGTCTTGTGTTCTCCTGTATCTTCGACGGGATTTTTCCTGTCTCCTCTGGTTTTTCTCGCATCAAAGTTTAAACGTGCCCAAGTCTCTACAGCTTTAAACACCCCTCTCTGGGGCCCAAGGCCCTTCCCCGCTACGGCCATGTTTTCCTCCCTACCTACCAGCCAAGCTTCCGGATTGTCTACACTTGCTGGCTTACCATGCTATCATTTCCGTTTATTCACTCTTCAGCCGCCTCAGTGAGGCCTCCACCCTGCAGTAGCTCAGAAGCTGCTTTGATGTCCCATCCAGCAGACACGTTTTGGTCCCCGTCTGACTGTTCTCTTTTTCTCCGCCCTTTCTCCTCCTTTGAGGTTCTGGACACTGGTCCCTTCTGCTTCCTTCTGTCCCTTCCTGGAGTCTCCTTTGCGGTCTTTATCTGCCATCTGCTACTCTTCTGCCCTCGTGGGAATGTTGATGTTCTCCAGGTTTTGTCGTTGGTCCCCTTCCCTTCTCACCCCACGCCTCGGTCCATTAAGCTCCCCCAACTCCTTTATGCTCCAAGCATCCGCTGCGGGCTGCCAAACCTATAGCTTCGGTCCAGATTCCTCACTGAACTCCCGGCCCAGATATCTAACTGCTGCCTCGGTGTCCCTCAGGCACCTCTAACTGTACATCTTGTAAGTCGAGCCTGCCGTCTGCCCCCTCCTCCCTCTCCACATCCTCCCTGCTCCTGCCTGCCCTTTCCCGGAACACGAGACCATCATCTTCTGCTCACTCCAGCCAGAGACTAAAGATCAGACTACAATTCCTCTTTTCCTCACTCCTCAGCTCTAGTCAGTCCCATGACCTACCTTTTCTGCCTCCTAAATGTTCAGGTTCATCCACGCATTTCTATCTCCTCCGCCTCTTAATCCAATATGGAGAGCCTGAAAGGCTCTGACGTGCCTGTTGCCTCCGTATGGCATTATTTTAACAGCCAAAGGGAAAGGTGCGATAGAGGTACCGAGGAAGAGGTCTTTGCTCCTTCTAAAGCTGCAGGAGAGAAGTGGATTGTAGGGTTTAGTGGATTTTTAAATTTTTTTTTTCAACGTTTATTTATTTTTCGGACAGAGAGAGACAGAGCATGAACGGGCAAGGGGCAGAGAGAGAGGGAGACACAGAATCGGAAACAGGCTCCAGGCTCTGAGCCATCAGCCCAGAGCCCAACGCGGGGCTCGAACTCGTGGACCGCGAGATCGTGACCTGGCTGAAGTCGGATGCTTAACCGACTGCGCCACCCAGGCGCCCCAAGTGGATTTTTAATGAACTCTGCGTCATTGGAGGCACTCAAGGCAAGGATACTGTAGTGTGGTCTACTGCTTTGCGTGTGACATGGGGCTGGACCAGAGGTGGCACTCTGGTGACCACGTCTAGCTCACAGATGCATTCCGTTTGGCTCATATGTGGTTCAAAGTTGTTAACGAGTTTCCAATATTAAAAAGCTGGAGAGTTCAACATAAGAAAATGGATGTCTAGCTTTTCTGGAAAAATCAGATTTAGCAATTCTGGGCCCAGAGCGCAGGATCCAGACGGGTTGCTGACTGAGAGCTGCTGCATCCAGTGCCTGTTCTCCACGGTCTTCCCCTGCGGCTTTGCCTACTCATGCTACTGCCTGGACTCTAGAAGCATCAGAGTTTATTAAACCTGAGCTAGGTGTTCTCCAGTGTCCATCCAGCCTCTGCTTTTACACTATCATATGTCAGCAACGGAGGAAGTTCCCTTGGGATTTTCTCTAGGCTCCGCTATGTCACTACTCCTGGAAAAGCCCCTTCCCTACTCGCCGCAGTAAGAAGCGTTACTGGACCTGTCTGCTTTTTCCTCTGCCTCCACTTCCCTTTCCTGTCCACCCCGCTGGTCTCACTGCTTCGGATACGCTTGTGGTTCAGCTCTTCGGTTCTCTGCGGCCCATTCGGTTGCAATATTGCATCTCTTCAAAGCCCAGCCTCTTCAGGCATTTCGGTAGAGGATGTGTGCCCGTGTCTCGCCATTGCTCTGGAAGTTACATGACTTGTAGAATAAGACATGGGAAGATAGGTGAATGGGAAGTTCTCATATAAAGGTTCTGAATGTCCCCTAACAGATGCAGAGGAACTAACAGCTGTCCAGGGAGATGCTGGGCTGGTTAGAAATGCTTTCAGCTGCAGATAAGAGGAAAATGTCCTCAAAATCCTGAATAAAAGCCATGTAAGCAGGTGTCCAGAGCCTTGAGGTTGCTGGAGTTGGTTCAGGGCCCCTGTCACAGTCAGAGAACTATCGTAGTCACATTCAAGGCAGGAAGAAAGTTGTCTAATCAGGAAAGTAAATACTTTCCCGAATACCCCCAGTTGATTTCTGTTTTTATTCCACTGCTGTCACAGGTGTCCTTCCAAAAAGGATACGTTGGTATTCTAAGCATCAGTACCTCCGAAAGTGACCTTATTTGGGGATTGCATCTTTAAAGAATCAGCCAAGGTAAAAAGACGTTGTTAGAGTTGGTTCTAATCCAGTAAGACCGGTGTCTGTGTAAACACCAGGGAAATTTGGACAGAGACAGGTGCGCACAGAGGGCAGGCCACGTAAGGAAACAATGGAAGAAGGTGGCCATCTACAGGCCGAGGAGAGAGGCCTGGAGCAGAGCCTCCCCTCAACCCTCGAAAGGAACCCGTCCTACCAACACTCTGCAGGTCTGTGAGACAAGAAATGTCCACTGGTTAAGCTACCCAGTCTGTGGCACCGTGTTATGGCAGCTCTAAGACGGTAGGGTCAGGCAGACCATGACATATGGCTTCCTCTGGTTTCAAGAGAGACAGAGAAAGCAAGTATTTCATTGACATAGTGCTGCCCCAAACAAAATGGGATTCAACTGACGAGAAGAAATAAGGCAGCAGAATTTGGAATGGCCACCAATTGCATCAGCTAATATCCTGGGGAGTCAGAGACAAGAAACGCTGATCCATAAGAGTGCAGAGAAAGGATGAATTTCCTGGTCTGTTGATAAACAAACAGTTGGTTAATAGACACTCCCTAAGCACGTAGGGTCTCCAGCCCTGTGCCATTTAGAGGCTACTTCCACAATCAGTCTCTGCCCTTCCCTCAAGTAGCTTGTAAGATAGACACAAAATCTGTATTTATGGATCATATTTTCTTGGGCCCCAGTAGTCTGAGCATGGAAAAACACGGTTTATTCCTTTTTTAAAGTTTATTTATTTATTTTGAGAGAGAGTGAGAGAGTGAGCACGAGCAGGGGGGTGCAGAGAGGGAGGGAGAGAAAGAATCCCAAGCAGGCTCCGCACTATCAGCATGGAGCCTGACATGGGCTTGAACCCAGGAACCGTGAGATCATGACCTGAGCCGAAATCAAGAGTCAGACACCCAACCAACTGAGCCCAGCACCCCAGCATTTATTTCTTTGGCTTAGTCCCCACCTACTGAATTGTAGGAACCCCTACCTCAAACCTCCCTCTGTTAGAGACACTAGTTGTTCCCCAGTATCCATTTTCAGCTTCTTCTTTTTCATAATAAAATTCACAAGTTTTAGTTCAGCATATGACCCCTCAGCCATGGACTGTATTTACCCCAGCCTCCCATGCAGTGAGGTGTGGTCACATGACCAAGCCAGGGCCATGGGATGTGAACAAAAGCGATGCATGAAACATTCGGGTCATCTCCTTAAAGGCAAAGTGGCTTGCTCCGGACATTTTCTTTTCTCATTCCTGCCAGCTCAGAAATGTTCTAACTCCAGGAGCAGCCTGGGACCCAGAGGTGGAAGAAGCATATTGAGGATGACGCAGGAACTGGCCATCTGGTTTTTAGATGACCTTTGGAGCAGGCCTGTCAACCTTCCCTAGATCACCGGTTTCAGGAGAGACAGAAACAAGTATTTTATTTCAATGGAAGTATTTTTGGGTCTTTCTTAACAGCAGCCTAGCTGTACCCTACTTGATGTACCCCCTGAGAATAAAGTGGGGGCATCCCATGTGTATTTGCAGACATAGTACCTTTAATGCAGTGTGCAGTGTGTGTGGGGGGGGGGGGTGCTCTCACTGTGACATGTCTTACATGTGCTTTGTTCCCAAGTCACATAGCAGGCCTGTCTCTGGCTTTCGGTTTCTCACTAGGACCCAGGAGTTAGGGGCGGGGCTAGGGCAAGGCCGCACCTAAAGAGGCACTTTGAGGCTGTGCAAGTGTGGGATTGGCAGTGGAGAGTGAGTGGCTCCTTAAACTCTGTACCCTGGGGGCCTCTGGCTCCACTCCCCAGTCTAGGACTGCCAGAAGCTATAGCTTCATTGGGGCCACCCTCTTTGTCTCTGAGGGTTCTTCTCCTGTCACATGCTTTCGACCAGGGCCTTGGACTGGTGAGACTGCCTCCTGAGCTCCAGCTCTGGTCTGTCGCTGGACCTCCTGACTCTATCTCCAAGACCTTGTTGGACAGCTCCCAATGGATGTGCTTCTCAATGTCCCCTGAATCTCCCTCATCTTTATTTACCCCTAGACCGCACGTCCTTTGTTCTGTACAGGGCATAGCCTGGTCCCCCACACCTCAGCCCTCGCCCACACACTTTTCTCCTTCATCTCCACATCCTTACCAAGTGCTGCCCAGTCTCTCTTGAAAGCATCTCCTGAATCTGTCCCTTTTCTGTTCTCTCGACAGCTACCTTACGTCAGGTCCTTGTCTTCCTCACGTGGACCACCATCTCACATGGGCCCTTCCAGAGTTTGGTCACTCTACAAGCAGACTGTGGAGCTGGGCTACCAGAGGTTGAATTTGAATTCTACCACCGTGTGACCTCGGACAAGCTCTTTAACTGCTCTGTGCCTTGGTTTCCTCCTCTTTACTTATTTATTTCTTTTTGGTTTTGTTCAAGATGACTTTAAAATTTTTTTTTAATTTTTATTATGATTATTTTTAAAAATTGAAATCCAAGTTAGTTAACCTATAGTGTAATAATGATTTCAGGAAGAGAATTTAATGATTCATCACTTACATATACCCCCACCCAACAACCTGCCAGCAACCCTCAGTTTGTTCTCTGTATTAAGAGTCTCTTATGGTTTGTCTCCCTCTCTGTTTTTATCTTATCTTTGCTTCCCTTCCCCTTGTTCATCAGTTTTGTTTCTTACATTCCACATGTGAGTGAAATCATAGGATATTTGTCTTTCTCTGACTGACTTATTTTGCTTAGCATAATACACTTTAGGTCCATCCATGTTGTTGCAAATGGTAAGATTTCATTATTTTTGATCGCTGAGTAATATTAAATTATATATATGTATATTATATATATGTATATTTTATATATATGGGTATATATATGTGTATATATATGTGTATATATATATATACACACACACATATATATATAACATTTAGATGTTACGTATCTATATATCTCTTTCTCTCTATATATATACCCAGCACATTTTCTTTATCCGTTCATCAGTCTGTGGACATTTGGGCTCTTTGCATAATTTGGCTATTGTTGATAGTGCTGCTGTAAACATTGGGATGCATATGCCCCTTCAAATCAGCATTTTTGCTTCCTTTGGATAAATTCCTAGTAGTGCAATTGCTGGGTCATAGGGTAGTTCTATTTGTAACCTTTTGAGGAACCTCCATACCGTTTTCCAGAGTGGCTACACCAGTTTGCATTCCCACCAGCAGTGCAAAAGGGTTCCTCTTTCTCTGCATCCTTGCAAACATCTGTTGTGTCCTGAGTTGTGAATGTTAGCCATTCTGATTGGTATGAGGTGGTTATCTCATTGTGGTTTTGATTTATATTTCCATGATGATGAGTGATGTTGAGCATTTTTTCATGTGTCCGTTGGCCATCTGGATGTCTTGTTTGGAAAAGTGTCTATTCATGTCTTCTCATTTCTTCACTGGATTATTTGTTTTTTGGGTGTTGAGTTTGATAAGTTCTTTATAGATTTTGGATACTAACCCCTGATATGTTGTTTGCAAATATCTTCTCTCGTTCCGTTGGTTGCCTTTTAGTTTTGTTGATTGTTTCCTTCGCTGTGCAGAAGGTTCTTATCTTAATGAGGTCCCAATAATTCATTTTTGCTTTTGTTAGTTACCCTTGCCTCTAGAGACACGTCATGTAAGAAGTTGCTGCAGCCGAGGTCACAGAGGTTGTTGCCTGTTTTCTTCTCTAGGATTTTGATGGCTTCTGTCTTACATTTAGGTCTTTCATTCATTTTGAGTTTATTTTTTTGTATGGTGTAAGAAAGTGGTCCAGTGTCATTTCTCTGCATGTTACTGTCCAGTTTTCCCAACACCATTTGCGGAAGAGACTGTCTTTATTCCATTGGATATGCTTTCCTGCTTTGTGGAAGGTTAGTTGGCCATACATTTGTGGGTCCATTTCTGGGTCCTCTGATCTGTTCCGTTGATCTGAGTGTCTGTTCTTGTGCCAGTACCATACTGTCTTGATGATTACTGCTTTGTAATACAGCTTGAAGTCCAGGACTGTGATGCCTCCTGCTTTGGTTTTTCTTTTTCAAGATTTCTTTGGCTGTTTGGGGTCTTTTCTGGTTCCATACAAATTTTAGAATTATTTTTTCTAGCTCTGTGAAGAATGCCGGAGTTATTTTGATAGGGATTACAGTTTCCTCATCTTTAAAATGGGGCTGCTAACAGGTGTGTGTGTGTGTGTGTGTGTGTGTGTGTGTGTGTGTGTGTGTGTTTAAGACGGAATAGATAACACCAAGTGCCTGGTGGAAAAAGTGACATTTTAGGTATAAACTCTTTAGGTCTAAACTATATCCCATTTAGGTATAAGCTGTTGTTGTTGTTGTTATTATTTCACATCATCCCACACTCTGTTCCTTCCTCCCAGAGTGCCTCTCTAATCAGGTCACTACCTTGCTTGTAGGTTTTCAAAGCTTTCCATTACGTGCTGTGGGGGGATGGTTGCCGTTACGGTTGCAATGTGTTTACTCCTCTCTGTATCTACTCCCTTAGTGGCCCTTCCATATTGTCTCTGTGCTTGGCCATGTTTTGGCTAATGAGGTAATGGAAAGTTTGTGCCACTAGGCAGAGGCTTGAAAGGTGCTTTCACCATGGGCTTGTCTTTTAGACTGAGCTGGTCCCCTGGGTCGTAAGAGACCACGTAGAGCAAAGGTCCCAGTCTGTCCTCACTGAGGCCCCTCCACCAACAGCCTACCAACTGCATGGATAACGGGAGTGAGGCTGTTCTAGACCATTGGCCCCAGCCAGGTGCCAGCTGACTGCAGAGATCAGCCCAGCCAGTTCAGACCAGAACTGTCCAGCTGACCTACAGAACTGTAAGGAATAATACATGTCTGTTGTTGTAAGCTGCTAAATTTCAGGGTGGTTTATTGCAAAGCAAAAGCTAACTGAAACACCCAGGAAATCAAGTACCACCTTGTCATCCCAAGAGCAAAGGTTCTCGTGATGACTCAGCATACATTTGCATGCCATTCCCACGGCCCCTTATCCTCGAGGCCTCAGTTGGAGGTGAGCACTTGGGTGTTCCCAGAATACTTTCTGCCTCCTGGCTTCTAAACCTGTGCTCAAGCTGAACCCCACTCCAGGAATGGTCTTCCCTTCCTTTAAGACTTCTTCAAGGGGAATATTTTCCTGTGGTTGGTGGGCAAATTGGGAGCAGCCTTCCCCTGAAACACTTTACTTGATATCGCTGAACCCCCAGTTCTCCATTGTAATAGGACAGTCTTTCCCAAGGTGGGAGCTGTATTCTTGGAGGTCCAGGAGCACTGCTTTGAGAGAGGGATTCCCTTTTTAAATTTCGTCCAATCATTGTGAATTAACCAAGGCACTGCCGTGTCTTTACTCTCTCCCTAGCACTTGCTGGCCTCCTTTTATAACAAAGAGAACAGCCTCTGGAACAGGCCGTCAGCAGGCAACAATAATGCTATGTCATTTCAGTCATTTCATTATATGTAACATGTTTTTCCAGTGTTATTGGGATATAACTGACTTAACCATATTTATTTTTCTGGTTACTTTCTATCTATGACAAATGATACTACTTTCCATGTGTAGTAAGGATACAAAGTTTTCTTTTAAAATAAACATTAAAACATGAGTCAATTTAAAGGGGAAAAAAGTAAATAGTATCGTGTGCTGGTAAACCACCTCTCCAAGAAAAAAAGTCCCAATTTAGAGCATGTGCTGATTCCCATGGTATAAACCCTCCCATCATACAATTTCCAATAACGAAGGTGGCACCACTGAGTGCAGAGCTGGAAAGGAATGTGCACAATGAACTCTCTGAGTCTGTACAGCTGGCTCAAGTTCACTACCAGGCGGGTGGGTTCAGGTAAAGCAAGTATCAGCCACAGCTGAAGCTTGAGAAACACTTTATTAAAGTCACTTTTGGGGGGCACCTGAGTGGCTCAGTCAGTTAAGCATCTGACTTTGGCTCAGAGCATGATCTCACTGCTTGTGAATTCGTGCCCCCGTGTCAGGCTCTGTGCTCAGAGCCTGGAGCCTGCTTCGGATTCTGCGTCTCCCTCTCTCTCTGCCCCTCCCCCCTCACACTCTCTCTCTCTCTCCTTCAAAAACAAAAAAATAAAAAATAAATAAACATCAAAAAAAAATAAAGTCACATTTTGTACAAATCGTACTTGTCATGGCAGAGTGCTTGTGTCCTGAGGGAAGTGACTGCTTCCTGCTCCTCTTTGCAAACCTTGCAGTCCTGGAGGGGTCCCTATGGTGGGTACCTCCGACCAGGCTGAAACTTCTGGAAGAGGGTCTGGGTGAACTGCTCTTCCGCTTAGGATGATAGTGATGTGTTGGGACCTTGAGTTCCTGCCTGTTGCTAACTCAGCTCCAGGCAGGGGCATGGCCCACCGTGGAGGACTCAGGAAGGCACAGGATGATACGCAGGCTCTGGCTCACACAGGTCAATGGGACTTCAGGTTTTGTTCCTACCTAAATGTACTTTTCCCTCAAGGGGTGTACAATAAGGACAAAGATGGGGAGAACCGGCCGGAGAAGGAGACATTAAAGGTCTTGTATTGGTTTTCTAGGGCTGCTGTAACAAAGTACCACAGTTGTCTCACAGCTCTGGAGGCCGGGAAGTGTGAAATCAACATGTTGGCGGGGCTGGTTCCTGCTGAGGGCTGAGAGGAGATCTGTTCCAGGCCTCAATCCTTGGCCTGTAGATGTCCCTCTTCTCCCTGTGTCTCTTCACATTGTCTTCCCTTTATGCATATTTGTTTGTGTCCAAATTTCCCCTTTTTATAAGGACACTAGTCGTATTGGATTAGGATTCATCCTACTTGACATTGATTGTAGTAATTTCTTGATGGGAAGTGGTCCCCCATTAGGGCTCTTAGTCATTGGAGTTGAGCTGCTGGCTTTGGCCACAGGATAGTGTCCACAGGTACGCTGAGAATTTATCCTGCTGAGCAAGGGGCACCCCCTCAGGAAATAGCCAGATAACGATTTGCCATTGCACAAGAGGTTTCCTATCTGGCAGGCAGCTGGGAGGCTTTCAGGAAAGCCACTGGGCCGTTTTTGAGCTCTGGCAAATACCCAAGCCTCTCTCTGTTTACAGGTGAAGGTGTATGGCTTCCATCTGGGTGACCACACTTGGACCAGTTCTCTATGGGGCCCAGACCTCCAAAGATGCTCTGTTTGGGAGCAGGAGCCTGTTTGGGGCCAGCTGAACTTCTTAACTGAGAAGCTTCAGTGGGGCTTTCCCTTGCCCAGCCCTGACCCTCTCATTTGTTATGCTGAAACTGAAGGTGGCAATGGATATCTTGTGAGTGAGAGATGACATTTTACCAATTCACTGTGTTGAATGAGATCAGTAAACATCACGATTGAAAATCTTAGCACTGCCGATCGATATTGACCGAGCACCCACTGTGTGCTGGGCATCATGGGAATATTTATTGAGCACTGCAGTAGAATGCAAAACTAGCCTTGATTCTCTACCTGCCCCTGTGATGTTCCTTGCAATGTGACACTGCTGCTCCGGCCATCAGAAGATGGAGTCTATTTCCCTGGCCTTGAACCTGGGTTGGACTTGTGACTCGGTTTAGTCAATACGACTATGGAAGTGTTGTTTATGCCAGTTTTGAGCCTAGACCTCCAGAGACCTTCCTTGCATGATTCCACTCTTGCTCTGGGAACCACGTGGCTGTGTGTTAACCAGCCTGGGCTAGCCTGCTGGTGGATGAGAGACCTGTGGCCCAGTTACCTCAGTTGAGAGTGAACCATCTCCCCAGAAGCAGAGGCCTCTGGATGCCTAGCTACTCTCCCCGGATGCATCAGGGAATCCAGCTGAGACCAGAAGAACTGCCCAGCTGAGCCCAACCTAAAATGCTGACCCGTAAAATCATGAACTAAATAAATATTTATTGCTTTAAGACACTTCTGCCTGTTGCGGTGCTTTATTAGACAGGAAAACAAAGTGCTGACTGATACAAGCACTTACCGTGTGCCAAGCTCTGGTTGATTTGAAATCAGGCAGAGTCTTGGGAGAAAAGACTGGTGCAGAGATGGTAGAGTAATGGGCATGGCGCAGTAAGTACAGAAGACGTGGTGTTTGAGCTGGGCAGGAGTCTTGCCCATGTAGAGTTGGAGGGTCCAGGATGAAACTCCTGGGAGATGGGACTGAGTATGATAAGGCACGAATATGGGATGCCTTAGGCTGGGACCATCAGCCAATGGCATTTACTGAGACCTTACTATGTGCACAGAAGCACCGCACTGGCAATCTCAGATCTGTGTATGGCCTGGCAGGGAAGAGTAGACATCCACGTGTGGAAATCGGCCAGAGATGTAAGGCTGGTGGCTTTTTTTTTAAAGTAAGCTTTATGATGATACCCAACATAGGACTAGAATTCCTGACCCCAAGATTAAGAGATGCATAGTCTACCGACTGAGCCAGCCAGGTGCCCTGTAAGGGTGGTTTTAAGTGAAACAAGTGGCAGGGTCTGCTTTGTCCAGAGTAGTGAGGATCTTGGCTTGGGCAGAACAGGACTTGATCCAATTATTATTTGTATCTTGTACCTGGTATGTATGTGGCAGGGATAGAGTGATGACGAGTTTGGGGAAAGACTTCCATAGACAGTCTTCCTGAGAAGGAGTCAGAAAACATGGCCACTCAGGCATCCACCTGAGTGGTAACCCCTTGAAGGCGGGTCTGTGTCTGTTTGCTCTTGACATACCCTGAAACACAGGATCCTGCATACACAAGGCATTCAGGTTGAAAGACTTTCCTTGGAGGCATTTCTCCTCCCCTTCCCTTTATTCCTACTCATCCATTGTATTCGTTTCCAAATTGCCACAAACTGTGTGACTTAAATATGTTTTCTCATAGTTCTGGAGGCTTGAAGTCCAAAATCAAGATGTCTGCAGAGTTACTTCCTTTCTTGCTTCTTCCTACCTTCGGGTCCTTGCCCACACAGTCCTTGGGGTTCCTTAGCTTCTAGGCACATCACTCCCATCTCTGCCTCTGTATTCACATGCCCTTCCCCCTGTGTGTCTCTGTCTCTTCCTATCAGAACACCACTCACACCCTACTCCAGTATGATTTTATCTTACCTAGTATCTGCAATGATCCAAATAAGGTCACTTTCTGAGGTACTGGGGGTTAAGACTTCAAGATACCTCTTTTTGGGAAGACAATTCAACGCGTAACATCCATCAAGACCCAGGGGAATGTGTGTTCCTTATCTGACTGCCCCAGTCCCCGGAGGCCGAGTTAAATGTTATTTCTTCAGAACTCCTACATATTTAATACACGCCTTCAGAGCATTTGACATGTTGATCATTGCCATGGGTTGAGTCAGGAGCCTCGCTTCTTTGGTCGTCTCCATAGTGCCTTGTAAAGGGTATATGGTGAGTCCTCCATAAATAAAGACCTGTGAAGCAGCCACCTTTCCCTGAGCTGTCATGCTCAGCGCTGCCCGGAACATTTCCTGTATTAATCCTCACAGTGACCCCTGTAAAGTATTTATGTATTTTAATTCCTACTGTATAGAGGAGAATGCTGGAATTTAGAAAGGTGAGATAACTTAGTGCAGCCACAATTGTCTCTAACAACCTGAATGGGCAGCTGAAGTCATCACGTGAAAAGTTTTCTATCCCCCCATCTTCACGTTTCTCAAAGTGCCCCTGATCTGGCTAATTCAACTCTATTCTGTCGAGAAGAATCTGGAGTCTTATTTATTGATTTCGGGGTCTGTGCGACACGTTCGAACCGTCTACACCCACGTTCGTTGTTTTCCCTCCAGAAGCCGCACACAAAGCGGATCCACCCTGCGGACGAGAGCGCGCGGGCCGCTTTTCCGCGCGCGCCGCTCCTGGGCGCAGCGTGAGGACCGGCTCACTGATTGGCTGCGCGCGACCCGGGCCCGCGGCCTGCTCCCGCCCCGGCATCTATGCCCGCGCGGCGATTGGCCGAGCGGTCGTGCGCGCAGAGCCCGCGGTCCCGCGCTCCGCGCCCCGCCCGCTCCAGCGCGCCGCTGTTGCATGGGGCGCCGCCGGCGGCCGAGGGAGCGTGACTGCGCTGCGCAGGGCGCTAGGAGGCATTGTCGCTGTAAGTGGAGCAGAGAGCGGCCCAGAACGGGTCCCCACGCTTCGTGCCCCGCAAAGTAAATGTAGTCTGAGGCTGAGCGCTGGAGGGCTGGGGGCGAGAGGGAGAGAAGTGCCCCCGTTTCTGCAGCGTCCTCACCCCTCCCCCAGGTCACCGGGTGGAAAGAGCAGCGGTGCATCAGCTGCGGCTTCTGCAGTGCCAAGGGGCCCGGCGACGTGCCGGCTCCTGTTTGCAAGCTGCTGCTGGACCCCGGTTGGCTCGCGGGAGTGGGCGCAGCGGTGGCAGGGAATAGGGAGCCGGGGGAAGCGGTGCCGGGCCTTGGTCCCCGCGGGAGGCGCCCTTGCCGGTGGAAGCTGTTGTGTATTTCGTTCCTGAAGCAGCGTTTTCTGGGCTTGCTTCCGTTCTGAGGGCCTGCAGACGCCTGCCTCGGAGCATGCCTCCTGGCCTCCGGGCAGCGCGGGAGTCCTCGGCCCTCGGCTAGCATCAGCGTTCCCCCACTGCCTGCTTTATTCTCCCAGTCCCCGCCTGCCGCGCGAGCCGGGGGCCGGCGACGAGGACCCATTGGCTGCGGGCGCCGGGGGGTGGGGTAGACGAGTGAGGCGGGCCCCTTGTGCCAGGCGCGGGGACCCTGGCCTGGCCCCGGCGCACACTCCTTGGAGACGCCGTCCCAGGGTACCTGGGTGCCCGGAGCAGAGCGCGCACGGCGCTTCGAACCCCAAGGCTCAAAACCAGGCGCCGGCCCGTCCCGCTCATGCCCCAGCGGACTGCTTTCCCTTGGGTAGAAAAGTGGGTCAACCCTGTCCAGGTCTCGAGGGCTTTTGGGGCTATTTGGATACCATCCAGCCCTCAGCCTCTCACCTTCCCACCTGCTCCCCCGTTTGGCGTGGCCGGAAGGACCCGCAGGAGCCAGCGGTGGGGAAGCTTGCACACATGGCTCAAGAGGCTCGAGTTGCCCTTTGGAGCGGCTGCCAGGCTCTAAAGTTCCCAAGTGACCACACCAGTAACTAAATATAGGAGCAGCTGGTGCGGAAGGGGTGTCGCAGCAGCTCCTTTGCAGGGATCTCAGGGCTCCAGATAAGGTAGTATTCTCACTGGTGATGACAGGAGCCCCAGCAGCGGGCTGCAGTCAGGGTTTAAGCAAAAATCCTCCCTCCTCCAGCCTTGTCTCCAGGTGAAGCTAGGTTATAGATCCAGGAGGGCCTGTTGCCAGCTCCCACAAAGGAAGACAACTTTTCTGGCATTCAGTTTATTATATCCTAACTTACCGTCTGTGCTTGTTCAATCACCGACTCGTCATGCATCAGTGTGGGAAGTGCTTAAGGTTTGCAAAGACCTTTCTAGAAAATTATATCTCATTTTCTTTTCAAAACCCAGCAAGGGAGGTGGAATTTCCGTTTTACAAATGCGGCTGCTCACAAACACTGATAACTTTCCAAACTCTGGTCTTAGGCTGTCCTCAAAAAACTTTCCCTAGCTCACTGCAGAAAAACGGAGGACAGAGTTCTAGGAGGTCCTACAGCTCCCTCCCCCAGCAGTCTGGGGACAGACAAATTGGCTACCTGTTCCCCTCTTTCTCTCATCTCTTTGGGTCCCTTTGCTCAGACCATGTCTCTCTCCCCTTCATGCAGAGGGCACACATGCTCCTTGGGCCTGGCATCATGGCCCTGCCGGCATCTGGCTCATTCTTCCTTTTGTCACTAAGTTTCTCCTAGTCAGGGGAGGCTCATTCTGGCGCATGCCCTGTGTCTGTAACTTGACTCCCCATGTGTGGGCCTTTTAGGAGGTGCCCAGAAGATATTTGCTGGATTTAAACATTTCCTGAGACTATGATGTGCACTCTGAGGAAAGGGGAGCTGGGGGTGTATGGAGAGGAATATGTTGCTGGGGTAGCAGCAGCGAGTATGGCTTTGGACCCTGTGCTCCAGGGTCTCCACAATTTGGAGCACCTGCCTTGAAATTAGCTAAGGCTTCCCTTAGCAGAGGCAGTCCCTTGGGGACACTCTGACTTCCTTCTACCATCACCTCTGCCTGTGGAGTTGGCCAGATGCCTCAAGGAGCCCAGACTTGACCCTGTGGGGCTATCCTGGGGTCCTGTAGGTGGGTTCTGGTTCCGGGAGGTCTCCCTCGCATGCTGATTGCTTCCACTGGCCAACATAACATTTCTTTTGTAGGATTGCAAGAGATTTGGTGGCCAGAATGGTGCTGACATGCAGATTTTGGCTGACTCATGTTGTTTATATAGACAGGGGCCCTGATACCCTGGGGGCAGCCATGCCTAGGGCCCTTTGCATTCAGTTAGAAGTAGGTCCATAGCTCTCTGTGCCACTTATGTGACCCAGAAAGTTTCCTATTTTTCTCAAAAACAGAAACAGGAGCAACTTTATTTTTATCTCTACCTCCTTTTTGGGGTTGTTATATGCTAAATATATCTTCCTTTTTTTTTTTTTTTTTTTTTTTTTTTTGGTCAAAGAGGACTAGTATTGGGTTGGATCTAAAGGGAACAGTCAGTGAAGTTGGACAACCTTGCAGTGCCCTTTTAGGGACCCAGTACTGGCTCCCATCATCCCATCTGGTCTTCCCTCAGTCTGGGCCCGTTGCTCCCATCTTGGGCCTTATGCCATACCTGGCCCTGCCAGGCTCCTATTTCACAGTCCTTTCTGTGCCAGAGGGACAAGCCTTTGTCGTCTGACCTGGGAGAGGGACAATCAGCTGGACTTTATGAAGGAATTCTCCCTTGAGAGGGGAGGGGAGGTGAGGGGAAGGGGGTTTCCTGGCCAGTTAGTGAGGGTGGCGATTTTAGGCAGCAGGAACTTCTTGGAGATCTAGGGTACATCTGTGCTACCCAGAGCATCCTCTGGATTGTACGGGGCCCTTCCTCCTAGTTACCTGTTCTGCCTCCCAGACTTTGCAGGTCACTCCTGTTCCTGCTTTGATGCCCATTCTCCGACCCACACCATAGAGTGTCTTAGCTTGCCACCAGGGGTGAGGTTTTTAATGTGACTGGTTTTCATCAGTGGGCTCAATGGCCTATGGCACCCCCGCCCTGTCCCCACTTTACCTGGTGACAGCTAGTAGAATTGTAAGTATAGGGCCTGGTTGAAAGTAAATCAGCCTAGGGAATCCCACTCAGGGCTAGCACAGACCCTGGGCGGCTTAGAGATCTACCTTCTCTTGCCCTTGTGCCGTGTGGCCAGGATTGCCTCGGTATGTTTCCTAGAAAGCTGTCCCTGAAAATCACAAGTCAGAGCTATGTCCTGTATTTCTGTCCTCTTCATTCATATGCCCGATACCTTAGTGGATGCTCAATACATGTTTGTGATTATTGATGACAAATACTGGAGATAGGGCAAGGAAGGAACGTGGAACAGTAGGAAGACTCCTAGGCTGGGATTAGGAGGCCTAGGTTTCTGTTTGCATTTAGCTCATTTACCTCCCTTCTGGGACCCTCAGTTTTCCCATTCATAGGGGTTAGAGTAAGTCGCCGAGACCCCGACGACATTGCTATGACTCAGGCTTAAGGGATGGTCCTAAGGGCAGCATGGTGGAGGTGTTGGGTTTAGTCTGCCATAGTCACCACTATTCCCCACTGTCCCACCCTGGCCCACCTTACGCAAGTTGCCTACCTAGCCCTCGTAGGCATTTGACTATAGGACCCTTCTCATTTAGACAGTGCCTTAGATTTATTATAAGAATCCACTGGCTTGTATGTAGATCTGAAACCCAAATGGTGGCTGTTCATCATCATCATCACCACCGAAGTATACTCACTAGGCATCTGTATTCAGCATGTGGTATAAAATGCAGGGGGAGAGCACAGTGTAGATCTGCTCCCTGTCTCAAGCTGCACACAGGCTGACTGGGGAGACAAATATGTATACTGTAAAATGCTCACAAACAACCCAAGTGGCTTGTGCTAAGACCTTAAGTGCTGCTGAAACTCAGAGGGAGGAGAAAGCACTGAGGGCCGAGGCAATCAGGGAGGACTTCCTGGAGGTGGAGAGGGAGATTCTAGTCATTCCTCAAAGATGAGTTCCACCGAGTTGTTTGTTCAAAGTCACATGGGTATGAAACTGGGATTAGAGGCCAGTGTCATGTCTGCATGTGTCCTGTTTTATCCTCTTTGTAAGTTGTTCAGACCTACATGTCCTGGGCCCTGGGCCCAGGAAAGATGTATGTATTTCTGTTCAGTCCTCATATGAATCCAGTGAGGTGGGTGTTACTAAGATCTCCTTCTCAGATGAAGAAACTACAGCTGAGAGTAGTTAGGAATCTTTCCCAGGGCTTCTGAACTAATAAATGGCAGAGTTGGGCACTAGACCTGTCTTCAAAAAACGGTCTTTTTCCGCTGCACTGGGTGTCTCAAACCTTCAGTGTCAGCCTCCTTGGTGAGATGCACCCGTACACGGAATTCACCCCTGTCACTCAGTGGAAGGGGGGCTTGGCCAGCCCCAGCTCAGCCTTGCCTGCCCTTCCTGTGTAGCTGAGCACATAGGGCCTTTTTCATGGTCTCTGTTAGCAACTCCGAGCACTACCTTCACCCCCTTCTCTCTGTCCTCACATGCTTCTGCCTCTGACCCTCAGGGCGAGTTCATTGAGCAACCTAGCTGTCTTTGAAGCTGGGAATGGGCACTGACCTTGGCCTCAAGTTCATTCTGTCCCTGGGGTGCTGCTGCCGGTGTTGGGGGCAACTTTTGTAAAGAGGTGAGCACTGGATGTGGAGCTGAGCTGGCCAGATTGTTGCCATTTACTCTGTTTGACCTTGGCCAGGTCATCTGGTCCCTCTCTATGCCTCAGTTTCCTTCTCTGTAATAAACAGGGAGTTGGAGACCTGTCTAGTTTGCTCCTTCATGTCTTTGCCACCTAAGAATTTTGACTGTGTTCCACAACCTTCTTTAAGCCTTTTCTCCCCCAGTGATCCAATTTCCCTTCTCTTGTTTCCTCACCCCACCCCCTCTTTTTCCTTCTGGCTCTGGCGAATAAGCTCTGCACCAGGCTGATCATCAGGTCTGCTGGCTAAAGCCGTATAAAACCGTAGCCTTCCCTCCATGTTGACAGGTGGGAAGGGAACTCTTAGAGGCCACAGACCAATCAGACTGAGCTCTGACTGGTCAGACCGGCTGCACTTGCCTCTGTGTCCCCACTCCCCAGCAAGCAAGAGGGACCCCGCAGAGGTACCGGGTGAGGTGAACTGGGAGCTAGGGGACCTGTCCTGGTGGTTGTGGACAGGGCACCAGCCCAGAGCTGTGCTCCGCCTCCTCCCCTCTGCTCCACCTGTTAAATGACTCACAGGCAGCACATACCTGCGCCCTCACACCCGTCTGGCCACTGTTTCAGGCGCTTGCCCTGTGTCCGGTGAGGTCACACATCGGCTGCTCCGAAGGCCGAGCTGCATGTGGCCTGGTCTCTGGGCCTCTCGGGAGGAAGTGAGTGGCCTGGGCCGTTCCCTGCAGGCTTCCTGCAGCTTGGGTCCCACGGGAGGGTGGATTCAGGGATGGGTCCCTGGCTGGAGGGGTTGGGGGGGGGGGTGGGCGGGCGCTTCATGGCCCTGTGTCTTCCCCAGGCACAGGCCCCCTTGTGAGCAGCAGACCGGCCTGGTGGCCGGCAGCAGGACCCCCTCGCCTGCATGCTGAAGAAGATGGGTGAGGCCGTGGCCAGAGTTGCAAGGAAGGTCAACGAGACCGTGGAGAGCGGCTCTGATACCCTGGGTGAGTGAGGGCACCCTGTAGGCGGTGTGCGAAATCAATTTAGATGTGAAATCGAAAGAGAAGAGCAAAGAGACCGTGTCCGTGTGCGCCCTCATCACGAGGAGAAGCGTGCCGGGGAATCTCATTGCGGTCGTTGTTCAGTTTGTGTATACCAGGCCGCAGTGCGAGACTTATCATGGCCGCAGACAAAGAGGTTTGAAAAACACTACGTGAGGGCTCCCGCTTGCTGGGAGCCGATCTGCCTGCCCTTGCACTGCCGCTGACTCTGAGTGCGTTATGTGCCCTTGACCCAGGTGACAATAACTGGCACCGCCGAGTAGCCCCGTGTACCAGGCCCTGTGCAGGTGCCTCATGAGTGGTGCCGTATTGACTCTGCACAGTGGCCTTGTGATAGAGCGGGCACTCGCCAAGCATGACCAGCCTTGGTCTTCAGATGAGGACGTGAGGGTCGAAGGCAAAGTGGGCTTTTCCCAGGTCCCTCAGCCTGCAGGCCCCTTTTCACGCCACCGTTTTACCTCAGTTGTGTCTTATGTATTTTTTGCTTTGACTTGGTCATAGCATTTTAGGCCAGACAGTTATGCCAAGACTTCAAGCATCTAAGCAAACTGTCCTATGTGATTGAATTCAGATATTTATTGCCTATTTGCGTGTACAAGGATTGTGTGCATGTGCATGTGTGTGTATGTGTGTGTGTCTCCCGCTGGCATATGTGTGCCCCCTTAGAGCCACTGACATGTTGTGAGAACCCAGAGGAGGGGAGCACACTCCTGCCTTGGGGATGACTGCATACACAGAGTGGGATTTGAGTTGGGCCTTTGGCACCCAGAGATGAATTCACAGGTAGGTCGTGATATCTGTGCCCGTGCGTGTCTGTGTCTCTCCAAGGAGCGTTTCCATGGAGGTTATTGGCCGACCAACAGCCCAGGGACTGGGAAGATAGAGTATTTCTGTGCGCAGCCTTTGGTCCGGCGTGTCTGAGGCTCCCGGACAGGGCGGGGTAGCCCGGAAAGTGGAGGGTCACTCGGCCCTCAAGGTGAGCTAGGTCACTGCCTCTTTCAGGAAGCCTTCAGCCCTACACCATCCACCCCTGGCTCCCTTCTTCCTCTGTAGCAGTCATGCAGTGTCCCTAGAGGGCAGGGACTTTTGTCCCTGTGCCGCCAGAGCCAGAGCCATGCCAGACGCCTTGTGCGCACATAGCGTTTGCTAAACTGAGCTGAAGGGGGAGAGACATCATCTGTGGCAGACGGTCTTGCGAGTTGTCGTCGGTTTTGGAGGCAAGGTTCTGGGGGAGCCTTCAGCTGGTGAGCTGACGGCCATAGGCCCTCAGGAAAAGCAGCCTGGATTGCTGTGCTGGCTGCTAAGGCGGTTGTACTTAGCCTGGTGTTCAAGACTCGCCACCTCTCATATGGCCTGGATTGGAATCCCCAGTCTACCACCAAATAGCCCAATACCCCAGCAGGCTGCTTAACCTCTGATTTAAGCTGGTTTTCTTCATGGATGTAACGGGGGTGTTAACTGTGCCCACCTCGTCAAGGGAGTTCAGGGGAATGGGGGGTCTGTAAGGTGTTGCCTTCAGGTAGTTCAGTGAGTCTCTGAGGGCTAGGGGCAGGGCCTAAGTCCCTCTCGGCCACAAACACGCCTCCTGCAGCCGTCAGCCGGCCACCAAGCTGGGTGTCTTCACGCTGTCTTCAGATGGGGAGTTCGGTGCAAATCAGCAAGTCTCTGCAGTGAATAACCTACCCCTGCCTTAAAATGCTGCTGGGGAGAGGGACACGCGTGCAGCTCACCCTCTTCCAGATGCGTCATGGGAGCAAGGATGGAGGGGCGGCAGAGGCGGGAGGACAAAATTCTGACTTCCTGGAGTCGGTGTTGTTAGCGAAAGGACTTTGGGAGGCTGATGTCCCAGGCAGCGCTGGAATCTCATGCATGGCAGCACCACAGAGTTGCCCCCGTGGCATGGAGGAGCCGGGGGGACGGTGCCCTGCAGCTGAGGAGCCTGGAAGGCCACATGGAGTCTCGACTTAAATGTCTGTGGACCAGAGACTGCAAATGCAGTTCTCTGTGCAGGCCAGGTGTGGATTTCTGTGAAGAGTGGCCGCCCTGCAGGGGTGCGGTGCACAGGGCGTCTAGAGTGGGGTGTGCTGTGACCAGCCCCTTTGCACTGCCTGGCGCCGTGTCCGTTAAAAACCCCGAGGCAGGCGTCTGCTGCCCTGCCTGGCTGCTATGGTACTGGGATCGAAACCCTGAGTGTCCGACCCCAGAGGCCCGGAACTTTCCCTGCCACGCCGTGTTGGGGTGGGGACCTGGGCAGTTGCTGGTCCCCGGCGTTGTGCACGCTGTAAAGCTTTAGTCATCTTGGGAGGGGAGTCGAACCTTTCAGCCTTGGCTGTCTTGACTGGAGCTCCAGACTTTCACGGGGAGATGACTGTGTCTTTAAAGTTAGGGCAGACTGAGGGAGGCTGGTTTATTACCTTTTTGGTGCCCAGTGAAGAAGCAAAATGTCAGACCAGGCCACTGTGGGCACCTGCAACCCGGGCCCTTTGGCAAGTGGAGCTCATTGGGCTCCTGCGGTCTGAGGGGTCTGGGGTCTAAGCTGTCCGTATGTACTGATCATCCGCTGTGTGCAGGGTGCTGGGGGGCTCCCAAGGGTTCTGTGCAGTAGAGTCGTGGAGTCCCAGCCCACCACTGTGGGACAGAGAGCAGCGAGTGACACAAGGGCTCCATGCTGGCCCTGGTCAGACACACACCGCAGGTGGTTGGAGTTCACAGGTGGGAGATGTTGCCAGGTGTTGAAGGCATCCAGGAAGGCTTTCTGGAAGAGGTGGGAATGGAAGTAGGTCTTGAAAGATGCGTGAAGGAACCCAGTGTGCTTCTCATGTAAAACAGCAAACAACCTGAAACAGCCTAAAAAACCAGCAGCGGATAATCACTTTAATAAATTTTGTTACAGCTGTACAATGCAATTTATGTAGCTGTTAAAAGTGGTGCATGAAATTTCATTACATGCTTGAATGAAGACTGGCAAATATTTCCGTATAAGATGACTTGGAAAAAAGCAAGGATCCCAAACGGTACAGACAGATACCAGTTATGTTAAATGTGTGTATACTGGAAAAAATTGAAAGGAAATAAAACGAGACACAAAATGGATGTTAGAAAATACTATTGTGCATTTTCAGAACGTTCTGTGATACACATATTACTCTTTTAAGTAGCGAAGATAGATTTCAGGGAGAGGACCACCCCCTTCCCCAAAACAGATGAGAGTTATGGAGGTAGCTCCTTGTGTAAGCCCTGGGGTGTGGAATGGGCTTCTCTGGCTTCTCCCTTCTGCTGGGTTCCGCTCCCTACCTCCCCATGCGCAGGTCTGGGGTGCAGCCCTAGAATGGCTGCTCAGAAGCCGCAGGTGTATCTCTGCAGAGTGGAAGGTCCCAGTAGAGACCCGGCTGGGAGAGCTCAGTTACAGGTTCTCACCTTACCCGGGTAGGTCACCCTGGAAAGCTCCGCACACGCTCGGCCAGGCGCCTGTGGCTGCCCTCCGCAGCCAGGCTCGCTCCTGCAACCTGAGCTGGGGTTCCCAGCCCTTGTCTCCCCACTGCAGGCCTCTTCATCCTCCGAGAAGTGGGTTCCTTTCCCTCTGGCCCCTGGTCTGCCCCTCAGCTTGAGTTGAAGCCACTTTTCTCCAGCCCCTCACCTCTCCTCAGCATTTTCTATTGAGCTTGTGCAGAGTCAGGAACTCAGACTTTCCTCTCCATCCACTCCTTGTGTCCTCAGGTTAGTTCTTTCTCTTGGTAAAGGCTTCATGCACATCTGGGCTTCCTGGGTCCTTGAACCCCTGGGGGCCTCTGTCTGACCTCACTGTTCCCTCTGGCCAGTAGACTGGCAGGCCTCGATGCCCTGCACCCCACTTCTCTCCAGGGGAGAGAATCCCAGGCCTTTGGGGATGACTTTTAAAAACTGATCCTCATTGCCAAGGAACGGGGCTTGGAAAGGCCCGGCAGAGTGTGGGAAGGGAGGGCATGGCCGGCTGGGACAGAGGCCTGACAGAGCTGGCGGGAAGGAGTGTCCAGCACGAGCTGCAGAGGAAGGAGCCAGCGTTGCCCGGGGCCCGCTGTGTGCCGGACACAGGTGTCTGAGACCACCTTTCTGTGGTCTTTGGTACTTTCTGCCTGCAGATTCCCATCTGTGTTCATTTCACAAAAGTTCCAAGTCATTAGCTCAGGGTGTGTGTCTGCCCCCTATCCCTCGGGGTCTCTTTGCCTGCACTTCCTCTTGGGGCTTCCATTCTGTGCGTCCGTCCGTTGCACTAGTATATTTCCTTTCTCTTCCTCTCTCTGCTACCTTTTGAGATCTGTCTGCTGGTTCACTATTTGCTTGTCCATCTGTGTTTAGTCTGCTCTCGAACCCCTCATTGAGTTTTAATTTTTAAGGCTACCTACTTTATTTTCAAAAGTTCTGTTTGGCTCTTTAAAAAACCTGATTTCATATACTCTGCTTTCTTCTCAGATCTGATAAATCTTTTACCTTTTCTTTTAAAAAAATCTGACTTAAGGGAATAATATCTTATTCCTGTTTTATGTGTTTAATCTCTTTTTTTATTTCTTTAATCATTTGACTATACTTGTCTTTTTTCATCTTTTGTAGTGCCTTTATCACAGGGAGTTCTCAGCGGCCCACATCTCCTGTTCCTGTTGACTCTAGCTCACAGTGGGTTGTTCTGGGTGGATCTGATATAATTTGGGACCCTATACTCCTGCCTGATGGAGCCTGGCCTGCATGACCCTGGACTGAGGGCATGTGCTTCTGAAGGGTTGTGTTTGCTTGCAGCAGATGCCTGCCTGCCGCTGGGTTAGAAACACATCTTTCTCAGCCCAAGGGGTGTCGGGGCCTCTAGGGAATTGAATATTCAAACCCTACACCCACCTGTGGTTTCCAAATCTCAGGGGGGTGATTTGTTTGTTGTTGTTTTTGGTTTTTTTAAAGTAGGCCCCGCGCCCAGCTCAGAGCCCAACGTGGGGCCTGAACTCACCACCCTGAGATCAAGACCTGAGCCGAGACCACGAGCTGGTGCTTAACCGACTGAGCCACCCAGGTGCCCCTGTTTTTTTTTTTTTTTTTAATTCAGTGCCCAGGCAAAGACAAAGCAGCGTTCTAATTATGAAAAAGCGGGTCTTATCCCTAGTCCAGTCTTTCTCTGAAGGTAGTCCTTCAAAACCCCCGCTTTCCGCGGGGCTCTCGGCTTCAGCTTCCCTCAGGCAGGCCAAGAGCTGCATTCCTGACCTCTTCTAGGCCTTTCGGCCTGAGCCCCTTGGGAATGCCAGCCCTGGCCAGCGGAGCATCGGTAGCCTCCTGCCCCTGTGTCTTTGACATTCCTCTCTGACTCGTGCAGCTTGCTCTTGTCACACACCAGGCCGGGTTGCCGGCTCGTCGTTGCAGGCGTTGCGCCATTTAATCCTCACGCTGACTTTGTGAGAGGGGTGATGTTAATATCCCCGCATTACAGATGCAGAAACCAAGCCACAGACCTTTCTAAGTCCAGGGTTTCTAAGTGTTTGGTAGCACGGAGGCATTCAGCTTGCCCCTCTGCCATGCTGCTTTTGAATGAGGAGTTCCTTGTTTTCGAGAAGCTGGAGCTAAGGCTGAGGGCCTGACACAGGTGTTGGGAGGTGGGGCCGGTTTCATCACAGCTCTAGGTGACCCTTCCCACTGAGGACTTGGGGAAGGAGATGGGGAGAATGTGGAGCCCCTGCTCCCCCTCATGCTGGCCTCTGGCTCACACCGGTTGGAACCACAGTGGGGCCAGCCCTGTTCCTTGAAAAGGAGGAAAATTATCAGAGGCTAATATCTGCCTGGTCATTTAAGGTGTCTCCGGTGGTGATGGGGACAGCCGCCATGGGCTGCTTCTGTTTACATACAGATTCATGGAGCCCACTCTAGAGCTTTAAAGGTGACATCCCAGGGTGGGCTGGGTGACCTGCATTTTAACACGAATCCTGTATGATTCTCCCCTGCCTTGAATTTTGAGAACCAGTGGTTTATGAATTATATTCTAGAACTTCCTTCTCCTGGTAGGTTCTTGGTGGCTGGGCAGGGAAGGGCATTGTCTGGGCTGGCCTGGATATGTGTGTGTGTGTGTGTGTGTGTGTGAGAGAGAGAGAGAGAGAGAGAGAGAGAGAGAAAGGGAGAGAGAGAAAGAATGAATATGAGTGTGGTGTGACCCATCCTCAGGGAACTGAGCAGCTGGGCCACGAGCTGTGAGATGGTCAGGTGGGCAGACCAAAGCTAGTGACAGAAGGAAAGGACACATCCCCCTTCTCCTACTTCCCCTGTCTCCTAGGCTCACCCCTACTTTGCTGGGGTGAGTGCTTGTCTCCTCCTGCTCCCACCAGCAGATGGCGCCCTGTCACCAGCCGACAGTTGAGTGTCAACTGAGACCCAGGCTTGACCAGAGTGTTGGCTGGGCATGAGTGCCTATGTCCTGGCGTCCTGACGGGGCTTCCACTCAGCCCAGCTCACGTCCTGTATTTACATTCCTAGCTGACTCCCACAGGATCTGAGTTTGCAGCTCCTTTCTTGAGCAGGGGTATTTAGGAAGCACTTAAATATACTCACTAAATCTGAAGAATGCCTTCTCTCAGGTCAGATACTGCCCCTTTTTAAGAAACACCACATTGAGCACCTACTGTGTGTACCTCACTTGGAGGAACCAAGTGGCCCAGGAGTGGCCAGTGCGGAGGGGGAGGCAGATAGACACACGTATTCTCCCAGGCACACTGTCAGGGAGGGGAGTTTGCGGCCCTGAGCCCAGGAGGCCGATGCTGGTGGGGATGACGGGTGTGTGTGTTGCTCACCTGTCTCCTGGCCTGAGGGTCAGCCAGGCACCGGTCAGATGTGTGGAAGAGGGAGTGGGCCCTCACAGGGGAGCCCTCAGCCTGGCCGGGGCCACCTGTCCGTTCACTACGAGGGTCCTCAGCTTCCTACCTCTCAGTTGGGAAGGCAGGGTGCTATAGCTATATACATTTGATTAAAACACACAAACAAGAAACGATAGGTATTACATGTGCCCAGTGTGCAACACATGAGACCCAACAGGTAAACAGTGGGAAGCCAGGCTTCCTCCGGCCCTGTCCTCTGTACCCTGACCCCTTCCTCCCTGGCATAGTGTCTTGTGGGAGCAGAGGGGGAGTTGTAAGGCCCTTCTGGGGTTACATTGGCAAGTTCTGGAATTGCTAGGGGTAAGGATGGTTAGCTGGTATCCTGAGGCTTTTTCAGGACTGTTTCTAGCCCTGGTGGGAGAGGACCCCAAATCCCAAACAGATGTGGCCCAGGTCTCTCTATTGGAGTTCCCCAAATCCCCTTCTAGAACTTTGGGAGCTCCAAAGACCAGAAGTCCCACCTGCCCCCACTCTAGCCCCACGGGGGACGGATGCCAAGAGTGGGGTTCACTGGTGGGCAACCTCCAGCACAGCCAACCCGTGTCTTGGGTCCCCAGTCACTGTGGTGCTGACACCGCGGCGCCCAGAATGCATCTGAGGGGTGGATGGGCAGATGCCCTCAGCCTCTCAGGTGTGGGTGCAGAACACTCAGTGCTCCCCACTTAGTCCTCCCCCCTCATTCTTCTGTCTGCAGAAAGGAGATTGCCCATCTGTGAGAGCTGGTCCAGCCCTGAGCAGCCTCCAGGGAGGCCCTGTGGGAGGTGGAGTGCCCTGTACAGGAAGGAGGCCATGAATGTATGAAATACTTGCAGAACGAAAAATGAATCAAGTGAGGAGGACTTCTGCCTCTCCTGTCTTCGGGTGTTTATGCCCTGGGCATTGCTTAGCGCCCGTGCTAAGGGGATTGCACGGAAGATGTGGCATTGTGGCTGAACCTTAAAGGATGGAGCAGGTTTAGGGGAGTGGGTGTGGGTCACGCATCAGGGGAAGGCCATCCTAGGTGAGGTGTCTGTGTGAGCAAAGACATGGCAGCATGCAAGCGGGCACTTGTGACGGGGACAGCCAGGCTGTGACACGGGAGGGTAAAGGGAGCCGAGGGTGGCTTCAGATCTGAGGGCCTCGAGTGTCACCTAAAGTAGTTTCTACAGTGGAGTCCTGTTGAGGCAAAATGAACAAACCTTTAGAAACTCTAAAAGTAAGAGAGAGGGGGCGCCTAGGTGGCTCAGTCGGTTGAGCGTTGAGCATCCGACTTCAGCTCAGGTCATGATCTCGCGGCTCGTGGGTTCGAGCCCCGCGTCGGGCTCTGTGCTGACAGCTCGGAGCCTGGAGCCTGCCTGCTTCAGATTCTGTCTCCCTCTCTCTCTGCCCCTCCCCTGCTCATGCTCTCTCTCAAAAATAAGTAAACATTCAAAAAAAATGATGCGGGGCTCGAACTTACAAACCATGAGATAATGACCTGAGCCAAAGTCGGACGCTTAACACCCAGGCACTCCAATAGGAATGTGACTCTTGATCTCGGGCTTATGAGTTCAAGCTCCATATTGGGCATAGAGATTACTTAAAAATAAAATCTGAAAAGAAAACTGTCTTAAGCCTAGTTGTCTGTAAGTTTGGGCACTGAGACAGTAGTTGAACGTTTATATAAGTTACAGGAATCTTTGGCAATTTTCCACAGATTGGGGGGGGGGTTGTACATTCTGGGTTTCTGCAGTTAGTAAAGAAGACCATTGATTCATAGTTACCTCAGAATCTTCTGGATTATATGGCAAAGTTAGATTTGGGAGGGGGCTAAATCCACCAAGTCACTCCTAAATTAGAGTCACTGGTAGATAACCCTTTTTTTTTTTTTTTTTAATTTTGTCTTGAGCCATTCCATCCACTAAAATGTGGTTTGTGAGCACGCTGGATGTTCTGGCATGTTGGACAAGGTAAACTAAGTTCCTCCTGTTGTATGTAGCTGGGAGCTTTCATTGGCAATTGATAAATTGCCACCTAAGTTTATAGAAATGCAAGGGTCTATCCATTGAGTGTTATATATAATGCAGGTTACATTTGAGTCAGATGGTACTTCTGGAGAGGTTTTTCCTAATGGAGGCCCCTCACAATGTATAAACACCAGAAAGAAAAAGAATATTAGAACCTGTCCAAGAGGTCATGAACATTTTAGCCAAGTTCCCATTGGAATGAGGTACCAGGGACGTATTTGACATTATGTTAGTTACATTAGCGAGTAACCAGGATGTAATAAAGGCAGAGATGAAAGCCAGCAAGTGGGTTTACTGTCTTCTAATACTACAGTGTAAAAGGAAAGAAGCATAGAAACACAGGCCTGGTCCTGAATCTTGGGAGAGCAGTCTACACTGATGCCATCTCCTTCTGATCCTGGCTTGTGGTTCGGACGGCTCTGATGATCTTTGCGTGGCCCACTGGGCAATGGGCACAATGATTGCCTATGCATGAGCTATTGTAGCGATCTTTACATCCGGTTCAGTTTGCAGGGCTTCAGGAAAAAAGGGCAGTTTTAGTTCTCAAATGATTCCGGGTCAGAAAGACCCGTGGGAGAAAAATCAAAATGTTAGCTTGGAGAGGAGGATGTTAGCCAGGCATTGGAGGACACTAGAAGAAATCAGGATCTAGTGTAGTTTATAACGAGTAGTATTGAAATCTAATATCTAACACAAAGGTGTGTTACTGAAACATCTTTTTTCTACAGTCACCCTGATTTTTACCAAAAATAGCCTTAAGACGAATTTGTTTGTAAAGCAAGTCTAGTTTTAACACATTTGGCCTCATTATGTTCATAAGCACTATTGATTAGTCATATAAGTTTTTTTAAAGTTTGTTTAGAGAGAAAGAGAGAGTGTGTGCATGAGGGAGGGGCAGAGAGAGAGGAAGAGTAAAAGAATCCCAAGCGCTGATAGCGCCCGATCCCATGAACCGTAAGGTCATGACCTGGGCCGAAATCAAGAGTCAGACACTTAACCTACTGAGCCACCCACGTGCCTCGGTCATATAAGTTCACTGTAATCCGCTTTGTGCAACTTTTTCTAAGGAATTTTAGATTGAACTTTTAATAGCATCTCAAGGCCAGAAGCCAAATCAAATACTTGCTGTCAGATTTTCCTGCAATACCTATAGATTTGAGTATATTCCTCTTCTCAAGGTCCCCCAAATCTTCTGAGGTTCCTGCACCTGCCAGGAAGTGACATTCTTTATTTACCTGGTAAGGCTGCTGGGAACACTGTAAGCAAGTATCAGGCCAACATTTCCGAGGGGCTGCATTGGCTTCATAAAGTCCACCTTAGTTCCTTCAAGCTGTCCTTTTTATTCATATTTTGTTCTAAGCCTTCTCTCTAAGTAACCAGTCTCATTTTAGGACAGATTTTTTTTTTCTTCCTTCATGAAAATGTAATCCCATTCCTCACACCTTTCTTATCAACAACACATCTTACGTTCCTTGCATTCCGAGTTGCTTTCCTTATCATTTCCCAGCAGTCCTAATTGCATTTATCAGAACTTTCACCTTTAGAAACCTCAGACTCCAGTGAAAGCTAAGTGGTGATTGATGGCGACCTGTCTGTTCCACCAGAAGTCTTCAGATTGGAAATCTGTGGACACATTTCATAATTTCTAGAAACGTGTGTTGTTCTTCTCAGAGGACAACTTTCAGTAAAGCACAGAGCACATTTACCAACCGATCCAAGTGTCTTGAGTTTCTCTGCAGTCAGAAGCCCAAAGCAGGCAAACCTACATTCAGGAATCAGTGCTTTAGTGTTCTCTCTTATTTGGAAAAGACTTAGATATCCAGTGAATTCAACCCAGCTTATCATTTAACTTAGCAACACTTGGAAGTTTCAGGTTACCAAAGATTTTGAAAGCTATAAACCTTTTTATTTATGCAACTTATTTTTAAAATTAATTAATTTATTTGTAAGTGCTCTCTATACCCGACGCATGGCTCAAACTCATGACCCTGAGCTCAAGAGCTCAAGAGTCATGTGCTCTTCCAACTGAGCCAGCCAGGCACCCCTCAACCTGTTTATTTTTAACAGTTACCCATGAAAACTTCATGAGACAGACGAAATTAACCATCATTTTAAGTCATTTTCTGCTGACCGATTGCAACAGATAAAACATGAAGGTAACCAGTAAACTCAGCTAGAATAGGAGTTGATTATCTGTATTGTATTCGATGTTGGTAACTCCAAAAGACATATGTATTTTAGTTGAACCTACAAACTGAAGCTAGTTTTAATACTGAATCTTTTCCCAGATCCGATGAATTTGAAAAACATTTGCATCAGCCTCCATCTTTCTGAGTTTTAGAATGCCCGGTTCTTATAAGCGCTTGCCTTTTAACCAATTAGGTAGAGCCCTTTTACCAATTAATTTTAGCAGTGCCTTCTGAAGGTAGAAAAAAATCTCTCACATTTATAACACACACGCACAAACAAGATGCGAACAAAATGTAGCCTTTGTTTCATTAATGTTTGTGGAGAGGACATCAAAGGCCCGATTTCCAGATACCTCCCTTTTACGAAAACAAATCTCATTGCAAGATAGCATTATCATTTATAGGTCCATTAGTTAGTTATTTCTCTTTTTTCAGTGAGAACACGACCAGTTCTGTCCAAAGATGCCAAGAGCTGCACCAACAAACAGCCAGATGAAGCCCAGAGGGCCTCAATGGGCATTGGTTCCCCCCCAAAAGCCAGGAGCTTCACCGAGTGACCTGAACGCCTTTCGTTTTGGGTTGCTTCGTCTTAACAGCCGGCTCTCTCTAATTGTGCTTGCTAGAAAACTAGTTTAGACATGTCAGAAGAACCTTGTTTGGACCATCTGAACCTCAGGTTATCCAAAGTTACCTTTTCCCATTTAAGTAAGCACTTGCATATGGAGGCTCCCTAAGTGTTGTACCTACAGCCTGCTGGGGTTCCTGTGAGTGGTGGTTGGTTTTCCGGGAGCTGTTCCGCTTTTGAAGCGTGACTCCCCCATTCACTTTAGTTTCAGTTTCGGAATAAGGCTTGAGAAAAATCTAAGGATATTAAGTGTGGTGGATCGAGAGGGTGGTGCTTGTGAACGTCACTTTCAAAGGGGCATGATACTCTCTATTATGTGTCTCAGTCTCTCCCAGCAAGGCCTAAGACCACCAAGGGGGCTCAAAGCGTTGGATGATCAATCCTTATGTGTGTGTCCCCGGACAAGCCAATTGTTAATTACTTTATGCGATGGGGAATTCCTATAGGACTGCTACATATCTCAAAGAATATCCTCAGACACTTTCCCCTAGGCTTTCAGTCACTGGAAAGCAGCATTTGGTCAGAAGGAGCAAGGGTCCCGTCTCTTCAGAGCTGAGTGGTTCAGTCTCTCGTATTTCTAGCCAGAAAATTGACTCAAGCCTTACATTAATAACATCAATTAGAACAATGGCAATTTAAAGCAACCACCCCATCCACTCCAGCCACTCTAGGTTATTCCTACCTAAAGAACATTACCAGTAACCCTCAACAGCTCAAATGAAAGGACCATTAACGTGAGGAGGTCTGGATACCAGGAGAACTCACAGATTCCCCTGTGAGGTGCCCTGAAGTCAGAGGGGCGCAAGGGGCCCTTGCTGGCGCTGAGCGCACGATTCCACGGCACCCCCAGGTGACCTTGGGCACCTCGCTCTGCTATCCCGCCATCTACGCCAGGAAATGTGGACACAAAATGAACAAGCCTTTAGAATCTCTAAAAGTAAGAGAGAGGGTTTTATTCCAGCCAAGTTAGGACAGCTGCCCGGGAAACATGCTCTTTACAGGGAAGAAAGTGCTCTGGAGAATGAACAGTTTCTACGGGGTCATGTAGTTTTTACATCTTGGAAAAGCTCCAAAGATTACAGATTAGCATATAGGCAGGGATTACGAGTTTTAAAGGAATGCAGGGAGTAGAGGCACTGATCACTATCTCAAGGTCAGAGTGGTTTTTTTCTTTTTAGCCTACTCATTTACAAAGCAGATGTACAGTGCACACGTGGTGGGCAATGAATCAAGCTTTTCAACAAAGTTTATATACAGTCGTGTTGACTGAGAAAGAAAGTTAAAGTGGCTTCCCTTGCACATCAGACCTTTAGACAGTTTTTCCCTCATCACTAGCTATGCAGGGGTTAGGTTCTCAAGACAGCCTAAGAATGAAAATCACCTAGAGTCAAAATGATCGACGAATAACGATGAGCCCACACTTACTTAATGCCCACGGTGTGCTAGACTGTCTCTGATATATGTCTTGTCCAGTCCTCCCTGTGAGCCTGTGATCTGTTCACCACTCAGCCTTGTGAGGTGGCTGCTGTTATTCCCGATATTCAGAGAGAGAAACTGGCACAGAAGGGCTAAGCAGCAGCTCCACGGGAGGGGATTTGAACCCAAGCTCTCCAACTGCCGAGTTCACGTTCTTACCCCTGTGTTAACCAACAGCATGGGATAGACTGTTTTGACGGCTGGGAATCCGGGGAAGTCACCGGCTGTGGACAGCAGACCCATGTTGTACGGACACACGTGCCTTCAGATGCAAGAGTCACGCTCGGCATCTGCGGTCAGTACGTTAAATGGGACCTGAGTGCCTCTGCTGTACTTGATCTGGTAGTTTCTGAGCAGGGAGTCACACGGTCCAGGTAAGGTTCGGGAGGGTCACCGCTGGGTCCAAGACAGATGTGTGAGCAGCAGGAGGGAAACCAGGGAACGGCACCTTCCGTGTGCCGGGCCTGTGCTGGTGTGGCTTTGTCCTGAGTGGGACCGGGGGGCAGGAGACCTGCACAGAAGGCTGTGGAAGGGGGTGCGCAGCTGATTGGTTGTGGGAGCGTGCAGTTTGAGGCCTGGTCATGCCTTAACAGAAATAGGGAGGTCTAGGCTGTTTGGAGGTGGATAAAGGGTTTCTGATGAGTTTGGGGGTCCCCCACCCCTGAAGAGGTGCACAGCAAGGGGACTGGAAATATTAGCACGACCATCTAGAAATGGAGATTTCTGTGGAGCCTGGGAGCAACCCTGTCTGTCTCAGCCCCCACCCTAATTCTGGGGTCCCTCACAGCCCTCAGAGCATCCTTCACCTCTCCCTCCAGCGTAGAGCCACCGACACCTGACTGCCCTAGTGTCACTGGCGCTTGAAGTAGGCCTTTTTTTTGAAGGTGAAGAGAAATATCAAAGTCACTTGGATAATATGCGACTTCAAAAAATACCTATTGGCAGAAGACTTAAAAAGTTCTGCCTCGGGGCGCCTGGGTGGCTCAGTCGGTTAAGCGTCCGACTTCAGCTCAGATCACGATCTCGCGGTCCGTGAGTTCGAGCCCCGCGTCGGGCTCTGGGCTGATGGCTTAGAGCCTGGAGCCTGTTTCCGATTCTGTGTCTCCCTCTCTCTCTGCCCCTCCCCCGTTCATGCTCTGTCTCTCTCTGTCTCAAAAATAAATAAATGTTAAAAAAAAAAAAAGTTCTGCCTCAGAGAGATAACCAAATAGAACCTTCTGTGGCATCAAGAGCTTGTGTCGCTCAAGTAGGAAAGCGTTAGCGCCCTGGTAGTTCAGCGAGACTGAGGAGTTTATGGAAATCAAATGTTTCCAGAAGCGCAGCCGTGGCTCTGGCTGATGAGGCAGCCAGGGACACAGCATACCCTGGAGGGGCCGGGGCCTGGCCCTGGAGCTCCGACAAACCCCGGGCTGCAAATGTGGTGACTGGCTGAAACGAGTGATCTCTGCCTTCCTCTACAGGTTAGGAAATTGTGGTTTATTCCGAGAGACCAGTGTGGCAGAAGGTCATTATCTTTGGAGGTGAGGTTGAATTCAATAGCCTTTTCACCGGCATCTGCCTCCTCCTGGTTGAATGTGTTTTGCTAAGACACACGTTTTTGTCGTGCCAATTTATCCCCAGGATTCCTTATTCTGTCAGGTCGGTTTCGGCACACCTTTACTCACTGTGTGCTGTTTTTGTCTATGTAATGCGCTGCAGAGGAGGGAAGTTGAGGGAGGAGGAGGGAGCTAACGACTGAGCTCTGGCAGGTGTCCCATCAGACCATGCCCTTGCCTGTGTTTCTGCCAGGCTGTCCTTTGCCCAGATCTTTGCATCATGCCCTGCTCCTTCTTATTCTCGTCTCCGCTGAGCATCGCCTCCTCTGAGAAGCCCTCCCTGACCACCCTAGGAAGTGGTCTTTGTCTCAATTACCTGGTCTGCCATTACACCATTTTCTTTTCCTGAGAGCAGTATTCCTGCTTGACATGGTCGCAGATATCTGTCTGTGTTTACTGCTCCTCTCCCCACCCGAGAGTGTAAGCTCGGGGCAGTCAGGGACTCCGTCTTGCTCACCACCATATCCTCAGACAGTGTGAGCGTGTACCAGATACTGAGGAGGTATTTGTCAAATGAATGACTGCATCTGATCTCCTCAACGGCTCTGGCCAGGCGGTGATTTCACGTCACTCATAGAAGGGGAAAGTGAGGCTCTGTGAGCAGCACCGGTTTGCCTGGAGTTTCACAGCCAGCAAGTCTTGTCCTGGAGTGTGCACTTGAGTCTCTTGGCCTCCCAGGCCCTCTGTAATATGCCACCCCGCCTCTGTGGGACCCGATCCCTGCCCTCAGGGAGCTCTCCACCTCGCCAGAAAGGGCGAGACAAACGGGTTACTAACTCTTACGTAAGACACAGACACGCAGAGCAGGCATCTGGACCGGGGGGGGGGCGCCCCCCCCGACCCGTGACGGACCGGGGCCGGGGTGGGCTCGAGGCCGGAAGCTGAAGCTCACTTGAAGACATGAGCAGAGGTTTCGTGGAGAGGCAGCCTGCACACAAAGCCTTGTAATAGGGTATTAGTGAGAGAGGTTTTTGAGGCTAAGGGAATAGGGCCAGGAAAAACACAGAGGTGGGAAAGTAAAGAGAGTTTGTAGGGAACAGTGAGCAGTCTGGCTTGGCTAGAGGGTGGGAACTTCGAGGAGTTGTACGAGGAGCTTCTGGAAAGGGAGGTCGGACCCAGGTCCTTCGGTGGGAACGCCAGGTGGCAGAGGGTGGGTTCCATTTGGGGGGCATGGGGGTCCTGAAGGTTCTTGACTGGGAAGAGGTATTTGGGTGATGGGGATGGAAGCCTGGGGCAGGGCGCAGAGCCAGGGAAAGGGGCTCCTTAGCAAAGGAACAGCCGTGGTCATCGTCAAGGTGGATTCCAGGGTTCAAGGCTGATTTGAGGTAACAGTAAGACCTTATTAGTTGGACTCATTACATATTGGCCGCAGAGGGCGTGGTTCTTGCTGTGAACTCAAACATTAGGACAGATACTAGCTCACCATTTACTGCATTCCCCAAAAGGGCCTCGGACCCCCATTTTACAAAGGGAGAATCCCAAGGCAAAGCTTTCTCGGTGGTGAAGGTATAGTTAAGTTCAGAAGTGTTTGCCCAGCTCAGTGCCAGACCCGAGGGGTTGTCAACATACCTCTCCTGTCAAGTTCACCTCACGTGGGTCCCAGATGCAAGTCTGCAGATGTTTACCAGTTGGGAGAGGATGATCCAGGACAAGCACTAAGGCAGGTGTCCTGAAGTTAGAGGTGAGGCATCCTTCCTGGGGGAGGTAGGGCTGGCCAGCCCAAGGATTTGTGGGGGCAGAGGAGAGAGGGAAGGGTGTTCCGGACTGTGGGAATGGCACGAATGAAGCCCAGGTAGTGAGCGAGCTCCACGACTGGCAGGTGGGTGAGGCAGGGTGTGCAGGCTGGAGGTCAGGCACTGGTTTTTGACGGAGTCAGATGCTGAGCACAGATGCTGTTTCGAGGTGTTTGCTGCCCTTCCCTGAGTCCATTCATCCAGCCCATGACTTCAAGAAGCCCAGCTACCGCTCAGAGAACTCATTCCTTACAGGGTGGATTCCTCATCTTCTCAAACCCTGAGCGATTGTTTGGGGAGGAAAGGTGAAAACTCAAGGTAGTCAGTAACCATGCAGCTCTATTCTCATGCAGTCCTGTTGTGCCCTGGGCCCTGCCTTTGTGGGTAAGTGCAGTCTCCCCACTGTCCACCACAGCCCCCTCACCATCTGCCCTGCTCAGAAGTGGGCTCCGGGTGAACCGAGTTGTCTGGAGTCTCACCACCCCCAGAGATGTCCACCTGTACGTGTGTGCTCCTGCCCTGTGGCCAGCGCCTCAGCCGTGGCAGGGGTACCACTGTGTCAGACCCAAGGCTTCTGTGCCCGGCAAGTCAGACCAGGGAAATGTCTTCTGGGACGTGCACTGGCCCCTACTGTGGATGAGGCACTGGGCTGGGCCTGCGGGTGTTGGGGACGATGGGAGGGCGCTAAGGACACTATTTTTGCCAGCAAGAAACAAGCGTGCACCTCCCTTCGACCATGTTGCAGGTGACCTTCACAGTTCTTGCCATGTCGGAGGGCCAGCTGTCCTCTTCCGTAGGTGGAATAACGTGGTCGACTCTGAAGTTGGGCTGCCCTGATTGGAAACCTCGCTCTGCCACTTGTGTGACCTTGGGCAAGTTACTTGATCTCTGTGATCAAGTTAGTCTGATCTCAGTTAAGTTTCAGTGTTCTCGTCTCTAAAAGATCCTCACTTCGTAGAGTTGTAAGGATGAAAATTATGTTATCCCGGTACACGTTGGAATGGAGGCCAGCATATACTCAGTGCTATAAAAGTATTAGTCATGATTATATTACTTAACGTTTTTCTTTAAAGGAAATTAGCTTAATACAATTTAAAAAGGCCTTTATATCATTACTACAAATGGAAAATCAATATAATTTTTCATAAATAGTTGATAACCATAAAAATAAATATGAAAATAAAATGCCATTACGAAATCTTAGGCATATGTGTTGGCTCACATCTGCTCCTTCGTTGAAAAGGGGGTACAGCAGGGGTGCCTGGGTGGCTCAGTCGGTTGGATCCGCGTCTGACTCGATTTTGGCTCAGGTCGTGATCTCACAGTTCATGAGATCAAGCCCCACGTCGGGTTCTACGCTGACAGTGTGGAGCCTGCTTGGGATTCTCTCCTTCTCTCTCTGCCCCTCCCCCCCCAATAAAATTTTAAATAAGTTCTAAATAAAGTTAAAAAAATAAATAAATAAAAACAAATAAAATGAAAAAGGGGGAAAGCAAAGATGAAAGGGGTGATGAGCAGCTCTGGACTGAGAGTTTGAAATAGGAAATTTCACCACCTGGCTCATTGTCATTTGTATGGTGATTACCATCCAAGTCCTGGTTCTCAAAGAAACAATATCAGCATCTCCAAGAAGTTCATTAGAAATGCAGATTCCGGGGCGCCTGGGTGGCGCAGTCGGTTAAGCGTCCGACTTCAGCCAGGTCACGATCTCGCGGTCCGTGAGTTCGAGCCCCGCGTCAGGCTCTGGGCTGATGGCTCGGAGTCTGGAGCCTGTTTCCGATGCTGTGTCTCCCTCTCTCTCTGCCCCTCCCCCGTTCATGCTCTGTCTCTCTCTGTCCCAAAAATAAATAAAAAACGTTGAAAAAAAAATTAAAAAAAAAAAAAAAGAAATGCAGATTCCTAGGGCCCACCCCAGACCCACAGATTCAGGACAAGACCTCCAGGCGATTCATGGGTACACTGTTTTCAGAAGTCTGGTCTGTAGTCACCAACTTTGTGTGTTCCACACATGGAGAGAAATGAGCCAAGTTCATTCTTTGTATTTTACGCATGAGGAGCTTAAGGTTGGAGTGACCTGCCTGAGGTGACTTGATAAGTTAAGGGCAGCGGCATATCAGAATCCAGGTCTCCAGACTCACTCTGGAGGGTAACATCCTCAGAGGAAGTCAAGCTCCACCCCATCTTTACTTACTGTGTGACCTTGAACAAATTCTTAACCTCTCTGAGCCTTAGTTTCCTTATCTGCAAAAGGAAACTGATAACAGCGCCCTCCCTCAGAGGTGGTTCTCGGGATTGTCCAGAGAGGGTGCTCAGTCGGTGTTGGCCGCTGCTATCTTTGCAGAAGACTTCAGGGCCTGTCCAGCCTTCTCCAGGGCCTGGCTCAGCGTGTGGCCTCTGCTTGGGCCAGGTATGGTTGCTTCAGAGGTGTTGGTGACCACACGGTAGGCATCATTGTGACTGCTGTTTCTATTCCCTTTTGTCTCAACATGTTGGCAGTGAGTTATCTATTAAATTAAAACACAATTTAATATCTCAGACGGTTACTGTGTGTCATTTGGTTGTATTCTGCGTGGGTTTTATTTGCTTCTGATTTTAATTAAATATAGGTCTTTGTTGATTGGCTCGCTTGCCAGGAAGACGAGGGGTTGTTTTGGCAAGTCCCAGGCCCTGCAGCACCGTGCACGGTTGTCTCCTTGTTGTGAGGCTGTTCCAGCAGGGGACGGCCAGGCCCCTGTCCTGCGGCCAGGCACGGGGCTGAAGCCCATGCTTGTAACGGATTCCCACATAGAAGCGGTGTCTGCATGCCCGCGGCAGCGCCTCCTGTCCCTTGAGCGAGGCCACCTGCCGCCCTCCGCGCTGAGCCCCTCGAGGACATTTTATTTCCTGCTCAGAACAACCCTATTAGTTAGTTGGGTTGTCTTGTTCTCATTTTTTCTTAACTGAGGAATAATTCGTATTCGTCAAACCCTCCATTTTAAAGTGCAACATTCTGTGGTTTTGATCAGATTCACCATCACCACCATCAATTTCAGAACGCTGTCATCACCCCCGAAAGAAACCCTGTACCCGTTAAGCGGTCATTCCCTGTTTTTCCCCTCTCCCCGCCAGCCCCTGACGGTCTACTTCCTGTCTCGATGGATTCGCATGTTCTCGACATTTTACAGCAATGGAATGATACAGTATGTGGCCTTTTGTGACTGGTTTCTTTTACGCAGCCTGCCGTTTTCAAGGTTCATCTGTGTCCTATCAGTACTTTGTGCCTTTTTAGGGCCAAGTGATGTTGCGTTGTATGGAGATAGCACATCTTGTCCATCCTTTGCTCCATTGATAGACGTTTGAGCTATTTCTGCTTTCTGGCTACTGCGAATAATGCTGCTGTGAATGTGCACATACAGGTTTTTGCATGATTCTTGTTCTCATTTTATTGAAGGGGAAACTGAGGCAAGGGTTAAGTAACTTGCCTGAGATCTCATGGCAGAAAAGACCCAGTAGAGGAAAGCCTCGTTTTGGATCCTGAGGAAGAGTGAGCTCTCAGGCCTCCCCTGCGGCCACCTCTTCCTTTTTAGGCTCTCGTGGGGCTAGAGCGTGTTCTGATGGTTGGTGTGATGGCTTCCGGCAGGGGGGGGGACCAGAGGTTCAAACTAGTTCTCCGAGGCGGACACCCTGCGCTCATGTTATTTCCCACTGGGGAAAGGCTGGGGCTTCTGCAGTCGTCGGTGAGGAAGTACCTCTGAGATCCGGGTTCCTGTGTGTGCAGTGTCTTGCAGCCCCCCTCCCCTCGTCCCCCTCAGGACCATCTCCACTGACCCAGCGTTCTTAGTACTTGAGGGAAGACGTTCCCATGGGTAGCTGGATGCTAAGGATGTCACTCTCTTTAAGTTGAGGATATTAGTAAGAAGTAATGAGTGCTTGTTATAAAAATATCACACAACGTGGAGATCTATAAAGTAGGAAATAAAAGAAACAGCTCCCCCAAACCCATAGCCACGTTCAAATTAAATGGTTTGCCCACGTCCCAGAAGATGCCATGCCCGCTTCCCCCTTATCCTGAAGTGCCTTTCTGCTCTTCTCTGGCTACCGGCCAGGGCCCAGCATAAATGCTGTTGTGCTGGAACTTTCTGGACTTCTGCGGTCCTCTGTGATCTCCTCCTCCTGTGACCTTTTCTCTCCAGGGGGGCATGACACAGGGAAAGACTAGAGATCAGGAGTTGAACAGCAGCAGAATCCCTGCACCTGAGAGTAGTCTGTGGAGAAGGGGGTTTGTGAAGAGAGAGTAGTGCCAGGCCTCCTTTCTCAAACCTTCCAGAGCTAGTTAGCTCGGTAAACACCATGCACAGGTAACTGTTAAGATCCCGGCAGATTGTGTGCAGTGGGGCACCGGTGCCTGTCCTTGATGATTGGTGTGGGGCACCGGTGCCTGTCCTTGATGATTGGTGTGTTTTGCTGGCCCTTGGTGTCCCACATCCCCCAGCTCTGGAGACCAAGTGGCATTTCAGGGACCGGCAGCCGAGTCACGGAGGCCCGGCCGTCTGTGGTTTTGCTTCTTGTTCCAGTATGCCGGCCCCCACCCCTGGCTCCTGAGCATACCTGGAGGTGCTGAGAGTTTGGTCTTCTGGAAGGGGTGCAGGCACCGGTCTACTTTTTCATTTTCATGTTCCAGAAAAATCTTTTTTTCTCCATCAGCCTCTTGGACGAGAGCCCCATGCCGTACCGGGCCTCTGTTCTGATGCCCTCACACGATCCCACGTCTTGTGCTGTTAAACTGAACTCTCTCAGGGCAGGGGAGCTGGACAGCCTGGCTTTGAGCTGTGGTTCTTCTCTTTATGCATTGTGTGTCAGTTTCCATGATGATAAAATGGGGATGAGCATAAGAATACCTATCTCGCAGGTTTTTAAATTAGAGTATGTCAGGTGCTTAGAAAAGTCTCAGGCTTAGGTGCACGGGTACATATGGTACATGGGAAGTACCATATAAGACAAGCTGTGATTAATAGGGCTCTTTGTTTCCAGGACTGTCTTCTGACCATGGTAGGGAGAGTAAGCATAGTATCGTAGTATAGTGTATAGTAATGTGTCGTGGAAAGACCGTGAGCTTTGGGGTTGGGTTACTCTGGATTCTAATTCCGGCTCTGTACTCGTGGGCATGGGTAACCAACTTCAGCAAGCCTCAGTTCTCCCCACTGCAGTGCACATTCTAGCATGTTCTAAGGCAGACAGTTCAGAAACATTCGATTGCAGCTTGCAGCCTGTCCTTTTTGACAGGAGCATTGGCCCAAGAGCCACTGTTTAGTAAAATCGTGGAGCCACAGAATGTCAGCCCGGCTGAAATGCCCCAAATCTCATAGTTCCAACTCTCCTTTTACAGAGAGGAGACAGGGCCCTCGGAGAAGCTGTTTCTCTCAGACTCTGTGGCTGAAAGCAGAGGGGCTGGGGCGAGAACGGGGGCCTCCTGAGTCTAGCCCGTGGCTTCTTCCTCACCAAGGGTTGCCTGTGCCTCTTTCAGAGCTGGAGACATGAACAAGGCCAGAGAGAAGAATGAAGACAGTGGCTGTGTTTTGAAATAGCCTGGTCTAGGGGAAGCAGGAGGCACACAGGGCAAACCTCAGCTCCCTACACAAGCCCTGGACCGGCCAGCTCTCACTAACCGTGAGTGACTGTCACTATTGCTACCACATTGTCCTTAGTCAGGGCCAGTAACCGCTGCTGGTGGGAGGCCTAGGCCCTCTGTGCCAGCAGTTCTCGGACAGGAGCGGGCATCGGAGTTGGAGGGCTTGTTCAACCACAGGTGGCTGGGACCTGCTCCCAGAGCTTCTGATCCTATAGGTCTGGGCTGGGATCTGAGAATGTGCCTTTCTAACAAGTTCTGGGGTGATGCTGTTTCCATAGGTCCAGGGATCCCACTCTGAGAACCACTGTGTTGACCTGGCCCTTGCTACTGAGAGTAGTCCTTGGACATGCCTGGTAGAAATGCAGAATCCCAGGCCCCATCCCAGACCTGCAGCAACAGCCGCCTTGCCTTAGCAGGTGCCCAGTAGTCTGTGGGCACATCGTGGTTTGAGAGGCAGTGGAATAGTGTGGAGTTCCCCACTGTGGCTGCAGAGTGGAATCACCAAGAGAGCTTTGGAACCCGCGGATTCCCAAGCCCCAGCTCATACGAATTAGGTCAGAGTCTCTGGGAGTGAGACTCGCACATCAAGAGTCTATAAAGCTCCCCAGGTGACTCCTGTATCGCCACGTCTGAAAACCACCAGCTAGAATCCACAGTGGCAGCCACGAGGGGTCTCAGGGATGATGGGTTCCAAAGGTGGCATTGGATGCAAACCAAAGGCATGAGAGCGAGCCAGAGCAGCCTGCCTGCGGTCCCACGGCCGATAGTGACACATCCAGGCTCTGGATGTCAGGTAATTCTTCTACTAGCTCTTTCAATTCTAAGTCCCCTTAGCACAGTTCATGTAGCTGCAGTGTACCAGTGTCCACAGGAATCCACCAGACCTTGGAAGATCGGTCTGCTCATTGGAAATACAGCCTCCGGTTGTATTTCAGAGCAGCCTTCTGTACTGAGAGTTCTCTGTTCTAGGCAGGCAGTGTGCGCGGTGGTCAGGGTCACGCACTGAAAGCCGGCTCTGCCACTTACTAGCCAAGACCTGTGGCTCTGCGCCCCAGACTCTTCCCCTAAAAACAGGGATGGTAATGATAGTGGCCACCATGGAGCTGATTTGGAGATTAAGGGTTAATGTGACAATGCTGAGGTCAATGATTTGCACACAGGAAGCACTTTATAAATGTTAATTATTATCTCAGTAACTGGGTGACCTTGGGTAAATCACATGACCTTGACCAATCCAGGCTTTTAACTTCTCTGTGACTCGGTGTCCACCTCTGTTAAATAGAGGTAAGCAGAGAACTGACCTTACAGGGTGATTATGAGGAGTAGATGAAATTGTGAATCTAAAGCCGCAAGCACAGTTTCCTGCACACGGTTGGCATCAATGAATAGTGGCTCCGGTCGTGTGTTACAGACTAAAACGCTGCGCAGGAGTAAGTAAGTTCTGGTTGGGGCAGGCTCTGAGTTGGGCCAGTCCTGACTCTCTAGAGGGAGCATCTAAGGCCATAGGGATTGAAGGCTTCTGGGATATTTTTGCCTGGAGAAAAGCTTATAATGCCCTTTATCCTCCTTGATGTAAAGGATTGTCATGCCAAGGCAGATCGACTATGTGTGATCCAAGAGGACAGAGTAGCAGTTATCATGTAGTTCACGAGAGAACTTTCTGATAGTTAAAACTATTCTGTAGAAGGGAGAGTGAGCTTTCCATCACCAGAGGTATTCAAGGAGAACTTTAAGTCCTCTGGTGGAAACATTAAGAGAATTTCAAGTCTGAGATTAGAAGCTACATTAGTGTTTCCCAGGTTTGCTTATTGGTAAGAATCATCTGGGAGCATTTATTAAAAACACAGATTCCCTGGGGCACCTGGGTGGTTCAGTCGGTTGAGTGTCCAACTTTGGCTCAGGTCATGAACTTGCAGTTCGTGAGTTTAAGCCCCACATCGGGCTCTGTGCTGATAGCTCAGAGCCTGGAGCCTGCTTCGGATTCTGTGTCTCCCTCTGTTCCTCCCCGGCTTGCACTCTGTCTCTCTGTCTCTCAAAAATAAAGATTTAAAAATACACACA